>NC_080092.1:55441699-55748622 GCF_950005125.1 Chionomys nivalis | reverse complement strand
TGTTTTCTAATATGTTGATAGCAGGAAACAACACAGAAGAAAAAAATAATGGAGAAGAGAGGGAGGAAAAGTTGTCATTCTACTTACATAAACACAACAACAACAAAAAAGAGCCAGGCGGTGGTGGCGCATGCCTTTAATCCCAGCAATAGGAAGGCAGAGGCAGATGGATCTTTGTGAATTTGAGGCCAGCCTATTCCACAGAGTGAGTTCCAGACCAGCCAGGGCTACACAGTGAAACCCTGTCTTGAAAAACCAAAAAAAAAAAAAAAAAAAAAAAAAAGACTAACAATTACATATGCAAATACAAAATACTGGGCAGGGAAGAATGATTCTACGGGCAGAAAATTCAAGTTATGTGCTCATTAACCACTGAGACTAAGAATTTAACTATGTTAGAGTTCCATGCACTTGAGTTATGGAAATGGGAGGGGGTAATATTCTCTTCACCTACCCAAGTCATACTCATATTCAGATCTCAAAGACTCCAAACTACTTAATTAAATCAGAATCAAAGATCTCTAATATGTTCAGCCATTAAACTATCCTGTCTATATAGCCTATAAGTCAACTCTTTCTTTCTTTTTTTTTTGGTCAGGGTCTCACTACATAGCCCAGAAAGGTATCAAACTCACAATCCTCCTGCCTCAGTCATTCAACTTCGGGGATTGCAGGAATGTATAATCACACCTGGTTTAGTCTTCCCTCCATGTTCCTAGAGTGGCTAAAATTTTTTTGCCATATTAGGAGAGGGAAGGGAATATAGCTCAGTGGTACAGCATTTGCCTAGCACACAGGAGGGCACTAGGGAACCCCTAGCATTGCATAAATATATTAACTGGTATATATTATATATATTTACTTATACATTACATATGTAAACATATATTTACACATACATACACATATTCAAGGGGGTATGCATAACAATCCACAGTTCTAGGTATCTTTGGGAAAGAATCTACAATTCCAGTGCGTGAACTTGACCAGGGCAAATCTACAACTTTAGGATACCAATATCCCAACCACATACCTCCTACTGAAGCAAAGAGGAAGCAGGTCCTTTTACAATCTTCATCTCCACTCATTCTCACCAATTCTTTAACAACAGCCAGCAGAATCATTTCAAGAAAATACTGCCTAGAATACTGAGACTAACTGCTACTATGATGATAGAATATAAGGAGGAGAAAGTTCCACTAGAGGAACTTTTCCTAGGCACCAACGGAAGGATTGTGACATGCTCTCAAAGCACCAAAAAGAACTAAGAGACTCAAAAAATACTAGAGCCCAGCCAAATTCATGCCTACAAATCCTAACACTTGAGAAGCGAGAGCAAGATCAGGAGATCAAGGTCATCCTCAGCCACAAAGAGTTTGGTAACTACTTGGGCTATATGAGAGATCCTGACTCAAAAAACAAAGGAAAAAGAAAAGAACAATAGTAGAGGCCGGGCGGTGGTGGCGCACGCCTTTAATCCCAGCACTTGGGAGGCAGAGGCAGGCGGATCTCAGTGAGTTCGAGACCAGCCTGGTCTACAGAGCTAGTTCCAGGACAGGCTCCAAAACCACAGAGAAACCCTGTCTCGAAAAACCAAAAAAAAAAAAAAAAAGAACAATAGTAGAGGAATTTTATAAACCACTCTCCAAGCTCCACCAACTTACTGAATGGTAAACAAGTTTCTGGGTTTGTTGTTTTTTTTAAGTATCTGTTGCTTGGAGTGGAGAGAGTACTATAAATAATTACTAAACGTTTAATGAGAAAATGACAAGAAATGGTGAGATTATCCAGTGCTCAAGTTAAATCCTAGAACCTAACTATAATATAAACACAAACTAGGTGACAGCAGTTATTTATGCTCCAGCATTTACACCCACTTTTGTTAGTAGGGGAAGAGAGAGGAGAGAGAGAAAAATGACGGGAAACTGAAATTTTAGTGACTACTTTGAAAGTTAGGTGTGGTGGTCACGCCTGTGATTCCAGCACTCCGGAGGCTGAAACAGGGGCATTCCAAACTCAAGGCCAGACTGGTTTAAGAGGTAAGTTCAAGGCCAGTCTTGGCTACGAGGTGAGAGGCTCGGTCTCAAAAGAAAAACAACAAAGAACGAAACTACTGCTTTGGCAAAAAGTTTTGCCTCTCCACCAAATACGAACCAAGAAAAAGCCGTTTAACTTCAGCACCCACGGTAAACTTTTAAACTCAGTTTGGGGGCGGAGCCAGGGGAGGAGGTGACTGCTGTTTTCCAGAGCCGTGAGAGAAAACAACCAGGTTTAATCCAATTCAGTTGCCCAAAGAAAACTAACCTCACAAATTCTAGCCACAACCCTAGAGAAGGCATCCACTGTTAGCAGCCATCCTAAACAACACTGACTAATGAAGGGAAGTGAAACGCTAACAAATTTCTCGCGCTTTTCTGATGCGTACGGAGATTGCCAAATGAAGCATTCTTTCTGACCAGAACGGCCCCCGTACACGCCAAGCCCGAAACAAAACAGAGTCAGCTCCTTGAGGTCCTGGATCCCTTCAGTGGCGTACCATTGGAAGCCTGCCTTCGGGAGAAAAAGTTGAGCGAGGGAAGTCCCAGCCTGTTAAGCTTTTCTCCTCAATTTCCCCAGCTCCTCCTCTCAGACGCGGAACAGAGGACTACGGAAGGTACACAGTCGATTCTTCTGGGAGCCGTAAGTCCCGGGGCCTCTACCGGACCCCAGCACCCACACCAGTTCGTGTCTCCTCCCGACTGAATCCAGGAGCCGGCGAGAGAGGGCTAGGGCGCGGAGGTACGACCACGGCCGCCGCGGTGAGCAAGAGGGCGGAGGCAGGAACTCGCGCGGGGCGCTGCCCCAAGGCCCGAGTGTGCGGAGGAGCAGCCCCGCAGGCTCCGAGGGGCCGCCCCAGGCCCCGGGGCGCCCTGTTGGGGGGGGGGGAAGGGGCGGGGGCTCGCAGAGCCGCCGACGGGGCGGGGAGGAGGCAGAGGAGAGGGAGGCGGGGCGGGCAGGCCCGGCCCAGCAGCTGGGCGGCGCAACTCACCTCTGCTCCCGGCCTGCGGAGCCAGAGTGGCCAGGATCCCTCGCAGTTCGGACGCGGAGATGCGCACACGCTCCAACCCCTCCGCCATCTTCGCGGCGGCTGCTACAGCTGCTGTGACTCCGCCACCGACGCGCGCAGCCAGGAAACCACGACGGACGGGCGGCGCGCGCTCACCCACTCCCACCCTTTTCCCCGCCCCCTCTTGTCACCCTCCCTAAACGACGGTGGCCGCACTGGGAGCAAAAGCATTCAGCTCGTTCAACTAGGGCCATTCGGGCCGTAGAGACAGCGTGTGCGCGTGCGCTTGCGCAGAGGTGAACCGCTGGAAGGTACGCTGAGGCTTGGAGGTGGAGGTGCAGCGCCCGGGAGGTGAGGTGAGGTGAGGTGAGGCGTGGGCAGGTACGGCTCGCCCACGCCAGGTGGGCATTCGCTTCTAGGGATATCGGTATTGTTGTGGTGGCTACAGACGACACCGTTTTTGGTCTAGGGCTCGGGTTCACAGAGACACCCTATAATTCAGCCTCCGATCATTTTAGGCCAAAGTCTCCTTATCATAGGCCTGAATTGTGGAGCTTAAAGATCTTTTAATAATGATTCTTATTATTATCCCTATTTCTGATAAGCTGAATCTCAGAGAATAAAAGAATTGCCTTGTGTAACAGTTGGTTGTTGCAGAGTATCAAAGTCCATGACCGAGTTCGTCACCAAGACTTGTTGGAGGAGGTTGTGTGGAAGTAGAACAGAAGGAAATTATCATTCGATCTGGGAATTTCTGTATCACTGAAAAAAATTTTAATTACTCTTTTGGAACTCATATTCTCCCCACGCTCATCTTTACGGCTTTAAATATTCACTGAGGCTTGGTATTTGAGAAGCTGAGGCAGGAGGATTGCAAGTTCAAGGCCAGCCTGGACAATATAGTACATTTGAGGCCAGTCAGGGTAACATATTAGAAGACCTTGTCCCCCAAAAAAAAGAAACAAAAAAATAATCAGACCAGAAGATTGGTACTTTATTTAGCCTCATAGACCATTAACTCCTATTAAAGTCTGAGGGGGAGAAGCTTCCCTTCATTACAACTTTAGACCCTCAAAAAATAGTAACCAGTTATTCCCTGATCATAGTATAAAAGATTTGATCCTGATAGAACTCAATTAGTTCCTGTTATGTGACAGAGACTTTGCCATCAGAAAAGAAAGACAATGACAGGGAAATATTTCAATAGCTCAAAAGAAGGGGTATATAATTCGAGTGGCCAGAGCAAATTGCAGCCTTTGCCCAAAAATTGTGGAGAAATAGAATTGAGATCCTGCGTGATGGTACATGCCTATAACTCTAGCACTTGGGAGGAAGAGCAAAGTTCAGTGCTGTGGTGGCACCATTGAGTTTAAGACCAAACCAAAATACATGAGACCCTGTCTCCAAAACATAAGCCACACATGGTGACACACGCCTAGCTCCAAGGATACAGAGGCAGGAGGATCTCTTCAAGTTGAAAGCCAGCTTGGTCTACATAAATGAGGCCAGCTAGAGCTATGTAGTAAGACCTGTCTAAAAACAACAGGGAAAAAAATTTAAAACTCTAACTTGAAACTGTTATGGTATCACACATCTCTAACTCCATGACTTTGGACGCTAAGGCAGGAAGATACAAGAGTTCCAGACTAGCCTAGGCTATACACATACTCAAGGTATAGGTAACACTTCGGAAATGCAAGAAGATCAAGAATCCAGAGTTTAAGGTCATCCTTGGCCAGCCTGGATTACATGATACCACACCAAAAAAGAAAAAAAGGAAAAGAAAGAAAGAAATTAAGAAAAGCATCCCTAATGCCACATATACTGGATGTTGTGGCAAAAGCCTGTAATCCTAGCAATTGAAAAGTACGAGGAGAAGGATTAGAAATTCAAGGTCATTTTTGGCTGCAAATCCAGTTGAAGCAAGGTCTGTTGTTTCCAGGCTGGTCTTGAAGTCATTATGTAGCCAAGTATAACCTTGAATTTCTAACACTCTTGTTTCCATCTCCTAAAAAATGGGATTACAGATGTGGCCCTATGTTGATGTGTCAGGTTGATGTTGTTCTGGGATTGAACCAGGGCCTGATACAGATTGAACAAGAATCCTACTGACTGAATTATATCCCTAGCCCCAACTCTTATTTATTTATTCATTTATTTATTTTCTAGTCTTTAAGTCATGATGGTTTTTTTTTTAAAGATTTGTCTCACTTTTAATTAGTATGTATGTGTCTTTGTGTGCATACATCCACATGAGTACAGGTGCCTGAGGAAGACAAGAGGCATTGGATTCCCTCTGAAGCTAGTTACGGGCAGTGATGAGCTACCTGATATGGGTTCTGGGAACTGAAGTCCAATTCTCCACAAGAGCCATACTTGTTCTTAACCGCTGAGCAATCCATTCAGCCCCACAACTTTTATTTAAAAAAAAAAAAAAAAGGAAAAATAATTTAAAAGAAGAAAGCTTCTCTAGGACAACCATGGCCAACTTAATTTGATGTTGTCAGTGATCAGACTAGAGAGCCTCTAAGTATTAAAACAGAACTCAGAAAAATTTACCAGAACTCAGGGAAAACACAACAAATACATAAGGATGAGTGATTATGAGCATGGGTCCAAAAAATTAATAATACAAGTTCCAAACTATGGTAGCTGACTGAGTAAGAGTAACAGTCAAGTTACAGAAATAAAGCTACTTTTTTCTGTTTGTTTGTTTTGTTTTTTGAGACAGAATTCCTCTGTATAGCTTTGACTGTCCTAGAACTCACTCTTCAGACAAGGCTGGCCTCGAACTCATAGAGATCCACCTGCTGGGGCTGGAGAGATGGCTCAGTGGTTAAGAGCATTGCCTGCTCTTCCAAAGGTCCTGAGTTCAATTCCCAGCAACCACATGGTGGCTCACAACCATCTGTAAAGAGGTCTGGCGCCCTCTTCTGGCCTTCAGGCATACACACAGACAGAATATTGTATACATAATAAATAAATAAATATTTTAAAAAAAAAAAAGAGATCCACCTGCTTCGGTCTCTGCCTCCTGAGTGCTGGGATTAAAGGCGTGCACCACCACTTGGCTGAAAAGCTACTAAATTGATGGGGAAATTTTGAATTTTTAGTTTTAGAGGACTCATGAAGTATCAAGTAAAACAATGAGTAAGACTCCTAGCTTGGTGGCCAATGACTGTAATTCTAGCTACTCAGGACACCACGGCAAGAGAGTTCCATCCTCAAAACCAGCAATGTAGGAAGACCAAGGCTCAAAATACAATTTTTAAAAAGTGGGGGGCTGGGGCATGTATGTGCATGCCTTTAGTCCCAGCACTAGGGAAGCAGGGCAGAGGCAAACAGATCTCTGTGAGCTCAGAGCCAGCCAGCCTGAACTACAAATTAGGAATCTGGAGAGAGAGAAGAGAGAGAAGCTATTTACAGACCAATATATATTATAGTTCTATCTGTATAAATAAATAAATACATTTAAAAAAAACAATTTTTTTTTTTTTTTTTGGTTTTTCGAGACAGGGTTTCTCTGTGGTTTTGGAGCCTATCCTGGAACTAGCTCTTGTAGACCAGGCTGGTCTCGAACTCACAGAGATCCGCCTGCCTCTGCCTCCCAAGTGCTGGGATTAAAGGCGTGCGCCACCACCGCCCGGCAAAACAATTTTTTAATGTATTTATTTATACAGTATCCTGCCTGTAGGCCAGAAGAGAGCACCAGATTTCATTATAGATGGTTGTGAGCCACCATGTGGTTGCCGGGAATTGAACTCAGGACCTCTGGAAGAGCAGTCAGTGCTCTTAACCGCTGAGCCATCTCTCCATCCCTGGCAAAAACAATTTTATGGTTATGTAAATTTCTGTATTTATTCATCAAGAAAAAGATGGACTATATGCCAGATACTCAAAGTAGAGAACAGGTGCTCTGACAGCATACAATGGAAAACTCTATATGTATCTGTAATGTTTTAATTCTTTTTATTTTTTTTTATTTTTTTTTTATTTTTTATTTTTTTTTTAAATATTTATTTATTATGTATACAATATTCTGTCTGCGTGTATGCCTGAAGGCCAGAAGAGGGCACCAGACCTCATTACAGATGGTTGTGAGCCACCATGTGGTTGCTGGGAATTGAACTCAGGACCTTTGGAAGAGCAGGCAATGCTCTTAACCTCTGAGCCATCTCTCCAGCCCCTGTTTTAATTCTTAAAATGAGGATTTGGTCACATAATATGTAGGTAATACAAAAACAGTAAAGCAGATTCAGATAATGGAAGACGAAGGAATTCAATTTTTAGAAGTTAAAGTTGGAGGCAGGGGAGATATTTTAGTGAATAATTGTTGAACAGTCATGAGGGCCTGAGTTCAGATCCTCAGAACCCATGAAAAAGCCAGGCATGATGGTGCACACATGCAATCCCAGTGCTGGAAAGTGGAGACAGGTGCATCTCAGAGGCTTGCTAGCCAGAAAGTTCAGCCAAACTGGCAGGCTTCAGGGTCAGTGAGAGACCTTGTCTCAAAAAAAGTGGTCACTGGGGGCTGGAGAGATGGCTCAGAGGTTAAGAGCACTGGCTGCTCTTCCAAAGGTCCTGAGTTCAATTCCCAGCAACCACATGGTGGGTCACAACCATCTGTAATGAGATCTGGCGCCCTCTTCTGGTGTGCGGGCATACATCGAGGCAGAATGTTGTATACATAATAAATAAATCTTTAAAAAAAAAAAAAAAAAGTGGTCACTGGCAAAATGGCTTTTGCTTCCAAGCCTGACAACATGAGTTTAATTCCCGGAACTTACATAATAGAAGGAGAGAACACATATACACAGAAATGATAAATAAACTATTTTATTTTTAAAGAACATAGTCACTAACAAGCTGACTCAAGCATATAAAGGTGCTTTGCCACCAAGTCTGATGAATTTGATCCCCAAACCTACATGGTAGGAGAAAACCAACTCCCCCATGTTGTCCTCTGACCTCTGTACCTGTGCTGTTGCACACTTGCACCCACATAGATACATACAAGATAAATCAATAAATGTTGGCAGTTAAGAAATGGAGAGCAGCCGGGCGGTGGTGGCGCACGCCTTTAATCCCAGCACTTGGGAGGCAGAGGCAGGCGGATCTCTGTGAGTTTGAGACCAGCCTGGTCTACAAGAGCTAGTTCCAGGACAGGGTCCAAAACCACAGAGAAACCCTGTCTCGAAAAACCAAAAAAAAAAAAAACCAAAAAAAAAAAAAAAAAAAAAAAAAAAAAAAAAAAAAAAAAAAAAAGAAATGGAGAGCAGTAGAGAAAGATGCCCGCTTCAGCCTCTGGTCTCCACATACACCACACACAGTTAGAATGTACAAATTACATAAAACCAAAGTTAATGACTACAAATTAGGCAAAGAATTCTAACCACTTGTAATCTAAAGAAAAATTAAATAGCTCACAGAAAGAACAAAGAAGTAAATAGGCCAGGTATTGTAATGTGTGTGTAGTCCCAGCTAGTTGGGAAACTGGTGACTGCAGAAGCATCACTTACCCAGCTTAAAGTCCAGCCTGAAAAACATAGCAAGACCTCCTCTCAGAACAAAAGTAGAGGCCAGAAAGAAGACTCAGCAGTTAAGAACACTGGCTGCTTTTCCAGAGGTTCATATGAACCTGAGTTCAACCGTCAACACCCACTTAAAAAGCTAAGAATGAATGATCTCATAGGTTTGCAATGAAAGTTCAGGGGAGATAGAGACAGCTGAACTCTGAGACTCACTGGCCAGCTAGCTTTAATCAGTAAGCCTCGGTTCTAAAAAGAAAAAAAACAAATAAATGAGCTATGAGAGATGGATCAGCAGTTAAGAGCACTGGTTGCTCTTCCAGAGGTCTTGAGTTCAATTCCCAGTAACTACATGGTGGTTCACAACCACCTATCATGGAATCTGATGCCCTCTTCTGGAATAAAGGCATACATGCAGATAGAGTACTCATACAAATAAAATAAAAGGTAACCTTTTTTTTAAAATTTATTTACTTATTTATTATGTATACAATATTCTGTCTGCATGTATTCCTGCAGGCCAGAAGAGGGCACCAGACCACTTTACAGATGGTTGTGAGCCACCCTGTGGTTGCCAGGAATTGAACTCAGGACCTTTGGAAGAGCAGGTAATGCTCTTAACCACTGAGCCATCTCTCCAGCCCAAGATAACCTTTTAAAAAACAAACAAACAAACAAACAAAAAACCTATAGCCAAGGTAAATAAGCTGCTGAGGGATAATACCTACCCAGGATTCATTCAGGGTTCACTCCCACTCATGTGCACATGAGTGCATCTGTGCACACAAACACCCATGGACAATTTTACATCCTGACCACACTTTCCCCTCTCTCCTCTCTTCCCAGTCCCCCATTCCCTCCACCCCTCTGCCTCCCCCAATCCACTCCTCCATTTCTATTGAGAAAAGGACAGCCCTCTCATGGATATTGACAAAACGAGGCTTATCAAGTTGTAGTAAGACTGAGCACCTCACCTTGTATTAAGGCTGGGCAAGGCAACCCAGTATAAAGAATAGAGTCCCAAAAGCCTGTTTAAATAATGGGCTGGAGAGATGGCTCAGTGGTTAAGAGCACTTTTCCTCTTCAAAGGACTTAAGTTCAGTTCCCAGCACCCATATAACGTGACTCACAACTGTCTATAACTCCAGTTCCTAGTGGGTAGGACATCACACACACACACACACACACACACAAAAGGAAAGAAAAGAAAAAAAGGAAAGGAAAGAAAAGAAGGGGGCTGGAGAGATGGGGCAGGGGTTAAGAGCACTGGCTGTTCTTCCAGAGTTCCAGAGTTCAATTCCCGGCAACCAATTAGTGGCTCACAACCATCTACAGTGAGATCTGGTGCCCTCTTCTGGTCTGCAAGGCTACATGTAGGCAGAACACTATACATAATAAATAAATAAATCTTAAAGAAAAAAAAGAAAAAAGAAGAACTAGGTGTGGGTGTGACTGTGCACCTCTTCAATCCCAGCATCTGGAATACAGAGGCAGGCAGACCCCTCCAAGTTCCAAACTAACCTGGCCTATATAATGAGTTCCAAGGTAGCCACTGCTACATCCCAGCAAAAATTTAATTACGTTATTTATTGTGTGTGAGCTCACATGTGGAAGTCAGAGGCTGACTGCAGGAGTTGGTTCTCCCTCCACCATGTGTGTGCCAGGAATGGAACTCAGGCTGTCAGAGTTGGCAGCCATCTCTCCAGCTCTCTCCCTTTTTCTTCTGAAAACTGCCTTTAACGCCTACCTGGGAGTTTGGTTTTGTTTGTCCCCTCCTTCGTTCCCTCTTACATTTCTGTTTTCCATCAGAAACAAGAGACTTGAGGTGATCATACTATTTTGTTCACTGTCATTAACAAGATCTTTCTCGTTTTACCTTTTTTGTTCACTTTAGTACCCAGTCATTCTTCACTTCTTCTTTAGTGGCTTTAATGTGCTTGATAGATATCTTTAAATATACATGTATCTTTGCATAATATATAATGTTTTATGTATGTATTTTAAATGTACACAATTGATATTGTGTTATAGATCTCATTCTGTTTCTTTTTCATGTTTCCATAAATTACTTCTATTACATAGTATTTCCTAAATGACCTTTCACCCTTTGCCACATTGGTCCTGGACCAAGATGGGCCAGTCAAAGTCCTTACCCAGAATTTTTTGAACTGAAAGTGAGAGAAAATCCCTCTTCAGTGTGGAAGCCATAAAATGTAAAACACAGGAACTGTCAGCAGCCATGTGTCCTGTCGTGCGGAGCCAGCTGGTCTGCTGTGAAAAGGAAGCCGACATGCCCAAGGCAGCAGAGGTGAGAGACTGAGAGTCATGGGAGCCCCAGGCCCTGGTTGCAGTTGTCGCTGAAGCTCTGTTTCCCTCTGTGGGGCGCCCGGCCCTTCCTCGGATTCCAGGAGCCAGTGAACCTGGAAGCCCTCATCCTCTGCCAAGCTGCTTCAGACTGAGGCTCTCTCACTTGCAAACTTGTCAGTCAGGGTCACCAAGGAACAGAACTGAAAGAAGGAAATATGTGTGTGCATAAAGGATTGTGTTAGAGTCCCTGATAGGCTGAGGTGGCTAATCCCACAGTGGCTATGTCTTGTCAGAAAAACCAAGTACGTGGTAATGTTTAGTCCACACTAAGTTGGAATCCTGAAGAGGCTGGCTCTAATACCAATTAAAGAATGCCTCAGCAGTAGGGTAGATGAACTTGCCAGCAAGAGTGAGCGCAAGCAGGCAAATAGCAGATGTTTTCCTCTTCCATGTCTTTCTGTGGGCTCCCACCAAAGGTGTGACCCAAATTTAGGATAGGTTGTCTCACCTCAAATGCTCCAATCAAGAAAACCCTTCCCAGGCATGCCCAGCTGCTTGGGTTTTAGTTGATTCTGGGCAAAATCAAGTTAACAAGGGAAATTAGTCATCACAACCAATAGGCCCAAGTATAACTGCTGTTACCTCTTATTTTCAGTTTGTTTCAATTGTGATAAAATACACATAAAATGTACCATTTAACCATTTTCTGAGTGTATGCTTTTTGTTGTTTAATGTATCCTGTTACATACCCAAACCCATCTATACCTATTAAACAGCCCTCCGGCGTCCTAACCTCAGCCCGTCTACTACCCTTTCTTTGAATTTTCTTACTGTAGGTATCCCATATCAGTGGAATCATGTAGTGTTTGCAAATAGCCTATTTCTCTTAGCATAATGTCCTCAGTGTCCATCTGTGTTACAACATGTCAGAATTTCCTCCTATTAAATATGACTCTTACATTTTATGTGCATCTTGCATATGCATGAATATCTGTATGTTAGTGGCCATTGGCTTCTTTTGGTTCTTATAAATAATGTAGCTATGAATATGGGAGTGCAGAAATCTCCTTGGTTGTGGGGTATTCACCAGAGAAGACGTTTAGGCATGGGTTTAAGCCAACGAAAAGTCCTTATTAGCTGGTCTGTAACTAACTGGGTGTTTGGATCGCAGTGTAGCACTGAGCCTTCTTTAGGGTGAGCTTTTAAGCTCTGGGTAGACATACTGCAGTTAAGAACAGTTAGCTGAAGCAGAACTACAGAGGCAGTAGTTGTAGAGACTTTCCCATCACTATGGACTTTGATGGAGTAGGCCTTTGTTTTAGTGTTGGCAGGCAGTCCTGAATACATGCTGTGTTTTACAGCCTAAATGGTAATTCCATTATGGAGTCATTTGTGCAAAGGTCTGGGGCCCTGATACACCTTGATGAAACACAGCTTTTGGTTCTTTGATCTACCTCGAGGGGTGGAATTACTGGTTCAGGTGATAGTGTATGTCCATTGTTTTAGGAACTAGTGTAGTGTCTCCCATAACACCCTGATCACTCTATTCGGACCAGCGGTACACCTGTTTTCCCACTTCTCTCTGCTCTGGCCTAATGCTGTGGTTAGAGGTGGTGCCCATTGGAGTTTTGATTTGCATGTTTCTGATGATTTGTGATTCTGGGTATTTTAATGTGGTCATTGGCCATTTATATATCTTATCTAGGGAGATTTCAGGGTTTGGGAGGTTTTTATGTTTTGATGCAGTACTCATGGTAGCATAGGTTGGCCTGAAACTCACTGGGTAGCCCAAAGATTACTCTGAACTTCTTATCCTCCTGCCTTCACCTGGTACTAACTTGCGCTATCACCTTGTTTTATGCAGAGGTGGGGATCAAACCCAGGGCTGCCCTCATGCTACTAGGCAAGACCTTATCTGAAGGACATCTTTAGTCCCTTAAAGTTTGGGTTTCCATAAAAGGATTTTTTTTCTATCTCTGCTTTTGCCATTCACTTCTCCTTTGCCTCTCCTCTGTGCTGAAATTCCTCTGTATTAGGCTCCTTGGTTAAATTTTTTTTTTTTTTTTTTTTTTTTTTTTTGGTTTTTTTCGAGGCAGGGTTTCTCTGGTTTTGGAGCCTGTCCTGGAACTAGCTCTTGTAGACCAGGCTGGTCTCGAACTCACAGAGATCCGCCTGCCTCTGCCTCCCGAGTGCTGGGATTAAAGGCGTGCGCCACCACCGCCCGGCAAGGCTCCTTGGTTAAATTTTTGTCCCTTTCCTTTTCACTGTATGCAGTAGTGAGTGGTTTTCTGAAAATGGGGGTATATCCCTGTGACTCTATGCCTTGGAAGACAGAGCCAAAATGACCATGAATTCAACACCGAAGCCAGTTTAGCCTGCATAGTAAGAACCTGTGTCCAAAACCGCAAAATTTTATTACATATATATGTATCCTAACATGGCACTTACCTGATCAGGGGCTTAATAGTATTCCACAGCCCTTAAAAAACTGAGAGCTGAGTGTAATCCTATACATCTGTAATTCTAGTACTTAAGTAGAGGCAGGGCAGGGCGGTGGTGGTACATGCCTTTAATACCAGCACTCGGGAGGCAAAGGCAGGTGAGTCTCTTGAGTTCAAGACCAGCCTAGTCTACAAAGCTAGGTCCAGGACAGCCAGGGCAACACAAACCCTGTCTCGAGGGGGAAAAAAAAGAAGAAGAAGTAGAGGCAGGATCGTCAGCAGTCCATGGTCATCCTGGGGCTACTGCATACCAAGTTTCAGGCCATTGTAGGCTACCCAAGACTCTGTCTTTAAAGGAGAAAAATAAAAAATAAAAAAAAAAAAATAAAAACAGGAACAAAGCAAACAAGGAAGAGTGTCTTAAGTAATATACCCTTGCTCAAAAGCAGCAGAGCAGTTTCAAGGGCAGAACTGTCCAGGAATGGATTGACCTGCCCTTGCATGAGGGTCTATAATCATCTCATGGGCCCACAATATTTAGTGTTCTTCATTGTTTTTTCCCTGAGATAGAGTCTCACTGTGTAATTACCACACCTAGAATAGAGTTCATGTTTTATTTTATCCCATGTGTATGAGTGTTTTGCTTGCATGTATTACTGTACACAAGTGCACCTGGTGTCTGAGGAGATCAGAAGAGGAGGATCTTGGATCTCCTAGAACTGCAGTTACAGACAGTGTGGGTGCTGGGAACTGAACCCAGGACCACTACAAGCCCAGCTAGTGTTGACTGCTGGACTATCACATAGCCCTGTTATTTTTCCTGGATGGTTTTGAGGGCTTATTTTCTGAACGTGAAGCAGCACCAGGGAATTATTGTATGAACTATGTTTATCTTTGCAGTTTTGAGTTTCCCAAGAGGATCTGATGTAATGAAAGGTTTCTAAGGTTCTGTGTGGTAAAAAAGAGTCCCCACATCTGTGTGAGCCCTCAGACCTGGAACTGGCCAGAGCCTGGAAGCCATGAGGAAGAACTAGACCTATAGCTGTTCTCGCTTCTGTGATTTCCCACACAAACCTTTCCTTAGTCATGCCAAAAGAAACTCTTCAGTTCCTATGGAAACTGAAACTAGTACAGCCAAAGAGAGATCTGAGAACTGAAGAGCATTTAATTTTAAAGATACTCCTTGAAAAACTACCTTAAGACATATCTGAAGTTAGAAAGACTAAAAAGTTAAGGGACACCAGCTGCAGAACTGCTAGGACTTGCAACAGGGGCAGCTCAGTGGCCATATCAGGTGACTCACAGTCACTGTAACTCCAGTTCCAGAATGTATGTGGTGCACATGAGCTCACACAGGCATACCCATGCCCGTTAATAATACATTTTTTAAAAAAGAAGATCCCTGAGTTCTTGGATCCCATCTTCTTCATGGGGGAGTGGGGAAAACACTTTAAAGCTAAAAATAATCTACTAAAGTGTCGCATTACATAGTAAACATGGGAAAGTCTTACTCTTCATAATCATATAAGATTATCAGTAAGAAATCTTCTGGTAGGGGCTGGAGAGTTGGCTTAGGAGTTAAGAAAACTAGCCGCTCTTCCAGAGGACCTAGCATCCCAGCATCCATATGGCAGCTCACAACCATCTGTAATCCCAGTTCCAGGGATCTGATTTCTTCTGGCCTTCCTAGGCACCAGGAACACCTGTGGTATGCATACATATACCAAGGTAAAACATTCATCCACATAAATCTAAAAATATTTTTAAAAAAATGATATAGCAGGCTGGGTAAAGACTCTTGGAAGTGCCTGACAATCCAAGTATAATCCACATGATAGGAGAGAAGAATCAACTCCCAAAGTTGTTCTCTGATGCCATGTCATGGGCACCCACCCCAATACACATTGGGAATAAAATTTAATAAACATCAATATAGCTAGCCAAGCAGTGGTGGTACACACCTTTAATCCCAGCACTCAGGAGGCAGAGCCAAGCAGATCTCTGAGTTCAAAGCCAGTCTGATCAACAAAGTGAGTTCCAGGATAACCAGGGATGCATAGATAAACCTTGTCTCTTCCCCTCACCTTGCCCCTTAAAAAAGAAAGAACAAATATAGATACATAACAGGGCAGAGTGAATGGACAGTCCTTTAGATACTGTTGTATGAACTGATACAGTCATCGTGGCAGCAGTGTCAAATGTTACAAAACTGACAGTTACTACACTAGTGTGATACCAGATGTCTTAGAACTGTGCACACCTTTAGATACAATTTTGGAAACTCTGAGGAAGCTGAGCCAAATGGAGCAAGAAAATGTTTTATTTTAACAGTCAGGTAATATATATATTTTTGAAGCATACAAAATTATTTATTAAAATGGTACTAAAGTGCCAGGCAGTAGTGGCATATACTTTTAATCCCAGCACTCAGGAGGCAGAGGCAGGCGGATCTCTGTGAATTGGAGGCCAGCCTGGTCTACAAGAGCTAGTTCCAGGACAGCCAGGGCTACTAACAGGGAAACACTGTCTCAAAAAGAAAAAGAAAGAAAAGAAAAGAAAAAGGCACTAAAGCCAGATTATGATATAGGCCTGAAATCTCAGCACCTGGGAGATGGAGGCAGGACGGTTAGGATTTCAAGGTTATTTGCTACATACCAAATTTGAGGCCAGTCTGGGCTACATGAGACCCTTTCACAAAAACCAAACTAAATAAAAAGTGAAAAAGGATAGGACTGAGGCAGGCATGGTTGGTTCATACTATAATCCCAGGGATCGGGAGGCCAAAGCAAGAGGACTGGTGTAAATTCAAGGACACCCTGGTCTACTCAGTGAGTTCCAGACTAGCCTGTGCTATAGAAGCAAGGTCCTAGCCGGGCGGTGGTGGCACACGCCTTTAATCCCAGCACTTGGGAGGCAGAGGTAGGCGGATCTCTGAGTTCGAGACCAGCCTGGTCTACAAGAGCTAGTTCCAGGACAGGCTCCAAAGCCACAGAGAAACCCTGTCTCGAAAAACCAAAAAAAAAAAAAAAAAAAGAAAGAAAGAAAAGAAGCAAGGCCCTTTCCCAAAAGAATAAAAATTAACAATACAGCCAGGCTTGGTGGCACATGCCTGTAATCCTAGCGTTTGAAAATTGAAGGCAGAATAACCAGGAATTCAGGTCATCTTTGGCTACATATCAAGCTTGAGCCCATCCTGGGCTATATAAGACAAACAAAACCTGTAAACCAGAAATATTGGCTCATGGCTAATTCTGGCAATCAGGAGGTAGAAGCAAGAGGAGTATGAGCTTGAGCATCATAGCCTGGCAGAATCACCCAGAAAGTGAAGACAAGATGGCTGGTGAGTTAGGAGTGTCACTGCCATTCCTGATGACTTTGAGTTTGGTTCCCAGCAATCGTAGCAGGCAGCTCAGCACAGGCTCCAGAAATCCACTGGCCTCAGTGGGCACATGCACACATATACATGCTGTGCACACATGTAACATACATTCAAATCGACATATAAAATTTTTACATCTTTTAAAAATAGAAATCAGCTGGGCAGCGGGGGTGCATGACTTTAATCTTAGCACTTGGGAGGCAGAAACAGGCAGATCTCTGAGTTCAAGGTCAGCCTGATCTACAAAAGCCAGTTCCAGGACAGCCAGGGCTGTCAAACAGAGACCCTGTCTCAAAAAACCAAGTGGAAAACCAATTTTTTTTCTCAAAATAACTTTTGTTCATGTATTTACTCAGTCTCAATATGTAACCCTAGCTAACCTGAAGTGTACTGTGTTGACCAAGCTGACCTTGGACTTACAGAGAGATCCACCTGCCTCTACCTCCATTGTGCCGGGATTAAAGATATGAGCCACCACTCCCAGATCTATTCATGTGAGTGTGTATGTTGGCCATGCATGCCAAGGCACCTGTGTGGAGGTCTGAAGACAACTTGAGGGAGTCACTTCTCCCATCATGTGGGTCCTGGGGACCAAACTTAGGTTGTCAGGCCTGGCTGTAAGTGCCTTAAGCTGCTGAGCCACCTGAAAAATCTAAACCGGGTACAGTGGCACACATAAGTAGTCCCAGCAATCAGAAGGCTGTGACAGGAGGATCCCTTGGGTTTTATTCCAGTCTGGACAACATAGTGAAACTTGACTCTCAAAACAAAACAGCAGATGTAGCGGCACAAGCAGGCAGAGGCAGGCGAATCTCTGTGCGTTCAAGGCCTGGCTATACAATAATGAAGGTGCATATTTGTAGCAGTACCAAGAGGTTTGCGTGGCAAAGAGGAAGTTCCTCTCTGAAGAGAAACCCCAGCATCTAATAGTGGGCACAGTTCACATAGCACTACAGCCCCCAGGCTCTGCTCCTGTTCAGTTCTTTAAACATCGTTTGGACTGTGCTTTGACCCCTTGTTTTGTTCCTGGGTTTCAGAACCATGTGTGCTCAGTACTGCATCTCCTTTGCTGATGTTGAAAAAGCCCATATGAACATTCGAGATTCTGTCCACCTCACGCCAGTACTAACAAGCTCCATTTTGAACCAAATAGCAGGACGCAGTCTTTTCTTCAAATGTGAACTCTTCCAGAAAACTGGGTCTTTTAAGGTAAAAATCCATTTTGTTTGTTTTCCAAATCTGTTGTTTTATTCTCCTGTCCACTAACGGGGTGGCTGGTAGTAAACAAATGTCTTTTTGCAGTTTCCACGTCCTGGGTACCAGGTTTAGAACATTGCTATGTCTATTTCACACAACCTAAAATCCCTTACAATTACGGTCCCATGAATAGTCTCTAAATAGTTAAAGGTGTGCACCATCACCACACTTGGATGTATTTTTGTACAGCTGTACAAGGTTGTATATTTTAAACAGAAGAATCAGTAATAAGGTTGTCCTTGGCTACACAGCAAATTCAGTACCAGCCTGGGCCACATGAGACCCTGTGTTTAGTTTTGGTTTTTTGTTTGTTTGTTTTTGTTTTTTGAGATGATGTTTCACTCTGTATTCCTGAATGTCCTAGAACTTACTCTGTAGACCAGGCTGCCCTCAAACTCAAGAGATTCTCTCTGCCTCCCAAGTGCTGGGATTAAAGGCTTGCACCACCACCACTCAGCTAAAGATTTTTTTTTTAATTTACAAAGTAAAGCAGTTATGATAAGCTAATTTACTATTGTGAAAAATATTCTGTAAACTTGGTGTGCATGCGCCACCACCACCCGGCCTGCTCAGTATTTTTGCCATGCTTCAGTTTATTGCTTGGGAGCAGGAGGCTCTACCACATAGCCTGGGTGCATAGCAGGCCGTTTGTGTAAATACCCTCTACAGTTTGCACAATGAAACAAGTGAATTCATTTCTCTGAACATGTCCCCATTGTTAAAATGATGCACCGTTTGTAATTCAACATCTCTTCCAGATCCGTGGTGCCCTTAATGCCATCAGAGGCTTAATTCCTGACCCTCTGGAGGGGAAACCCAAAGCCGTTGTTACTCACAGCAGTGGGAACCATGGCCAGGCTCTCACCTATGCTGCCAAACTGGAAGGTACTAAGTTTCTCAGGGTCCAGAGTAGTATCAAAGAGTGGGAAATTACCCTAATTATAGTAAGAGGGATGACAGCCATGGAAAATAAGTTTCCAAAGGAATCCCTGTTTGCTCATAAGCAAAATGATGCAAGTTTCTCTCCTAGAAGCACCTCACACTGTCTAACCATGTTCTTCCCCTCCCAGGAATTCCTGCTTACATTGTGGTGCCTCAGACGGCTCCCAACTGCAAGAAACTGGCAATACAAGCCTACGGAGCCTCTATAGTATATAGTGAACAGAGTGATGAGGTAAGCATCACTTAATAGCTTCACTTGACAGGCTATCTGCCTCCCTTACTGGAAGCTTCCTCTTTGCCTTAGCGTGGCCAGCCTTTTCCCCATCTGTCCATCCTCAGCATAATGCGACTAAAGCCAGGCATGGTGGCATATGTCTATTCTAGCACTCAGGACACCGAATGGCAACTTTCAGACCAGTCTGAGCTACAGAGTAAGTTTTTTTCCTCAAAAAGTATTACAGCTGGATATGGTTGCTACTTGCCTGTAATCTCAGCACTTGGGAAGTACAGGCGGGAAGATCAGGAGTTCAAGGTTGTCCTTGGACACAAGTTCTAAGACTAGCCTCAGGCAGGTCTACTTGAAACCCTGTCTCCTTGGATGGGTGGATGGATGGGGAGACTTTATTTTTAAGACAGGGTCTGTCTAGATAGGGCTATCCTAGAACTCACTATATATTAAGTAGGATGGTTTTGAACTGAGAGAGATCCACATGCCTCTGCCTCCAGAGTACTGGAATTAAAGTCATATGTACCTTGCCCAGTCAGAAATTAAATTTTTCTTTTTATGTGCAGTAGTGTCTGGCCTGCATGTATATCTGTGTGAGGGTGTCAGATATGCTGGAACTAGAGTTACAAACAGTTGTAAGCTGCCATGTGGGTGCTGGGAACTGAAACTGGACCTCTGGAAGAGCAGTCAGTCCTCTTAGCCACTGAGCCATCTCTCCAGCCCCAGAAATTAAATGTTTAAAGATGTTTCACCTATGCTTCAGCAGCCCAACTTTCCTCCCTGGACAGCAATAATTTTGTCTAACACCAGATTCCTGGCCTGACTACTCTCTCCCCATTCCGGTCTTCCTCACCTCATCAAATAGCATCACTTCTCTTTCTAGTTGTTCAAGGAAAAACAAAAATCTTAGATAATTTCCAAACACCACATCCAGAACATCTGTCCTCTCAGATTAAAAACAAAACAAAAGAAAACCAATTTGGGAGGGGGGCTTTGAAGCTGGCTAACAAGCAAAGCCACCTGCTGCCAAACTTAACCCAAGTTTAATTCCTGGACCCAAACAGCTTTAGCAGAGGACTAACTCCCAGTTCTCTGACCTCTACACATATGCAAAATTGAATAGATGTGATAAAAATCTTAAAAAGAAAATGAGAACAATCCAGCCCCCCTCCCCCCCTCCCCCCGAGACAGGGTCTTACTGTAGCTTTGGGGCCTGTCCTGGACCTAGGTTTTTTTTTTTTTTTTTTTTTTTTTATTATGTATACAATTGTCTGTGTGTATGCCTGCGGCCAGAAGAGGGCATCAGACCTCGTTACAGATGGTTGTGAGCCACCATGTGGTTGCTGGGAATTGAACTCAGGACCTTTGGAAGAACAGGCAATGCTCTTAACCACTGAGCCATCTCTCCAGCCCCTGGACCTAGTTCTTGTAGATCAGGCTTGCCTCTGCCTCCCAAGCGCTGGGAGTAAAGGCGCGCCACCACCGCTGGCTCAGTCCAGTTCCTTTTTCCACCCAGCATCTGTTCTAGCTCTTGTAGTCCAGGTTGGCCTCGAACTCAGAGATCCACCTGCCTCTGCCTCCTGAGTGCTGGGATTAAAGGTGTGCGCCACCACCACCCAGCTATGATTTTTTTATGTGCATTGATATTTTTGTTTTTGCCTGCATGTATGTATGAGGGTTAAGGATTCAGCAAAACTGGAGTTACAGTTATGAGCTGTCATGTAGGTGCTGGGAATTGAACCCAAGTCTTCTAGAGCAGCCACTGAGCCATCTCCTCAGCCCAAGGGTTTTGTTTTGATCTGGTGCTGGTGCCTTATAAGCACTAAGCACTCACTGTCTCAGCCACCAGAGTTCTTGGGATGGTCTAACCATGCTGTCTTTCTGCCTCATCTCTTACTGTATTATCCTCTCCCTTAGCAGTTTTCCAGAAAAGGCCAGGTAATTCTACCTTGTACACTTCACATTCATTAACACCTTCAAACATTTAAAAGATCCATAGTTCGTTCATGTCACATAATTAAAGCCCCTCAGCCATCCAAAGAAAAATCTATTTTTTCCTCACAAGCACTCAGACATACCATGTTTATTTATGAAAATGTGAAAAATTCATTGTCTTTGAAGTGTTAAGTGACTGAATTGTACTTTTGGGAACTCACTCACTGTAAGTCAAGTAAACTACATTAATGCTACCTTTTAGTCTAGAGAAAAGGTCACTCAAAGAATTATGCAAGAAACAGAAGGCATCTTGGTCCATCCCAACCAGGAGCCTGCAGTGATAGCTGGACAAGGGACAATTGCCCTGGAAGTCCTGAACCAGGTAAAATGCCATCATCCCATTTGGCCAATAGAAAAGCGGTTTTACATATATAAAATTTTATTAATTGGCTTATTTATATTTTTACTAAAGGTTCCTTTGGTGGATGCACTGGTGGTACCAGTAGGGGGAGGAGGAATGGTTGCTGGAATAGCCATTACAATTAAGGTGAGAAAACTGTTAAAAGGACTTCCTGGATTAGGACCTGTATCAAAATGCATTGTGGACAGTTTCTCAGCATGCCCCCAAATTACTATTCTTTTGTGGCCTCCTTTGCCTCATTGTCCTTTTCATATATGATAGCACAGCATAAAAGCACCTGAGGATGAGCAGCACCAAGTCCACCTCACTATTATTCTCCCCAAATTATCAGAACCAATTGTAAATTAGTCAATTAAGTCAGTTATCAGATACAACTTTTATTAAAGTGCTTCAAGGTCATATTTCCATTTTGGTATAAAAAGACCCTTCTGGAACAAGAATGTGTCATCTAGTATGCCTTCTTCAGCTATGCAGGCAAAGCTGCCAGTGTACAGTCTCTGTTCCTCTGCCCAGGCCCTGAAACCTAGTGTGAAGGTCTACGCTGCCGAACCCTTGAATGCAGATGACTGCTACCAGTCCAAACTGAAAGGAGAACTGACTCCCAATCTTCACCCTCCAGAAACCATAGCAGATGGTGTCAAATCAAGCATTGGCTTAAATACTTGGCCTATTATAAGGGACCTTGTGGATGATGTCTTCACTGTCACAGAGGACGAAATCAAGGTAAGACTGTGATGAGAAAACAGCAAGTCTAACTTCCTAGGCAAAAGAAATTTATGAACAGAGGATTAACTTAACACATGGGAACCCTGACAGTAGCAGACAGAGCTAGGCTGACTTGTATATGCACTTTTTAAAAAAAATATTTATTATGTATACAATATTCTGTCTGTGTGTATGCCTGCAGGCCAGAAGAGGGCACCAGACCCCATTACAGATGGTTGTAAGCCACCATGTGGTTGCTGGGAATTGAACTCAGGACCTTTGCCTGCTCTTAACCTCTGAGCCATCTCTCCAGCCCTTGTATATGCACTTTATTAGCAAGCACAGTCATCGAAACAAACCCAAACATCTACTTCATTTGGTGTTTAGAACTTAACCTACTATATTGTTTGTTTCATTAATCCTTACTCCTTTCTGTGCCAACAGCATGCAACCCAACTGGTGTGGGAGAGAATGAAACTGCTCATTGAACCTACTGCTGGTGTTGGATTGGCTGCAGTGCTGTCCCAGCATTTCCAAACAGTCTCTCCAGAAGTGAAGAACATCTGTATTGTACTCAGTGGTGGGAATGTAGACCTAACCTCCCTAAACTGGGTGAAGCAGGCAGAAAGTCCTATTTCTGTATAAATTCATGAATTGTCTCTAGATGAAAATTGTTTTCAAAATCCTAATGGAGAAGAGTTATAATCCTAAGAGTTATAAATTGGCGACCAAGTAATAGTGTAAACAGCTGAAATAGAAAGCAGACTGCCTTGTCACAACCCACACTAAGTTCTAGCTGCAGCAGACAGAATCCACTGAATCCATTATTCCATGTCCACTTCAGATGCTGCTGAGGAGATCTCACTTTTCACCCACGGTACTGGCTCTGGTACATATGGATCATAAGTCCATTTGGGGAAAACTCGCTTATAGAGATTCATTAATACTGTATCCTGAGATTTTAGCTTCCCATCAAAACTGCACTTCATATGGCCATGGGTACCTAGAAGGAAAACAGCAAATTGGTTAAAATAAAGCAGGCATTAAAGCAGTGAACTTTACAGCCCAATAGTCCCTTAGTAACGCTGGGGACTCCCAGACTCTTACCTAGAGGCTCCTTGATGTGTCCCCTGCGGCCCCACTTGGTTCTCAGTTCCACAGGCTTAAACCACATCACATCCTCTTAGAATGGAAAACACAGACACAAAATCAAACAGCGTCAAGCCTGTCTTCCCACCAAAGGGAATGAGATCCCTCTCGTGATTCATGCCTACCTCTGTTGAAGAACATGTAACGCACCACTGCCATCTTAGTACAAATTTTGAACGGATGACCACTCAGAACAACTCTCTTGATGACCATTCTGTCTGGATCCACTGATAACAGGTGGCCCGTAGCAATGAGGCTGTGCACTCCTATGAAAGGAGAGCAGCGGTTAATCTACAGGACACGCCCTTCAGCTACTGCTCTCATCTGTTTTAAAGACCCATGCGAGACTTTTTTGGAGAAGTGTACCTTTCTGAGGCCATAAAAGACCAATAAAAAAAATTTCTATTGAGCCTGCCCCCCAAATGCACCTTAAAAATAGTACTCCAAGCAGTCTCTACTAAAGTGTGCCAACAGGAAAGAACTAGCTTATCACCTGGGCTTGCTTACACCCTCAATGAGGTTGAAATTTGTATTTGGAAAAACCACCAGCATACCTTAATATAGTTAGACCCCAGGTGTAATTACAAAAAAGTTATGGTCCTAGTAGGTTTATCATTTAACATTTAGAATTCAACATACCGTTGCTTCTCTGCTTGAAAAGTAGCACAGATGCAGGAGGAAAAGTGATTGGCGCAAACACTGTCACCACTAAGGCCGCATCAGCAGTCAGGAATCTCTGAAATTTATGTTTATCAGCTTCCATAGTAAGAGTCCAAAATAAATAGAAAGAAAAGTGAAAAACCTTGAGAAACCATAAGCAATGCAAAGGCTGTCAAAAGCTTTGCTGCTGCCACACATAGACCCACCTTTTAAAGTTATGGTAATGCTATAGATCTACATCATATTCTCAGCCTAACTGTAACTCTTAACCAAAAGCACTGGTGTTTACAATTATGTTTTTATTTAACTATGTGTCTGGGTATGGGTATATATATCCATGTGGGTATGCATGTGTAGGTGCCTCTAAGCTGATCAGTGTGGTAGGTACTGGGAACTGAACCAGGTCATCTGTAAGCTCCAGTCTGCTTTGTTTTGAGACAGGTTTATGTACTGCATGCTGGCCTTGAACTTACTGTGTACCTTTCTCCATATTTTTCAAGGGCTAGGATTACCAGCTTCATCTTGTGTTTCTCTATACTACTCTCATTTTTTCCCCTGCATAAATACAACTAAAACATAAAACCTAGTCCCATCAATAATTTTTCAACTGGAGATAGAATTAGAGCTTAGACTACGGTTGGCATTGAAAGAGTCCTCCAGATAATCTGATCTCACTCCACCAAAAATTTTACTCAGGCTGACTGTGCAGGAATTCAGTCTCCAGCAGAAGCATCTTCTACCCAGAAAGCCTCTTTTGTGTTGGGTGCAGAACAGTAAGCTAACAGAAAAGCTCTGTTTATCTGCAAGGCATTTATTATTTTCTTAAAATAATAAAAGCGCCGGGCGATGGTGGCACACGCCTTTAATCCCAGCACTCGGGAGGCAGAGGCAGGTGGATCTCTGTGAGTTCGAGACCAGCCTGGTCTACAGAGCTAGTTCCAGGACAGGCTCCAAAGCCACAGAGAAACCCTGTCTCGAAAAACCAAAAAATTAAAAAAAAAAAAAAAAAAAAAAAAAAAAAAGCTTTTAAATACATTTTGTTTATTTTAGGGGTGTGGAGGCACATGTACTACAGCACTGGAGCAGAAGTCAGGAGTCCTCCCTTCCATCATGCAGGGCACTCCCTGAACAGAGATGCTCAGGTTTAGCAACAAGTACAAGTGCTGAGCACCTGGCCAGCTCCAAATGACTTTCTATCCCAGCTACTCAATGTGCCTTTATAACACCATGCCAGCTGGGCATGGGGATGTACCCCTCCCTATATTCCCACCATTCTGAAGGTCAAGGAAGGCAAGCTTGAGCTACATATTAAGACTTTGTCTCTCAAATCTCAATATATAAAAATAATACAAGGCAATCATACACAATACAGTTAAATACTTAATAACAAGCAAGCAAAAAATAAAAAATACTGGAAGAGATGGGAGTAAAGAGTTCAAGGCTCTCTTTACTCTGTCTCAAAAGACAAAAATAAAATCACAAGACATGCCATGTTTTAGTAAAACAGTGATGCTGTCACCATCTCTGTCTCCTGTCACTGAAAGGCAAGTGAGCTATAGATCTGTTCAGAAGCCCCACGTAAGCAAGCCAGCAACAAAACATATTTCTATTCCTAAAGCTACCAACTCTGAAACAATACTCATAGTAGAAGCCTCAGCACAACACAGTTTGCATCACTGGGATGCTTCAGACAGGTTCAGACATTTTGAATAAAAACATCATTGGCTCCTAAGTCAAGAGTACTGAAAATCTCTCTCACCCCAGAGACTTAAGAATTTCAAACTATCTTTCTGCCTTCAACCATGAAAGACTCCAGCAGCTTCCACGCTAACCTGCTGTGTGCTGAGAGAATAAAGGCGAGGCTCGGAAGCGCCTGAATCCACAATGGAAGATCAGTTCTTCTTTGGCCTTCACAGGTTCCGCGTTGCCAGGGTTCCGACTCACCACCATGTTCAATACTGACATCTGAGGACCAAATAAGAAAAAGCTTCATAGTCTAGGCAAACAATGGCCTAACCTGAAAGGCAAACCAAACAAACACCAGTTTTACTCTAACACGCTAGTTAGTGACATCATCAGATGTCATTAGAGTCCTTTTTACCCATCAACTGAAATTCCAGGTGCATATAGGCCTATCAGTGCTTCCATACACGTGTAAGCTACATCTAACATTACAAGAGCTCAACCGTAGTGAATGACCTTCACATTACCTCATCACCATATATCCTTCTCCTCCCAACCCATCACCCAAGCCTCCACGATCTTATACCAGCTGTCCCACTCCCAGTGTGCATGACTACTGGCCACCTAGAGAGCAGAGACCACTGGCATAAAAGATTACTTTTAAGACTGCTACCCCATTTTGATCTGAAAAGACATTCTTAGCGAAGTCTCAGAAGCATATAGACCGCATCACTAAGATGCTTCAGACAGGTTCAGACATCTTGGGCATAACCATCATTGACTTCTCTATTCAGATTCCTCAATCATTCCAATGTGTAAAAAATGTACACCTTGCAGAAATATTTGTAATTCTCCATTTCCCACAAAACACTGATTTACCTTCTGTTCATAAGGTAGTAAAGAAAATGCAATCAAGGGTGCTCCTTGCCTGAAATACTCAACCACCGAGACAGGGACATGAGAGATATGAATTGTGACATACCAGCCGACCTGCCAGAAAGAAGCACAAGACAGGCACAGGGTTACCCTTATGTCCCAGTAGTGAGGAAACCTTTCTTCAGATCTATGCCAAGCCTCACCATTCATGAAAGTGTCAACACCCAGACTCAACCTTCTCAGTTAATCATTTCTGTCCCTTATTTGTTCCCAAACAAAAACAAATGGCAAGGTGGACAAGAAGGCAAGATACCTCAGCTCCTTCAATATCTTTTTCCTCAATCTCTTTGAAGATTCTTCTTCTAGTATTAATAAAATTCTGAAACTGAAAAATCCGAGCATAATCTTGAGGAAGGTTTTCCTTAGGGTCCCAAGGAGATGTCCTGAAACTCTTGAGGCCTCTATATTTCTGAAATCTAGAACACAGGTTTTAAAGAAAGTAAAAGGTTTTTAGATGGTGCTACTTAAAACTCACCTTGCTTCTAAAATGGTCAAGGCTCTAGCTTTTTCAAAGTACTCTGGCCTAGGGAAGTGGTTTAATGCTTACCTAGTATACATGCCCTGGGTTCAATCCCCAGCACAGCACAACAAACCACAAAAGGCTGTAGGTCTAGCTCTTGTATTCTGGGCAGGATCATGTGTTCCATGTCTGCCTGAGCTACAAAGTGAAACTGTCTCAAGAAACTAAAAATTACTCACTAGGTATCAAAATATCCTAATGAGCTAGAACTGGGCTTGGAAATACACACTTACTAATCCCAACACGTAGGAGGTAGAGGCAGGAAGACCCAGAATAGCCTGGTCTACACGAGACCCTATCTTTCAAGCAAACAACTACCAACTAATAGCTTTATAAGAAACTATGTCCTAAAACAGCTTCTAACAAGTATTTCAGAAGCAACCTAGGCTTTTCACAGGGAACAAAGTATTTACAGTACCCACCTGATATCTGTCAAGGAATGTGGCTCTTCAACCTGCCTCATCATTTACCCAACAGTGACACTGGCTTACTTCCAGGAAAAAAAAAAAATCATCACCTATATTTTTTGGTTTTGCTTTTTTGGGGGTGGGGTGGGGTGGGATGGGAGAAGGGTAAGGTTACATTGTGTAACAGCAATAGCTGTCCTGAAACTAGCTCTGTAGACCAGGCTGGCCTTGAACTCAGAGAGCCACCTGCCTCTGCTGTCTCTGTCTCCAGAGTCCTGGGATTAAAAGTGTGTGCCACCACTGCCCAGCTCCAGGGGGGAAAAAAAAAATCACCTAATTTTCTTGCTTTTCCTTTTATAAGCATTCATTCAAAACATACACTCTCACTTTCCCAAATATATACTCGAGAGCATTTACTCCTGCAAGGAATATTTACTGATTAACTTACGTATATCTGCTTTACTAGGGTCTTCTGAACAAATCTACACCTTGCCTGTATTTTGCTGCTTCTTACATAGCAATGTTAGCCCCTCAAGGACAAAGACAATGTGTTTTTTTATTTGGTTCCTGTTCATAGTTCTAAACCATAAAAAAAAGTTTTAAATAAAACTTGTCTGAAATCATTTGTTGACTAACCGAATTCTAGCAGCCACATCACGGGGGGTATCCATTTCATCCGGAAACATCTCTTCCATTCTCTCTTGTTTATATTTCTCCAACATTCTCTCCTCTGTCTCCTCATCTACTTTCTCGTCATACAAATCATCACGCACAGACTCCCCTAGAGTCATGGTTTCACATTCCTCTTCCTCCTCGCCACTCTCATCCTGTAAAGTGGGGGGTCACAAATATGCATTATGGAACACACTTGCAGCCTTAGCATTTAGGAAACTGAGGCAGGAGATTCACCGAGTTTGATGGTAGCTTGGGTGACAGAGTAAGACTGTCTTCAAAAAACTAATAAACCCAAAAAGGGCAGACAATGTAGCTCAATTAGTAGAGTGCTTTCCTAGCACACATAAAGCTCTTGGTGGATCCCCAGCACAGCCTAAAGCTGGACAGATTTCACTTGCCTATAATATCAAGACCTGGATTCAGGGATATCTTCAGCTAGAGTTCTAGAGAAGCCTGAGATTCATTAAGACTATATCCCCCAGAAAACCAAAAATCATAGCACCAGCAAGATAACTCAGTAAATAGAAGCACTTGTTTCCAAATGACCTCATTTCTATACCTGACCTGAGTTCTATACAGGGAACCCAAATGGTGGGAAGGGAGAAAGAAATGACTCCAGAAAGGTATTCCTGATCCCTCCGCCCCCCACAAACAAAAGCACTGGGTGCAGTAATAATACAGCACTTGGGGAGCAGAAAAAGGTGGATCACTGTGAGTTCAAGGTCAGCCTGCTCTACATAGTTTCTAGAACAGAGCAAAATAGTGAAACTGTCTTAAACAACACCCCCCCACCAAAAGACATACACCCTAAAAACAATGTGTGTATGTCTGTATCCTTGGGGGTGTGGCCCATCTGGTAAAGTGCTTGCCTGGCATTTGTGAAACCCTGGGATTGGATTCCTAGCACTAGCACATCAAAAACTAAGACACAGGATGCCATAGTATCTCTATAATCCAGGCACTGGGGAGGTAGAGGTAGGAGATAAGGAGTTCAAAATTCTTCTCTGCTACAGGTTGACTTCAGGACTAATACAGGAAAACTTGTCTAGAGGAATGGTATGAAGTCTTAAACAAAAACAAAATAGCAAGCAGGCATGGTGTCACATGTTTATGATCCTAGCTCTAGGAAGATTAAGGATTGCTCGTGTTCAAGGTCAGTTATGGGCTAGTAAGACCACCTAAGCCGGGCGTTGGTGGCGCACGCCTTTAATCCCAGCACTCGGGAGGCAGAGGCAGGCGAATCTCTGTGAGTTCAAGTCCAGCCTGGTCTACAAGAGCTAGTTCCAGGACAGGCTCCAAAACCACAGAGAAACCCTGTCTCAAAAAACAAACAAACAAACAAAAACAAAAAAAAGACCACCTAAAATTTTTTTGCAGATATTTCAGCAGAAATCTATCCATCTCTACCCCAAAAGCAATTAAACAAATATTAATTTTCCTAGACACCTATCTGCAACTAATATAAATACAAAAATGCATTAGTGTGATATATAAATGAGTATACAGGCATGTATGTGGAAGTCTAAGGACAACTTTGTCTGTCCTCACCTTCAACCTTGGGTCAGGATCTTTTGTTTGTTACCTTGGCCTTGGTGTTCCTGAGATTCTATCTCTACACCCAATCTTGCCATAGGAATAGTTTTACAGACTTGTACTACCACACCTGACTTCCCATGTGTTCTGGAATTCAAACGGAAATCCTAACAAGTATGTGGCAAGTACCTTACCCAATGGGTCATTTCCCCAGCCTCAAAATAAGAGCAAACCAAAAAAACATCCTTTCTGTGAGTACAGCCGTATTTCTGTAGTTGTGTGAATAGGTGGCCCGATGGCCCATGTTCATACCTCAGACTCCTCTTCCATAAAATCTCCATGCTGTAGATCACCGTATTCATCACTTTCCCCGCCACTTTCCCCGCCTTCATCCAAAATCCATTCAGCCTGGTAACGGGATGTTCCTCTAGGGACCTTCTTCACCACCCTGGAACGTTGCTTCAGTAAGTCTGTAAAACCCACACAACTAATTTATATTATTTAAGTATTAATTATACTCCCTTTCTGTATTCTCACCCTGCTACCAACATGAGAAAATCGCATCCACATGAAAACAGACTACTTCCAAATTTAATTCAGCTGCCTCACAGCAACAAATAATATGCAGCTAAATAAACCCTGTACTGGATTTAATATCACTTATTAGTTAAAAACACAAGCCTAGAGTGATTCTGAGAGAGGAAGCAGAGCTGTGCCCAGTGTTTGCTTGGTACAGACATGTAGTATTTGAACTCCAATCACTTCCTTATCCAGCCCTATAAGCAAGCAGTGACTAAGAGTAAACATGTTTGCTACCACTGACCATTTGCCTCCTCCAATTCCTCCTCTGTGGGCCAGGTTTGCTCCCCTTCCATCGGATCTGGAGTAACCTCTGTCTGTAAAGTCTCCTGTTTATCAGGATCTGCCTTCATCAGAACTTTAAGGTCTTCTTCCATGTCGACTGCAGTATCCGTAGCACAAATCTAAAACCCAAAAGCAGGGAACTGCCTGTCAGACATTAACCAAGTCCGGTAAATCTAACTGTAACCCGAAAGATTCACAAGTTAAATAAAAAATCAAAACATCAAATTTCCAAATGGTGATCTCCTAGTATTTCAACTCTGATCCCCAGTTTAACTCTTCAGAGATTGTTTTTCTAAAAGAAATCCTGACACTTTTCTACCTACTTATTATATTCCCTTTCAAGCAAACTGCTCTCTTCAGAATTCAAACAAACCCTTCATGGTGGTGCACACCTTTTATCTCAATTGGCAGAGGCAGGCAAATCTCTGCAAAGTTTGAGGCCAGCCTGTTCTATACAGTAATTATGTTTCAGGCCAGCCACTGCTAGCGAGGGCCAGTCTTTAAAAAAATCCTCTACTTTGTCACTATATCTAGGTTCATAGTCCCCAAGATATTCCTTAACCTGTGTGGAACTCTTAAGTCATTCATTCTTCCAAATACTTGGTTGAGTCTGATCTCTCCTGTGTAACTTGCTAATGTACTCTCAATTTCCACAGCAGGTCTGCACCTTAACTATATGCTACTGTAATTTTTAAATTCACAAGTGTTAGTTTTTTTCTCTAATTCAAATAAATTCTGAGAAGAGGCTACATCTGCCACGAAGGCAGAGTCAACTGTGCAGAATACCTAGGAAGTACTGGATAAACACAATTGATTAACATATGTCTAATGGTCTACTGCCTTACATTTCAAACTAGCAGAATCCTCACTTGCCTAAGTGTGCAAACTAGCCTCTTTGGAAATTAAATTTTCCATCCTATTCCAACTTACACACAAATATACATTCTATAAAAAAAAAAAAAAACAGAAGCCAGGCAGTGGTGACACATACCTTTGATCCCAGCACTTGGAAGGCAGAGACAGGCGGATCTCTATGAGTTCGAGGCCAGTCTGGTCTATAGACCAATCTCCAGGGCAGCGAGAAATACACAGAGAAACCCTGACTTGAAAAACAAAAAACAAAACAGTCCAGACTGCCAAACCCAATGACCTGAGTCTAATCCTCTGGGCCCAAAAGGTAAGAGGAGAGATCCAAATCCTGGCAAGTTGTCTCCTGTCCTCCACACGAGTAATATGCCCTCTCTCCAGCATACAAAAATAATTCTTAAAAAAAAAAAGTGAAACTTGCGGGGTGGTGGTGGTGCACGCCTTTAATCCCAGCACTCTGGAGGCAGAGGAAGGCGGATCTCTTGTGAGTTCGAGGACAGCACGGTCTACAAGAGCTAGTTCCAGGACAGGCTCTAAAAGCTAGAGAAACCTTATCTCGAAAAACCAAAAAAATAAAATAAAACCAACAACCTTGGGCAAGGAATGTCGCCAAGTAGAAGAGTGCCTGCCAAGGCCTAGATCTGATTCCCAAAGTGAAAACCCTTATCAATCTTACCTCCATTGCCACACTTGGTTTCTTCTGGGATTTAATCACTCTAGGATTTAAAGGAAAAGGGTCCACAGGTCCATCTATCTGATTCATTTGGAAATCACCATGTCCAACAATATGCAGCAAACTATTTACATTCAGAGTCCTCCCACGAACATAGCCTGAGATTTTCAAGGTGCCCACTAAGTTACTCTCCTCACTAGGCACGAAGTCAGCAACATGGGCAAACAAGTAAGCTCGCCGATCTCGAAAAGCAAGATGCCGCTGCTTTTGGTTAGCCAACTGTCTAAACAGTAGTCCTGCCTCCTGTTGGGTGTCCAGCAACAAGAGCTTGTCATCAGGAAAGCGTTTCTCCACTGTTCTACTTAGTTTTTTTCTGGCATCTACTTGTTTCTTTGGTGGGAGGCCAGAAAGGCCCTGGACAGCTAGTGCTGGAAGGAGAGGAAGAAAGAGCTTAGTGACTTACCGTTTCACCATGGGAAAATTCATTTCCAGATCACAACAACATCCCAACCAACGACCATTAGGAGCTCAACACCTAGCTAACACCAATGAAATGTCACAATTAAGTCCATCTTTCTGTTCTTTCCCCGGGCAGCACAAGGATAAAAATTCTCTTTAAGCCAGGCAGTGTTGGTGCAAGCCTCTAATAGAATTACTGGGGAGGCAGAAGCAGGTAGATCTGAGTTAAGCCAGACTGGTCTACAAAGAGAGTTCCAGGGCTGTTGTTACACAGAGAGAAAAGTAATTGAAAAAAATGTTTAATTTGGACACACATTCCACAAAAGCAGACTCCAACCCATTGGTCACACTACTAAATCAAATGCCACAAATGCCAAACACTGCGCACAGATCAGAGTTGCACCAAAAAAAAAAAAAAAAAAAAAAAAAAAAAGCTAATTAACTTTGCTGGTCTCCCAATATTCCAACACACTTACTATAGGTGGGAAGGCCCTGAGCAAAGAGGCAAGACAGACAGTAATCCCCAGTGCTGTCCCAGCCTTCTAGTGGATCCAGGAGAAACAGTATGGTGTCAGCAACTTTAGCCATGTCTAATACAGTATGCAGATCCCCTGAAAACAGCAGATACGGTAAGAAGAGGTAGTTAGCACATCATACTTAAGAAATAGAACTACTTATAATGACAGAAAAATATTGGATACTCTAACCTGGTCTTGCATATGTGAAAAACCACCGATGTTTCAAAACAGGGCTTAGAAGCATAAAGGTATGGGTGTTTCCCCATTCATTCAAGTACACTGTTCCCAAGTCTTCATTTTGAAGCAGTCTAAATGCCTCTGGAAGGGAAATCCTGCTGTGCAGAGGCACCACGAGCACCTGATGAGGAGGTCCATCCTTGCTGCCCAGCTGCCTCTTCTCTGCCAGAACCTAGCAACACAGAGGTTCAGAGACTTTTCCAATCATTTGGTTCCCTATGACATCCTCAAAAACATAGATGCTGACACACCAAAGCACAACTCCCGACCTCTTCGCTGGTTTGTAAAGTAGCAAGGGAACTTTAACGTAAAACATTAGAAAATTTCAGAATAGGGTGTGATGGCTCAGGCCTTCTAACTGAGCACTCAGGAGGCAAGGGCAGGGGGGATCTCTGTGAGTTGGGGGCCGGTCGACATACTTAAGAAAGTTGTTCTAGGGGCTGGAGAGATGGCTCAGTGGTTAAGAGCATTGCCTGCTCTTCCAAAGGTCCTGAGTTCAATTCCCGGCAACCACATGGTGGCTCACAACCATCTGTAAAGAGGTCTGGTGCCCTCTTCCGGCCTGTAGGCATACACACAGACAGAGTATTGTATACATAATAAATAAATAAAATAAATATTTAAAAAAAAAAAAAGAAAAAAGAAAGTTGTTCTTGGCCAGCTAGGGCTACAGAGTGAGACCATTTGTTAAAGAAAACATAGCCTGGCAGTGGTGGTGCACGCCTTTTATCCCAGCAATCGGGAGGCAGAGGCCGGTGGATCTGTCGGGAAAAACAAAGGAAAAAACCTAATAATCAGACTATCCTGCAAAAAACAAAACCAACAAACAAAAAACCCCAGCCAAATAAATTAAAATATCCAAGGACCAAGCAATCTCTCTCTCTTTTTTTTTTTTTTTTTTTAATTTTTCTGGACAGGGTTTCTCTGTAGCTTTGGAGCCTGTCCTGGAACTAGCTCTTGTAGACCAGGTTGGCCTCGAACTCACAGAGATCCGCCTGCTTCTGCCTCTCAAGTGCTGAGACTAAAGGCATGCGCCACTACTACTCAAGCAATCTCTTGCGAAAAGCCATGTGTATGTTTTGTCAAGGAGTTTGGCAGGGCCTCGGACTAAAAAGAACATGGCCCGAATGTACCCTGCGTTTATTCTCCACTTTCAGCTCAGTTCCGGTCACATTTTCTAGTTTGAGGTATCACCCATCGAAAACCATTCAGAAGCCGCACCGTTTCCCAACCCCCACTCCTCTCACCGCCTCCCTTTTCTGCTTTCGGAGCTGGCAGGCGCGATGCCTCTGGTCTACTCGGCTGGGCTGCTTCTTCAGCTTCTTGGACAAGATTTTCGGTCCTACACGGCCTGGAAGGCAGATCATAAGTGACTGCTCCGCTCCGCACCATTGATTAACGAGCAGGAACCTTTCTGCGCTCCTTAGAGCCTTTGGCAAGCGTCCCAAGTCTAGTCTCGGTGTCGGCACAGCTATCGGCTAAACAGCCTTTCTTCCTCCTCTGTCCACTCACCTTTACTGTCCCGTTGTGCGGACGCACCGCCGTGGTGCCGCCAGCCTTTATGAGGTTTATTCTGGTGCTTCAGCGGGCCCGAGCGGTGAGCCGCCATTCTGCGTCCCACGTGCACCGAGTAAACACTACTTCCGGCAGGACCCGCGCGTTTCCGGCCCCGGGGACAGAACTCAGTGTTGGCCGGACTCCCGCGCCTTCTCGCGAGGTTTGTTTCGCTAGGCTGTGAGCGCTGGGTGCCTGAGTCCCCGAAAATACGTCGTGGTAACTTTTCCCACGCTGCAATCCGCTGTTGAGCTGAAAGACGCCAGACGCAGACTCCCGGCTCCGGCTCTTGATACATTGGACCTGTATTGCGACCATCTTTCAATTTTTTCACGCTAAAGTTGCATCACATGGAAGAAAGAAATAAAGGCGTCCTGTCACGTATATTTTGCACACTTGATCTCTTTGGTACCACTGATTTTTATAAAGGGATATAGTGTCACTGAGTAACCTTTTCTTTCCTCTATTACTCTAATTTCCCAAGCGAATCACTTAGAAGGGTTTCGTCTCACCCTCACCGGCTCCATTCCAGCTTGTCTCTTACTCCAACTCCTGCCCCCCTCTTTCCACAAATCTGCAAGATGAGCCAAACGGGACGTGAAGACCCTGAGGAGGGTGAGGGCTTCCTCTAGTGCTCGGGATCTTCGTAGTTCGCGGTTGGGTTCTTGCTTTTCTCCCACAAGCTTTGCAACTAAGAGCGACTGACAGAGCACGGCATTCGGAGGGGTGGTGGGACCAGATTCGAACCCCAGAGACGCAGGGCCGGGAACTCCGGCCTTCTAGAGCCTCTCCGAGTGGTCAGAAGTCGGGAGCGGTTCGCTGAGGTAGCGGCCAGCCCAGGCACAAGCACCTTTCCAGAAGTCCGCCCGCTCTGCAGCGTCTGGAGAGGAGCCGGCTCCCAGCGCTCACAATGCGGGTTCGCGCCCTCGGGGCGGGAGCCTGCTCGTCGCCATGACAACCGTCCCTGCGGCGCGCGCCCGGGCCCGACGCCCCCAGGCGTCCGCACCCGCCCTGACCCCCCCCCCCCGCCGCGTCGCGGCGCACACACCCCCTCCCTGCCGGCTGTGGGAAGGGGCCGGGCCTGCTGCCTGACGTCTGCGGGGCTCGGAAGATGGCTGCGGAGCTGAGCACCGGGCAGTGGCTGCGGCGGCGGCAGGCGGGGAGCGCGGCTGGCGGGGGCTCCGCCTCACGCGTGGGGCGCTGAGCCGGGAGGCGCGGAGGCGGCGAGGGCACGCGGGGGATCGGGGGGCCGCTGGGCGCCGCCTGCCCTCCACCTGCCGCACCATGGGCAGCGCCGAGGACGCAGTCAAAGAAAAGCTGCTATGGAACGTGAAAAAGGAGGTACGGCCGGGGGTCAGGACTCGGGGGCTCGCGCCCCTCCTGCGGTGCCCCAGGAGCGGAGGGTCACGGTTTCCTCGCACGCGGCCGCCTGCGCACCGGGCGGGGGCGGGGTCCTGTGCAGGCTGTGCCTTCCGCCCCTCTCCGCGCCCGGGGCAGCGCCCTCGTCCAGGGTCAAGCAGGCGCCCTGGGGCTTGTTTGCTTCGGCGGTCCTCCGGCTCCCGCCCTGTGACGGCAGCAGCGCAGGGGGACCACGGTCGGGGGAGGGGTGGCGGCGATTGCCGGAGAACCCGAGTTTCCCATTCATTGCCCGGACTGCTCGGGGAGGGGGCGGGGTCCCCGAGGGCCTCCGGCGCCTTCGAATCCGAGATCTAGGGGCTTCGCTCCCTGGTAGCCTACACCGCCCTCATGTATTCCTCTTGCAAGCGAGTCGTGGCTGGCTGAGGGTTCGTCGCACACCTCATTGCTTCTCCCTCCACGCCCACCTCCTTACCCAGGCACCCGGGTATTTTTAAGAATGGTTTTTAAGTCTCAGATTGTTTTTTCTCTTTTGAGGGAAATCCTTCAGAAACAAGAATCTCTCTACTAATCCCCTTTACCTTGACCCTGCTTAAAGCTCATTTCAATTTCGGGGGTGGGGGAGGAGGATTGCCCATATGAATGACTCACCAGCTTGTGAGAGAGCTTGCAGTGTGGATGAAATGAATGAGGCTTCCTTCCCCAGCCTGCCTCTGGAGCTAGGTCGGCCAGGTGTGAGCTGCACGAGGGGAAGACACCTATCTGTTTGTTCACTGTTTTGTATCCAGGACCTGGCACACTTGTGGGCACTCTATTTGGTAAATATATCTGCTGATCTTGGAAATTGAGATCTGGTGGGAGTCTTCAATAGTTCAGTCTTAGTTTTTTATGAACTTGGGTAAAGTTATTTAAACTCTTTCAAGTCTTGGTTTCCTCGCCGCTTTTTAAAATAGGATAACACTGTTTATCGCGAATATATGAATGCACCATACTGTTTCATTCACCCTTAGTGTTTCAGGATTTGAGAAGATTTGGGGCTCTCATTCTGCATTAACCATTATCTTGTGCAAACAACTTCATTGTGCTTTTGCTGCGAAGTGGCCAAGTGAGGGTTTCTTAGGCCAGGGCTTTTTTTTAAATAGTCTTAGGCTCCAGCCTTGTCCCCAAAGAGAAATTTCAGTAATTATCCCCAGGAAGAAGGGAGTCTAAAGACAGAGCTGGGGGAGGGCAGGTGTACAGAACTAGAATTATTTGAGACCCAAATTTGAGAATTGATTAGGTATGTTGGAATAATGCTTTTGAGAACATGATTTTCTTCCCAGTGTTTCAAGAACGACTGATTGCTTTGAGAACAATGTGTGTTGCAAGAATGTATCCTCCTGGCCAAGTCTGCCTCTCTCGACTCCACCATCTCCCCCTTTAGTGCTTGGTTTACAGACAACCATGCTCTTTTCCTCTCCTACAAGAGACAGCTGAGGACTGTAGGCAAGCTTGTTTTCACAGAGGACCTCTGAACCAATCCCAAAAGCATCAGTTGGTTCTCATAACCCAATATATGTCCCTCCTGTTGCTTCAGATACCTGTAGCTCTTTAGTTGTTGAGTTCCTGCAAAGACCACCCTGGGAAGCTTGTAACAGCTTGGAATGCAAGAATCATCCAATCTGATCCTCATTTACCTCACCACTAACCATGAGCAGTTCCAGCAGGAACGAACCTCCGGGTCCTTCTTCCTCCTTAGGCCTTAGGTGTTCTGCCACCCTCCATATAATACTGTGCATGTTAAGAGAGGACCTTGGCCTGGCATGGTGGTGTATACCTTTAATCCCGGCACTCAGGGCAGATGGAACTCTATGATACCCAGGCCCAGTCAGGGCTACACAGTGAGATCCTATCTCAAAATAAATAATAAGTAAATAGATAAAACAAACAGAACCCTTTGGGAGCCAGGGCACCATCAGGATGCTGCATCCTGTCCAAAGGATGACAGACAGGGACTAATGCTGAACATGGGAGCATATATGCCTAAGACTCCAGCACTCATGGAGCCGCAGCAGAAGAATTGTGGGAAGTTTGAGTCAAGGCTAGGCTATATAGTGAGTTTGAGACCAGTCTGGGCTACATAATGAAAAACAGAGTTGGAGAGCTTGCTCTGTGGTTAAGAGCACTGTCGGTTCTTCCGATTTGAGTCCCAGAAGTAGCATGGCAGCTAACAACTGTTAGCTCCAGTTCCGGGGGAACTGATGTCCTTTTCTAGCCCCTGCAGGTACCACATAAACATGGTGCACAGACATACATGCAGGCAAAATACTCATACCCATAAAGATAACTAAGTTCTTAAAAAGATAAGGACTGTCTCTGCTATGACTTACTTTTCCTGTGCGTTTATATTTTTTAAATCTTCTTTATGCTGTGGTTGAGGGAACCCATCTCTGATTCCCAGTGGTGGCTCTTTGTCTCCTGGCAGATTCCCCATGGAATCTGGCGTAAGTGCAACTAGAACCTCATGCTGATGATGGGAGTGTAAATTGCTACAGCCACTTTGGAGAACGTTTTGGCGGTATCTGGTAAAGCAGATTATATGCATCCAAAATCCTTGCCTAGAAATATAAATTTTAGCCGGGCAGTGGTGGCGCAGGCCTTTAATCCCAGCACTCGGGAGGCAGAGGCAGGCGGATCTCTGGGAGTTCGAGGCCAGCCTGGTCTACAAGAGCTAGTTCCAGGACAGGCACCAAAGCTACAGAGAAACCCTGTCTCGAAAAACCAAAAAAAAAAAAAAAAAAAAAAAAATTTTTTTTAAATAGCCAGCACATGTTTACCAGAAGATAGTCCAGGTGTTCATGATTCATAACAACTCCAAGCTGGAAAATACCTAAATGCCAGTCAACTGTGGTATTTTCACACAATTAGAAGTGAACAATCTATAGCAATACATGACAGAAACGAATCTCATAATCGTTCACTCAAGCAAAAGAAACAAATCGCAAAACACTACTTTTTGTTATTTCATTATTTTTTTTTTCTTTTTAGTATAAAACTTGCAAAACTAACGTAAGAACTCAGAGATTGGGGCTGGTGTCACATCCCTGTAATCCCAGCAGGGCAAAGGCAGTGGTAATAAAAGTTCAAAGCATGCATGGGATACAAGAGTAAATTCCAGGCTAGCATAGGGAGTTTAGTAAGATCCTGTCTCAAAAAAGAAGAGGTTTGAGGCTGGGCTAGGTGGCTCATGCCTCGAGGCAGAAGCAGGCAGGTGTCTTTGAGTCATGGCTAGCATTGTCTCTCTAGTGAGTTCCTGGCCAGCCAAGGGCTACATTGTAAAATCCTGTCTCCAAACAACAGAAGCTCAGTTCTGCTGCTTACCCCGCATGCACAAGGCCCTGGGTTCAGTTACACCCCCCCACACACACAGAGAATAATAATTAAAATTTAAAATAAAAGAAGCTAGCTGGTGGTGGCACACACCTTTAGTTGTAGCACTTGGGAAGTAGAGGCAAGTGGATTTCTGTGAGTTCAAGGCTAACCTGGTCTACAGAGCCCAAGGCTACACAAAAGAAATGCTGTCTCAAAAAAACCAAAATAATAATAATAATGAAATTAAAAAGAGGAAAAGAAAAAAAGATAGTGGGTATTTGAGTATTCCTAGGAAAAGGTGATGACTGGGGTGGGGGAATGATAAAGCAAGGTGCTCCAGCACACAGGTTATACGTTGTTTCTTTTGCTGCTTAAGACAAGGTATCCTAGTCCAGACTAGCCTTGGAGTTACTGTGTGACTCAGGTTGACCTTAGCCTTGAACTCTTCTTTCAACTTTACTGCCTCTGTGTGTGTGTGTGTGTGTGTGTGTGTCTCACACATGTTGTGTGTGTGTGTGAGTATGGGTACACGCATGCCACAGTTTGTATGTGTGTATGTGTGTGTTGCACATGATGTGTGTGTGTGAGTACAGGTACACGCATGCCACAGTGTACTTGTGTGGGTCAGAGAACAATTTGTAGAGTCTATTCTCTCTTTCCACTTTTACATGGATTCTGGGACTTGAACTCAGGCCTCCCTGAGGTTTGCTCAGGAAGAACTTTTACCTGATGAGCCATCTAGACAACCTGGGCCTCAAACTCTTGATCCTCTTTGTCTTCATCTCCCAACAGTTGGGATTTCAAGCATGTGCCACCCCATCTGGCACTTGTTCTGTTTCCTACTCTAAAAGTATGCAGTGTGTAAGAACTCACCCAGCCTATGAGATTATCATATAAGCTTTTTTATGTTTAATGAATAATAATAAACAATAAGAACACCTTTTGTGGTCCTAGAGATTAAACCTGGAGACCTTGAATGACAAGCAAGCACTACCATAGAGCTACATCCCCATCCTATAAGTGCCTTTTGGGGGTTGGGAGTTGAGACAAGGGCTCATGCTGTAGCTCAGGCCAACTTCAGGTTAGCCCAGGTTAGCTACAAACTCAAACCCTAAAGCATCAGAGTTTTAAAACCTAGCTAGAACGAATGAGAGTTGATGAGCCATTGATGGACCTACTCCTGACCTCAGAAAAGGAGGGGCAAGTTGTTCATCTGCAGTCTGTATGTCTACCTAGAAGCCCTTCTCCAGCTCAGTGTGGATGAGCAAATAGTCTCCCATCCTTGCGTCTAAACTGGGTCATCCACATTGATTGGTTAGTGGATTTGACATCTCTTAGTTTCCTCTCAAAAAGCTTGGGGCAGGCTATGTTAAGGAACATTTGTTTCTCCACCCTTCCCATCTTTGTCATCTCTGCAAATACCTCAAAACCTAGACCACAAGGTCACAACCAAGCTATTTACCTTCCTAGAAACTTATTTTGTTGCTGTTTTCCCTTTTGGTGCTAAGAATTGAATCTGGAACTTTGTCTGTCCAAAACAGGCTTAGCCACTGAGATATACCCTCAAACCCCAGGAGTCCTTTGCTAAGGAGGAAAATTAAAAATAATAATGCTAGCCGGGCGGTGGTGGCGCACGCCTTTAATCCCAGCACTCGGGAGGCAGAGGCAGGCAGATCTCTGTGAGTTCGAGACCAGCCTGGTCTACAAGAGCTAGTTCCAGGACAGGCTCCAAAACCACAGAGAAACCCTGTCTCGAAAAACCAAAAAAAAAAAAAAAAAAAAAAAATAATAATAATAATAATAATAATGCTAGCTTGAAGGTGTAGTTCAGGGATAGAGTGTTTGCCCTGGGTTTACTCAGTAGCCCGGCAAAAATAAATACATTAAAGTAATGAAGATGCCCATTTATTCGCAGGTGAAGCAAATCATGGAGGAGGCTGTCACCAGGAAGTTTGTGCATGAAGACAGCAGCCACATCATTGCTCTGTGTGGTGAGTCGACACTTTACAGTGGTGGGTCCTAGGCTCAGGACTGAGCATGTGGTCCTGGAACCTGGAAAAGATGAGTCCTCTGGTTTAGTACCTCTTAAATATGAGTGTGAGTCCCCATCATCCCGAACACTTCTGAAGTCTGTTTGAGCTCCATCCCAGACCTAGTGAATCAGAGCCTTCAGGTTACAAGAAACTGTATATTTTAGTACCTTACGACAATAGTTCCCAAATTTTAGTCACACCTGGAAGTGTGTTAAAACATTCACAACCAAGCCGGGTGGTGGTGGCGCACGCCTTTAATCCCAGCACTCTGTAGGCAGAGGCAGGCGGATCTCTGTGAGTTCGAGGCCAACCTTGCCTACAAAAGCTAGTTCCAGGACAGGCTCCAAAGCTACAGAGAAACCCTGTCTCAGAAAAAACAAAAACAAACATTCACAACCGTGTCATACACGGTGTCCCAAGCCCGTGCTCCTAGCTATTTAAGAGGCTGAAACAGGAAGACTAACCAGTTCACCTCTGAACCTTCTTCCTGGCCCTGCTTTTGGCTGCAGTAAGACAAAGCTGACCTTCCCATAAGTGCAGCAACACTCCAGAAAATACTGTCTAAGCAGCAGAGTGGCAAGAGTAAGATACATAGTCTCTGCCCCAGGCCCATACATTCTGCTGAGAGAGAGAAAGACAGGAAAAAAATGTGTGAAAAGATTTGATAATATGTAACAACAAGTTCTGTGGAGAAGAATAAACTAGTTACAGAGGGTGACTGGGAAAGGAAGTCAGTGAGTGAGCAGAGGCTGTGACACAGGGCTATGAAAAGGACTGCTCCAGTACTAAAGCCATCATAGACAAGTGGTGTGTTCTCTCTCTCTCTCTCTCTCTCTCTCTCTCCCTCTCTCTCTCTCTCCCTCTCTCCCTCTCTCCCCCCCCTCTCTTCCCCCTCCTCCTCTCTCTCCCCCCTCCCCTTTCCGTTCTTCCCTCTTTTCCCTCTCTTCCTCTGTCTATCCTTGGCTAACCTTAAACACACTGAGTCTCTTGACCTTCCGCCTCAGCCTCTCAATTACTAGCACCGTAAGCGTGTGCTGCCCTGCCAGGCCCACCTTGGACTAGTGTTACCTCCAGTAAGCTCCTTTAAAACTAGAACAGTGGTGTCCACCTCAAATCTTCGTGGGGATTGAGTTTACATCTGTTAATGTACTTAGACTTGCAAGAGCAGAAAATGGGTTTTCTTCTCTTTTGAGTGTCAAGGCTAGGTCTGAATTTGCTGCTGCTTCATCACAGAACCCAAGACCTGGGAAAGAAAAAGAAGAAGGTCTCCAGTGCCAGGATTATTAGCCTAGAAGCATATTAGAATTCTGCCTTAGTGCTAGGCTTTGTCAATGCACACAGTGTAGAAAGCTAACACATAGTGAGAACAGCTTGTGCATGGGTGCCCCGTGTGGGTAGCTGGGGAGAATGAAGGAAGGAAGGCTGGAGGGAGGCCAGCAGCAGAAAAGCGTTAAGTATCCCACATTCAGCTGTCGAGGTGAGAAGCACCTGGCAGCTCTCCTGCAGCTGGCCTGGGATTCCCAGCCCCCTGGGAGCTCTGGGCCTCCTGTCTAAGGCTCTGAACTCTTTCATCAGGCCAGAATATCACACTCCGAGAGAATGGTTTTGCTTTGAACCATTTTTGATTATTGTAGTAGACAAAGCCTTCAGGTTTCCAGGGTTTTAAACCGGGTCCAGGAAGAGGGGCGTGTTCTGCTGGTCTTCCAAGACTCCCAAGAGTCACTGGTGCAAACATAAAGGCCACAGGATCAGACAAAAAGCTTGTGAGTGAAGCCACCCAGATGTGAGGCAGCAGGCAGTGTCAGGAACTGAAGTGATCCAGATGGCACTTAGGGTACTTTCTCCACATGAAGAGTGTCAGCCCTGACTGAGTTGCCAGAGGAATTCAGGCCCAGGCTTCTCACAGCCTCTTGCAATTCTGGGATCTTGTGTGTGTTGGTGAGTATGGTAGCATGTTTGTGGTGTATGTGGTTGTTTGTAGGTGTGGGTATGTGTGGAGGCCAGGGGTCAACCTCAGATGTTGTCCTCAGGACATCCACCTTCTTTGTGGGGACAGGGTTTCTTCCCTGATAAAGCTAGGTTGGCTGGCCAGCAGTCCCTGGATGGAACCAACTCCTTCCTCTCTTGGTGTGTGTGTTTGTATTTGTGCATTCATGCATGCATATGTGTGAGGGGTTTATTATTGCTCTTATTTTTTGAGGTAGGCCTCGCTATGTAGCCCTAACTGTCATGAAACTCACAATGAAGATCAAGCTGGCCTCAAACTCTGAGGGGTTCTCTTCCTGCCTCTACCTCCCAAGTGCTGGGATGAAAGGCACGGACCACCACACCCATCTCACTTAGTGACTGTTTACGAAACTCAAGACCGAAGCTCAAACAACAGCTTTTTTTTTTTTTTTTTTTTTTTGGTTTTTCGAGACAGGGTTTCTCTGTGGCTTTGGAGCCTGTCCTGGAACTAGCTCTTGTAGACCAGGCTGGTCTCAAACTCACAGAGATCTGCCTTCCTCTGCCTCCCGAGTGCTGGGATTAAAGGCGTACGCCACCATCGCCCGGCTTTTTTTTTTTTTTTTTTTTAACAACAGCTTTTAAAATCAAATAATTCTGAGCTGGTGGTGGTGCACACCTTTAATCTCAGCACTCCAGAGGCAGAGGTAGGAGGATCTCTGTGAGTTCAAGGGCAGCCTGGTCTGCAGAGCAAGTTTCAGGACAGCCAGGACTACACAAAGAAACCACCATGTCTGGGGGAGTGGGGAAGGGTGGAAGAGTTTAAGTTCTGGATGAAAGATAGCTTAGTGGGTAAAACTGCTTGTTGTCAAACCCTGTAACCTGAGTTTTATCCCCAGAACAACCCACATGGTAGAAAGAAAGAAATGACCTCCTGGGCCCCACATGGTAGAAAGTGAGTGCACTGTGTGTCCACACACAAACACACCCACTAAATAAGTGTTTTAAGACATTTTAAAGAAAAAAAATTTAAAAAGTTTAAGAGTTCAAGGTCACCCTCATTGATGCAGTGTTAGAGGCCAGCTCCAGGAGACCCCATTTAACAGACTCACTGCCGGGCCGGAGCTCCGTGGAGAATACTTGCTCAGCATGCTTGAGGTTCTGACTCCAGTCTCTAGTTGAATCAGATTAATGCTGAGTATTTTTTTCTGTAGCTTTGTGAACATTCTTCTACCTCTCAGTCTCGGCCCCCTTGGACTGGTATATCCTGCCACCTCCTTCATGGTGGGCGGAAGGTGCTTTTAGCATGAACTGTAGACAGAGCCCTCTGAGTCAGCAATAAACAGCAAATTATCTCAAGGTGTGCCCTTGAACCTTGCATCTGAAATAATAACACATGTGCCTATGAATACTTGTTCTCTTGCCATCAAGAGATTTAGGGTAATTGAGGCATCAACCATGAAGCTATGTTCCTCTGAGCCTGACCTTCCCCTATAGTATCTTTCTACTTCCTCTGTTCTAGTTGCTTACTGGGATTGTGGGGCAAGGCCTCACTGCATATCCCTGGCTGGCCTGAAACTCACTATATAGACCAGGCTAACCTTGGACTCACAGAGACAGGGGATTGAACCCAGATACTGAGGCAGGCTAGACAAGCACCTACCACAGAGCTATACCCTCAGCCCTGTGGATCTTAACCTTACACGACTGAGAGAGGAGTCTGGCTTTGAAGAGTAGTTCTCAGACTCGGTGTATCTTCTCATACCATCACCAGCTGCTAGGTATTATGGGTGGGCCTGGGCCAGCCCTGTCTCAGCTTTCTTGGGCCAACCTCAGGGTTGCTTGAGGCTAAAGCTAAGCTGTAATGGGAGGTGGGGGTAGAGCCTGGAACTGGGAATAACGTGTTTATTAACCAGCTCCCTGTTGCTAAGCAGCTTTCATTAGCCAGTTAGGTCTCCCCTGCAGTGAGCTTCTTCAGGGAACGGCAGAGAGATACTAATAAGCTGGGAGAGCAGCAGGTGCTGCAGGAGGTTGCATCCCACCTGGGAGATTGCAGCCAGAGCTGTTTCTGCACAGAGTGACTCAGACTCCAGGCAGTTGCTAGCCTAGCTCTTTTCAGCAAAAGGAACTCTTTCCCTCTTGCATCCAGTGACTAGCTTATTCTCAGACTATCTAACTTTTGCTTTCCATCCAGAAACGAACAAGTCAGGTAGCTTTTCAGCTATGGTCAGGTAGGAAGGCAGATGTCCAGAGCAACTGGTTTCCCTCCCCCTGTGCTAGGGCATAGCCAAGGACACCTACACGGTTTGGTCCGTTGCTGTCTCTGGAGTCAGACAGACCAAGGTTTGCATGCTGGTTGTGTCTAACCCCCATAGTCAGTTGCTCGTTTTCATCTCTGAGCCAACCTGCAGAAGGTAGATTTGAGCACTGGAATAGCTACTTGGGACTAGAGGTGGGTGGTTAGCTCAGTGGTTAAACTCAAGATAAAAAACAAAAAAGAGCCATGCAGGGGCTGGAGAGATGGCTCAGAGGTTAAGAGCATTGCCTGCTCTTCCAAAGGTCCTGAGTTCAATTCCCAGCAACCACATGGTGGCTCACAACCATCTATAATGAGATTTGGTGCCCTCTTCTGGCATGTATGTATACACAATAAATAAATAAATTTTTTTGGTTTTTCGAGACAGGGTTTCTCTGTGGCTTTGGAGTCTGTCCTGGAACTAGCTCTTGTAGACCAGGCTGGTCTCGAACTCACAGAGATTCACCTGCCTCTGCCTCCCAAGTGCTGGGATTAAAGGCGTGCGCCACCACCGCCCGGCGGCACCTTATTCTTGAACTGTCTCTGGAAACCCTCCTCAGACATACCCTAGGAGTCCATCTAGAAATCCATGTTTCTGGCAACCTGGGACATCTAGACAGTTGAGGAAATCTGAAATCTGGGAACTCAGGGATTTGGGTCATATTAAGTAATCGTTATTAGGGCTGAACATTATGATGCACACCTATGACCCTAGCACCGGCTGGGGACAGTAGAAACAGGGACTGCTGCAAGTTCTAGGCCATCCCAGTCAACTTAAGTTCTAGGCTAGCCAGGGTAACACTGGCTCCAAAAAGAAAGAGAAAAAGTGTTTATTATTGTAGGCTAAATAAAGGCATATGTACATGGGTCAAGAGTCTAAAAGTTACCTTAAATAATCCAAAGATCAGAAAAAATTGTTTGCTTATGGTTTAGCCAAAGCAAAATTTGGCTGTGGCCTGTTAATTATTAAATGGGCAATGGGTATATGGGGGATTTTTATTCCATCCTCCTGACTTTTGTGTATGCTTGAAATTTCCCTCAATAAATTGATTTTCTTTTTTTTTTAAATATTTATTTATTATGTATACAATATTCTGTCTGCATGTATGCCTGCAGGCCAGAAGAAGGCACCAGACCCCATTACAGATGGTTGTGAGCCACCATGTGGTTGCTGGGAATTGAACTCAGGACCTTTGGAAGAGCAGGCAATGCTCTTAACCTCTGAGCCATCTCTCCAGCCCCCAATAAATTGATTTTCTAAAGAGAAGGATAAGCTGGCATGTGCAGCTCAGTTTTTGAACCCACATCTGTCCTGGTCCAAAGTCTGTGTTCCACCGAGGTTGGTTGGTGTGCCCCAGGGCGGGGATGGTACCCAGGAGTGGAATCAGGAGGAATTTGGATCGAGACATTTTGGTGAAGTTGCCTGTAGGGTCACAGCTAAAGTCGTCTGACGGGGAGATGATGGGTCTCTTGCCAGCCTTTGTGCATGGAGGAAGAGGCCGTCTCTCATCTTCTTCACCCAGAAGCTACAGTATCCCTGCAGGTCAGAGGAAATGAGTGCATGTGGCTGATTTCCCTCCCGTAGTTCCAGAATGAGACCAGTCCTTTCTCCTTCACACCCGAGTCCATATGGGAATGTTGCTTTCTTCTTTGGGGAGTTGAGCAAAGCTGAAAGCACCCAGGGTTAAAGTAAAGTCAGTACCACCTTGCGAGGTGAGAGAAAATGTGTCCCAAATACAGTGGGAATATTCACTGTGAGTGCAGGCAGCCATTACCAAACCCGGGGTAGAAGTAGGAAGTCAGAGATACAGGAAGTAAGGAGAAGAGAGGCCTGTGGTGCCTGGGGAAGCCTTTCTCCTCCTATTTCATGGGCGGCAAAACTCTAACTTCTGGCAGCTCCAAAGTTCCACTACGAAGAGCCTCCTCTCTCTCCTCCCTCCCCTTCCAGCCAGGCAGCTCCACCTGTCCCCCACTGTTCACAGGCCTGAACAAGTAGCCCTAAAACTTTGCCCTAAGTGTTGCTTGCCACAGCCCCAGGACCAAATTGAACCACCAGTGGATGACTGCTCTACCCACACTTTTCCTCCCTCGGGTTCTCATGGCAACTGCAACCCAACTCTCCCACTGTGCAGATGGCATTAGGGAGAAAGGTGAAACTGAGCCAAAGGTGATGTGCCAGCTACTCGCCAAACTCGCCTTCCCATCCTCAACTCCTCCTGGTCCTTAGGCGGCTTCCTGCCATGCTGTGTAACTGTGAGTGCTACCCCCGCCCCGCCCTAGCCCAAGTGTGCTAGCCACTGAGAGCCGTTTAGTACGTCCCACAGTTGCCAGAACTTTCACCTGCTGAGCAGAGCTGTGACTGCGGCTATGTATGCACCTGAGACATGCCATGGACTGGTAGGCCTTCCTGGCGTCCTTCCTGTTTGTGAGGCCTCTTTCCCAGCCACTGGCACAGTTTCCGTCATTTTTGTGAGCTCCTGAGATAGTCAGGCTAGTCGTATCGCGTAGCGTTGTCTCTCTGGCTCCTGCCACGTTCAGGTTACCTGCTGCTGCCCTAGCAAGTGCTGGCTAAGCGTGAGGAAGCAAACCATTTGGAGCTGGTAAAAGAGTGGGTACTATGGACCAACCGGCCATTCTGGGGTTGATTTTTCTCCCAGCCTGGAGCAGGCCTCCAGCATCACCTCATTTGGGGAACCCTTGGTGATCACCTATTCATCATCATCATCATCATCATCTTGGACTGTTAATGTATCTGTCCGCTAATGAAAGCCAGGCTATGAGCAGAGTCCTCCGTAGCTTACTCCTTCCCTGCACCATTCACCACCTCCCACACAGGGCACCTTTGATTGTGTGTATGCCCATCTAGAGGGCTTTTATTATTGTTTTTAAATCCTGAGAGCGATGTGAGCTAAACATGGTGGCACACACCTATAATCTCAGCACTTGGGAAGTAGAAGTAGGGGGGGTCAGAAGTTCAGGGACATTTAGGCTACCTCAGAACAAAAGTATGTGACCTTTGCCCACCCCACCCCTTTTATTTTGACTCACATTGAAACTCACTTCTGTAGCCCAGGCTGGCCTTGAGTTTGTGTCAGTTGTCCTGCCTCTGCCTCCCAAGTGCTAGACAGGATAGGCATGGGCCACCACACCTGGCTCCACCCCCCTTTTGTGATCAAAAGGTGCCATACAATGAGACCACCCTGCACCTTGCTTTTGGAATTTTCCCACTAGTTCCTAGAGAGCACGTAGTTGTTTCTTAGAGCTGCACACTGCTCTCCTGTGTGAACAAACCAAACGTATTTACTTAGCCTGACCCCTGCTGATGGATACGTGGGTGGTTTCCAGTTCTTTGCTGTTATAACTACCTGTACCCTTACATCAGTAGGAAAAACTCCAGAAGACATATTGCTGAGTCAAAGGTTATCTGCACCTTTGATGGAAAGTGCCAAATTGCTACATAGGAGTGACTTCTTCTAACCCCTGCCCCACCAGCAACATAGTAGCAATATGGCTAGCTTCCAGCATCCCTTCATCTTTGTAGTCCCCTCCCACCTGACCCAGCAGGTCTCCATTCTGCATTACAGCCCGGGCAGGGTAAACTTTCTACCCTCCTGCCCTGGTCTCCTGGGCAACAGGATTACAGGCTGGTGCCACCAGATCTGACCCAATGTTTCCACTCTGTAAATGGCCACTTGCAATGGTTAAATGGGTATGTGGCGGTTGAGACCAAGACCAGCAGGCTCCATTAGCACTATGCTGTCCAGCCCCAGGGAGCATTTTCTAAGCTCCATAACTTTTAAGAACCTGAGGAGCTTCTCAGGCTGGTCCAGCCTGTGATCCTTAGCTTTCCTTAGGACAGTATCAGAGTTCAGTGAGTGTTCGCAGCAAGACACTAGAGTTAAATTTAGTTGTACTTCTGCTCTCTCCAAGCTTTCCTCAGTGTGACAGGATGGATGACACTTGAGAAGGCTCTCTGGGATCATCTGACCAGATTCTAAAAGCCACCGGAGATGAAGCTAGTGAGAGGGTCATGCCTGTCAAGTCACAGCTCCCTCTCTAACTCAGTTTGTGTCCTTTTATTTTTTAATTTTGTATGCCCCCCCTTAGATTTTTTGTTTTTTATTTTCTATTTTTGTTTTAATTTATTTGTCCAAGCCTTTCTATCTTGGGATTTATTGACTAGTACATGCGTTTCTCATATGAAATGAGCCGAAAGATGCCAGGGCTGTCACCTTATGATATATTCACATGGTGCTAGGATTCCCTGAGACAAAGTGCCCTGAAGCCTCCATGGCTGAATGCCCAGAGCTCAGACAGCTCACTTTGCAGGGGGACCGCCTTGCAGCTTAGTACTTTAGTCCTGTGATGATCTGTATGACCCCTACAACAGGGGCAGGTTTCAGGCAGTGAGGACCTGAAGTTGCCTGATGTCCTTGGGCATGAGGTCACACAGGTCTTTATCTTTACCCCAGGGGGATGAGGCTCCACAGTGTCCTACTCAGTCTGTCTGTAAAAGGCTTCCCTGGGGAGCAAATTCAGAACAAGGTAGAATCTAGTTTGACTTTCTACCCAACTCAAAAGTCTCAGAGTATGGGGCCAGCAGAATGACTCAGCAGGTAAATATATGCACTTCCTAGTCTGATTGTGACTAGTGCAAGTTGTTCTCCGATCTCCACACACATTAAATAAGTATAAAAGGAATAGGTTTTGTTTTATTTTATTTTATTTTTTAGAGATAGGGTCTTACTACTTAGCCCTGGCTAACCATGGAACTCACTATGTAGACCAGGTTGGCCTTGAATCAGAGATTTTGCCTGCCCTGGCCTCTTGAATGCTGGGATTAAAGACTGTCACCTTGCTGGACTAAATAAACAAATAAATAAACTTAAGAACCAGAGCAAAGATTCTTAATCCTTTTGTAGTCTGAACCCTCTTTTAAGAAGCTGAAAGTCAATGATTCCATACCCAGGGCATAGGGGCACTTAAGTATTGTAAGACAAACCAGAAATTTACATTCAAATTATACATAATTTCAGTGCATTTTTGGAGCCCAAGAAACCTCTCCACAAGCCCCTTCAGGCAATAGTTCTCTGTTATAATCATTATTATTTTGCCTTCATGCTGCACACAATCACGTTTTTATCTCTGCTGTGGGAATGGGGAAGGATTCTCTAGTTTCGGCAATCATTGATGAGGGAGCATATGGAACTAGGCCAAGAACACCTGGCCTCACAGGTCCCTGAAGACTGTCAGGGTGTGAGGGATTCCTCCTTCCCCAGACATGGCTTGGCAGTTTGCCTGAGTTTCCCAGAAGGAATTCAGGAGCCACGGTGCGAACCAGGCGATGGGCGTGCTGTTTGGGCTTCCCTCAGCAATCCCTCCTTGTGCTAATTGCTGAGCTCTGCTTCTGCTGGCTCTCAGGAGAACTTGTTCCTGTGCTGAAAGGCTGTTGGCAGGGCGGGCGATGCCAAATGGGATGGCCACTCCCCAGCTCCCAGCCTGGCTGTGTTTGCAGTGGCTTGGGGAAGGTGGGAAGGCTAATAACTCATTATCCTCACAATTAGTAGCATCACTGGGGCACATGACTCCCTGCAGGACCGGTGTTATCTGCTGCCACTGTGGCATATTCAACATCAGGAAGTGGTGACTAGCCTCCCACAAACACAGATCTGTACCTGCAGCAGCCCCAGATTGAAAGACTGAGACTGGGGAACACTCACCTGGACACCTCAGAGCCACACAAGATCCCAGCGAGCAGGGTTAGCCGTGAGGTGGAGCACGTGAACACTTAAGCCAGAGATTTCCTGTATGCTTGATACTTAAGTGACACCATGTCTCCATACACATGTGCACAGATGTTGGACCACCCTGGGAAAAAAAAAGATGTGCTTCTAAAACAAAGACCTCCAAGACTGGAGCAAGAAGTCTGCCCATTTCCAACCCCTAAGGTATTGTCACTGAGCCAGCAGAAGGCCGCAGGGCCCCCTCCCTTCTTGACTCCGGTCCAAGAGAAAGACAAACAAAAATCCTTTATAGGAAAACAGTAACTGCCTATTAGCTGCTTAAATGAAGATAGAAAAACAGGTGGAAAATATCAATTTGAGAAGTAATTATTTGCCACACATGGTGCATGCCTGGAATCCCAGTACTTGGGCAGTGGAGGCAGGAAGATCTCAGAGTTCAAGGCCAGACTCTGCTACCTTAGCAAATTTGAGAAAAATCTGGGCTTCATGAGACTTTGCCTTTAAAATAAATTAGTAGTTATTTCCTGAGTCCAAGTTATATGTCCTGATTGTGCTAATCAAAACAATCTTGGGAGCTAGTAGGTGGTGGCACACACCTTTAATCCAGCACTTGGGCGGCAGAGGCAGGCAGATCTCTGTGAGACCAGTCTGATCCACAGAGTGAGTTCCAGGACAGGCTCCAAAAGCTACAGAAAAACCCCGTCCCAAAAAACAAACCAAATCAATCTTGGGGCAGGATAGATGGCTCAGACAGCTAGGAGCACTTGATGTGCAGGCAGGAGGAGCAGAGTGTGGAACCAGCACCAATGTAACTAGCCAGGCATCCCGAGTGTGCTTGTCGCCCGTCTCTAAGACAGTGGAGGCAGGAGGACAGCTTTCAGCCTAGTCTAGTGTCTTAGTTAAGGTTTCTATTGCTGTGAAGATACACTATGGCCATGGCAACTCTTATAAAGGAAAACATTTAATTGAGGGCTGGCTTACAGTTCAGAGGTTTCATCTATTGTCATGTTGGGAAGCATGGCAGCATGCAGGTAGACATGGTGCTGGAGAATTAGCTGAGAAACAGCAAGAAGAGAGAGGGACACTGGCCTGGCTTGAGCATCTGAAACCTCAAAGCCTGCCCCCAGCAACACACTTCCTCCAACAAGACCACACCTCCTAATAGTGCCACTCCCTGTGAGCCGATGGGGGCCATTTTCATTCAAACCAGCACTTCTAGAAAACATAAACCTTGAGTTCAGGGAGAAACCTTCTGTCTCAGAGGAATAAGTGAAGAGTGATGGAGGAGGGCATCCATCTTCCGCTTAGGGCTTCAACACAGGTGTACATGCTCAAGCTAAATAACTGAAAAGAAAACCTTGACAGAGCCCCAGTTTCCCCATCAAAGAAAACATCACTTTTACCCACCTATGGGGCAACCCGTGGTCCTCACATGCATCCAGGTCCTACCACCCTGGCTCTTACTGGCTATTGAACAACCTTTGAACAGGGAGGGTGAGGAGTCAGGAACAGACATGGGCTTGTGCCTCCCCATAGTCAGATCATGAGTAAGGGGGTGGTTTCACATGCTATCTCGTGTCATCACGCCAGTCCTAAGAAGTCTACCCCATTGCACAGGTGACAAAGCGGGGGCTTAGAGCATGAAGTCAGTTACCAGGTTTCCCAGAAGCATGGAGTCACTATGCCAATCTTAGACCCTAGGCTGTCTACCTCTCTGTCCCCAGTACTGCTTAGTTTGGCTTCAGTAATAGCCAGGCACTGTCTACCACACATGTGCGCCACTGTTTTTAGAATCTGAACATGCCAAGGCCAGCTCTTTACTTTTCCCTGCCAAGCCTTCTTTCCTTCCTGTGGGGTCTCAGTAGTAAGCAGGATCCAGAGGGAGAGATTAAGCATGGCCCCTGAAAACATGAATGAATTAAGGGGAGTCCTTCAAGTGCTGAAGGGAGAAAAGTCTCTTACTCTCAGCTGCTGTGCTCATAAATAATCAAGAGGCTTCTGGGAGAGCAGAGCTTCATCAATATTTCAGCTTCCTCAGAGCCTTATTCCTTAGCAACCACGTCACCATGCTCTCAGGAAGGGCTGCTGGGCCGCGTGCGCTCTGCATCCTCTTCCTGTAGGTGCTGTCTCTGTCCTTGTGGTCAGGCGAAGAAATTCATGTCTGCTCCAGTGATCAGCTTTGCTCCCCACAGCCCACTGGGATGGCACTGCATACCGAAGGCATGTGTGCACCAGGCAAGGGAGAGAAGCAGCTTGGCACGTGACAGCTTTGCAAGTCCACCATGGGCTTAGGGGCAGAAGGACAGGATGGAAAGTATTGGAGGAAGGTCAAGATATATTTCTTTGTCCTACCCTACCCCTACTTCCAGCACAATTCAAAGCTTGCCCCAGCCCCTGCCTCTCTACAGGCATACTCTGGTTCCAAGGCAAAAGGGATTTCTCCTTCCTCAGATGGGTTAACACTTTATCCAAGTTTACCAGAAGGAATTCAAGAGGCACAGTGTGAACAAGGAGGTTGGCATGATGTTTGGGCTTCCCTCAGTGATAAACTGCTGAGTTCTGCCTCTGCTGGCTGAGAGGTTGCTGGGAGAGTAGAGAAGGTCAGATGGGGTAACCTATAACCCAGGTTCTGATACTGTTTGACTTTGTGGCCCAGGTGCTGTGGAGGCTTGCCTCCTGCATCAGCTAAGACGCCGCGCCGCTGGCTTCCTGCGCAGTGACAAAATGGCAGCCCTGTTCACCAAAGTGGGGAAGACATGCCCCATGGCTGCAGAGATTTGCCACAAGGTGCAGGAGCTGCAGCAACAAGCAGAGGGCAGGTGAGGCCTGAGCCGGCCCCTCCCAACATCCTTTCTACTCTATCCTTGGCATTTACTGTTTTCCAGACAGCCTGCCTAAAGGGTGGCTTCCTGGCCTCTGTCTTATACAGGTACTTGGCCGAGGGGCCTGCCTGAGAGTGGGGGATGGCCCTTTGCAGATTCCATACCCTGTCTCTCCACTTCAGCTCCCTATCTCAGCCCACGCACGCTGAACTCCTGTCGTCACTTCAGAGCCACCACGCTGAGGCCTGTGCTTCTGAAACCTTCCCCTCTTCTCTTTGCAGGAAACCCTCAGGAGGCAGCCAAGAAGCTCTTCGGAAACAGGGCTCAACCAGCGGGAAGGCCCCAGCTCTCAGCCCACAGGCCTTGAAACACATATGGGTACGCACAGCACTCATGGAGAAAGTTCTGGACAGGGTTGTACAGTACCTGGCCGAAAACTGCAGGTGACTGCCTACCTCCCCCGTACTGGTCCTTTCCTTGGTCCACCTCAGCCTCATCCCTCTACATTCTTAATAGCCTGCAGCAGTCTGGAGGCATGCCTTCCGCCCTCTTTTGGCACCCCAAGAATTTAGACCTCACCAAGAACCCTACAACACTTCATCCTATTGACTCATCCTTCGGTTACTGACATGAATCTGATCTCTGGGCATGCTTCTGATGCCTGAGTCCAGGAGCCCTGGTACTCACCTGTCTCTGTCTCCTCTTGGCAGCAAGTACTATGAGAAAGAAGCATTACTGGCAGACCCTGTGTTTGGCCCAGTCCTGGCCTGTCTCCTAGGTGAGCTTGAAGACTTAGAGGCCTGTGTTGGTCAATGGGGTGAGGAGTGGGTAATGAAAGAACCCCAGCCGGGTGGTGGTGGCGCATGCCTTTAATCCCAGCACTTGGGAGGCAGAGGCAGGCGGATCTCTGTGAGTTCGAGACCAGCCTGGTCTACAGAGCTAGTTCCAGGACAGGAACCAAAGCCACAGAGAAACCCTGTCTCGAAAAACCAAAAGAAAAAAGAAAAAAGAAAAAAAAAAGAAAGAAAGAACCCCAGCTGATTAACCATCCCTGTCTCCATAGTGGGACCCTGTGCCTTGGAATACACAAAGCTCAAGACAGCTGATCACTACTGGACTGACCCCTCTGCTGACGAGCTAGTCCAGAGGCATCGTATTCGGGGTCCCGCTAATCGCCAGGACTCCCCAGCAAAGCGCCCTGCCCTGGGGGTTAGTATCCTTCTCCCCACCTCTGTGTTTACTTCCTCAAACTATACCTATGAGCCCCCCGGTAGCAGCCACCTAAGAGAACTTTCTGTCTATACTAGGACTTGCGTAAATGCCAATAGCCCATGCCTACTGTTGATTAGAGAGTAAAGGGTAGCAAAGAGTCAGCTAGAGAGGGCCATAGTGCATGGGAGCCTGAAGATTCTCCAGCCCTAAGACCGCCTTGCCAGGGTGGGTCCTGAGCCGTGTCTTTTCCTGGCAGATCCGGAAGCGTCACTCTAGTGGTGGTGCTTCAGAAGACCGGCTAGCTGCCTGCGCCCGAGAGTATGTGGAGTCCCTGCACCAGAACTCAAGAACTCGGCTGCTCTACGGCAAGAACAACGTATTGGTGCAGCCGGTAGGAATGCTTTGTGCCGCCAGTCCTCCCTCACTGCCCTCTTTAGAAGGTCCAGAACCAGTTTCTTTGCTACAGAACTTGACCAGAGAGAAGGGAATGCCATCCTACCCATCCTGTGTTGTCATATGACTCATGCCCAGTTTGGAGTTGGCAGGAAACAGGAATGACATCTGTTCTGGCTAGCTGAAATCCAGGCTGTCCAGGCCTAGGATGGCAGCCAGCAGGCAGAGTGAATGCCCAGCATGGGTGTGGCTGGCCAGTGGCACACCTGGCACTCAGGCTGACAGGACAGAGCCAATGGCACTAAGCCAACTGAGAAGAGACATTTAAATATAGCTTCTGTTCATCCTTGATTTGCCCAGCCTCCAGCCCCAGGACTCCATTGCTGGTCTTATGTGTTCCCCCTTGGGCTCATTCTCACGGGCCATCCGGTGAGACTCTCAGGCCCATGTTGTCTGTTTTCTGGTGTATCTCTTCCCTATAGAAGGAGGACATGGAGGCGGTCCCTGGCTACCTCTCCCTGCACCAGTCTGCAGAGAACCTGACTCTGAAGTGGACTCCCAACCAACTCATGAACGGGACTCTTGGGGACTCGGAGCTAGAAAAGAGGTAGAGGTTTTACACATGCTCTCAGGAAGCAGGGAAAGGAACGGAAGCGTGGCTCCAGGGAGGGGATGGCGAAACAAAGAAGGCTCCAAGGGCCAAGCCTTACTCCTCATTGAGTGCCAAGAGTTACAGGGAGAGGCTGCCTGAGTGATTCCCAAGCCCTTTGAGACTGAGCCACTCCTGGCCGTGGAGGGGCTGCCACAAGCCGGGTGCTGCATGGCAAAGAGTTCCAGGCTCTGACTTAGACAGACAGCGCTGGCTTGTCTTTAACACGGTTCCAGGGGGTGACAGAGGTGAGTCTTAGAGCATAGTAACACCTATGATTCCTTTTTAGTGTGTACTGGGACTATGCCCTGGTGGTGCCCTTCAGTCAGATCGTCTGCATCCACTGCCACCAGCAAAGTGAGTCTGCTCGACCAAGGCCGAGAGGGGAGGGAGGGCCGGTGCTTCCTTGCTGTGCACTGTGCATTGGGTCTATCAGACGTACTGTGTCTTTCCCAGTGTCCTTGTTTTGCGGTATTGGGAATCAGATTTAGGGCACTATCTGGCTAAGCTTGTGTCCTACCACTGAGCACACTCCCAGCCCTCCCACTCTCCTTATTTTTCTAATTTCTAAATTATTAAAAAAAAAACTTGTGTATGGATGTTTCACCTACGTGTGTGTGTGTGTGTATATATATATACATCATATGTATGCCTAGTGCCCATGGAGGCCAAAAGGGGGCATTGGGGCCCCAGAACTAAAATACAGATAGTTATTGAGCAACCATATGGGTGCTAGGAACTGAACCTGGGTCCTCTGCAAAAGCAACAAACCACTAAACCAAACTCTCTGGCCTCATTTGTTTGTTTTTTGTTTTGTTTTGGTTCTTTTCGACATTATTTAGTGTATGTATGTGTGTAAGTACATACATTCACACCTGCACCAAAACACACATGGAGACCTGGGGACAGTTAGCAGGAGTCACCTCTCTCATGTGGGTCCCAGGGATGGGAATGAAGCTCAGATTGTTAGGTTTGCAGCGGGCACCTTTACCCCCTGAACCCTCTGGCTGCCTCTGCTGTTCCTATGAGGGAAGCACCCAAGGCATGTTCTAGCCTGTCTACCCTCCTTCCTAGCCTGGGAAAACTCACCAGTTGGGCCAGGGTGATGGGGTCGGGAGGTCTCAAGAAGGGCCCCAGCCTCACTTGCGGGCATTCACCCCCACCAGAGAGCGGTGGCACGCTTGTGCTGGTGAGCCAGGATGGCATCCAGAGGCCGCCACTGCACTTCCCACAGGGAGGACACCTGCTGTCCTTTCTGTCATGTCTGGAGAATGGGCTGCTGCCTCGTGGACAGCTTGAGCCCCCGCTGTGGACCCAGCAGGGAAAGGTACCTTGGCAGGGGAGGCTCTGGGTGCAGGGCTGGGTGAAGGAAGGCCTCCTCTCTTCCTTTCCAGCACACAGTTCTCAGGAACAGCTTTGGGTGGGACCTTGGGTGGGACTGTGCACTGGACAAGCTGACCCCGCGCTCCCTCCACAGGGCAAGGTTTTCCCCAAGCTACGGAAACGCAGTAGCATACGGTCAGTCGACGTGGAGGAGATCGGTGTAGGACGGGCCACAGACTATGTGTTCCGGATCATCTACCCTGGGCACAGGCATGAGCACAGTGAGTGTCCCCATGTTCCCTGTGACGAATGCTCAGGGTGTGGGGAAGCACTGTGTCATTGGGTCAGGCAGGTTAAGACAAGGGCTTCATCACTTTAACTTGCAGATCATCCCTGTCTTGTACCTAGCTGTCTTCCCCCAAGTCACCCTGAGGCTCTCAGCTCAGCAGACCCAGGCATCACCATACAAGTTCCTTAGTCATATTTCATGCCATGATGCAGAAAGACTAGAAATATTAATAGAAGGTGGGAAACTCTTCAGCCCCACCACCTAGCCTCGACAAACCAGCCTGGGTACAGGCACTGCGCTGCCTTGACAGTGCAAGTTCACTTCCAGCGCCAAAGCCCTCAAGCCAGCTTCTGATGCAGAAGCAAGGGCTGCATCTGGAGAGGGTGAAGCCTGGAGCGTGGATGTTGAGGGCTGGGATCTGAGGTGGCTGGGCTCTAAGGGCCCCACACTGCACCTGGGCCTCGGGGCGTCTGTGGCGAAGTACCTCCACATCGGTGCTGTTTCTGCTCGGTGACTCCACCACCTGTGCATTTCTCTGTATCAGACTTGCATGTCTTAAAGATGAGGGCAGGGACTCTGTCAGTCCACAGTGATTGTTGCCACCCAGACCACCTACCCCTCCCTGCATTTCCTAACTTGTGCCAGAAAATTGTCCATAGTCACACGTCTTTGTTGATGGGCAGATGACTCAGGCTTCATGCAGATCGCTGTAGCACAAATGGCCCAATAGGCTTAGAGGACCTGGGCTTGGGGGCCTCCATTTCTCCCAGATGTGCCAGACAAGAGACAGCGAGTTACAGCCACGGTGCTGTGGACTGGCATTTCACCTCAGGCTTGGCTTGGTTTTGGTTTGCAGCCTGTTTCCCTCCTTCAGTCATGACATGTTCCATTCTGGTCACATCACTGTAAGGCCCTCTTCCCTCCCTAGAGGGTGAGCTAGGCAGCAGGAGCTGAAACTCAGCTGAGTGACTCCCACTCCTCAAGGATGGCTCTGAGGGGACCCTGGAAGAATAAGGTTAAATTTATGCTCTAAATGAGGGGCTTGCAGTTGTCTCTAAGTCAAGTTCAGCCTGACCGTGGCAGCAGCTAAAGAAAGATTGGGATCCATCTGGCCAGAGTCCTAGCCAACCTTAGTCAGGACTGGTGATCTTCTAGGTACTCACGCAAGTGCACACGCGCGCACACACACACACATACGTGCATGCACACACATACACACCTTTCTTCTGTTCTTCCTAGAGAGGACCCCTTCAAACAGTGGAGCTCTGTAGCCACATCTTAGCCCTGAGCCTCTCGTCCTCTCCTGATAACCAGCAGAAGATTCTTAGACCACCCCGCCCCCACCCCCTCCCTCCTCAAGGCCCTGCAGGTTCTCCACACCTTTCACCTCCAGGAGGGCCCATGGTCTCTCCTGCCCAGGACTAGGGTCCTCATGCCTCTGCCTCTCTCGCTATTCTCTTTGAGCAGTCACTATTAACTACCACCACCTAGCGGCCAGCCGTGCGGCCTCGGTGGACGATGATGAGGAAGAGGAGGATAAACTACACGCGATGCTCTCAATGATCTGCTCGCGGAACCTCACAGCTCCCAATCTGATGAAAGGTTTTTATCCTTCCCCACCCCGACTCACCTCGTCCTCTACCCTGACCCCCTTGGGCCCACTTGCCACCCACTGCAGGGGCTCACACAGCAGTGTTGGCATTAGGGGGACTTGCAGCAGGACCATTTCCTTGTCACAAGGCAGATCAGTGAGGACACAGGCAGGCCAGACAGGTACTGGCAAGAAGAGGGGACGTGCAGAGCAAATGGTTCTGGTTGAGGAGAGCTGCTTTATCCTGAGAAAGAGAGCACTGGGGAGGAGGGCAGGGGGCCTGAATGGCTCTCAGAGCCGCTCCCTGTTCCTGCCAGTCACCCCAGCAGACGCCAAATGGTGGTCTGTCTTTCTCTCCTGCTGACAGGAGAGGCCAGCTGCTTCTATGCTTCTAACTCTGACTTAGCAAGACAGGGTAAAGGTAGGAGCTGGACAGGTCAGGTGAGGGGTGAGGGTCATCGTGAGAAGAGACCCCAAGGACTGGCCTTCCCAGCATGCATGAGGGCTACAGTGCTTTAGCATGAAGAACCTGCTACTTGAGCATGAAGCTAGACATACTTAGCACGGGGGTCCAGGTCCAGGCTCCCTGCCCCACATGCCCCTGGTTCACTGTATGGTTTTGAACAAGTATCTCAGCATCTCCAGGCTCAGTTTTCTCACTGGTGCTAGGTATCATGTCAGTGATATTACCTGCATGTCCTGTACTCTGGACCCCAACATCCATGGTGGCAGGGATCTCCTTCCTCGGAAATAGCACAGCACAGTATTGTCTCAGCATTTATCTGCCCACCAAATTCTTTTTTTTTTTTTTTTTCTGGTTTTTCGAGACAGGGTTTCTCTGTAGCTTTGGAGCCTGTCCTGGAACTAGCTCTGTAGACCAGGCTGGTCTCGAACTCACAGAGATCCGCTTGCCTCTGCCTCCCGAGTGCTGGGATTAAAGGCTTGCGCCACCATTGCCCGGCTACCAAATTCTTTTTTTAACACAGCTGTCTTGGTGAGGAGCCCCACTCTTTGGAGAACCATCAACCAGGGTCCTATGAGGGCTAAAGAGGGCTCCAGGGAAGGCTTGACAGAGAAGCAGAGACTAGGCTAGCCCTTGGATGCTAGGGAGTTCCCCAGTCCCCACCGCGTCTATGCCACAAAGTTAATTGGTTCTCACTCTTACAGAGGGAGCCTAATATATTACACTCCTTACAGAGATGCTGTTCCTTCTAATTCTCTCCTTACACTTCTACAGAGTTCTGCTAAGGGGCACAGCCAAGTCATTCAACCAGTAATAATGACTCCTATTCCTGCCAGCCAAGCCCATGGCTCAGAACACACCCAGCACCCCTCAGCCAGTCCTGCCAGCTGCTCTTCTTCCTGCCACAGGTCTGCCTTCCTTCCCAGTCCTGTAGGCCGTGGAATACCCAACTCTTTAGGTTACTAACACACACTTGCCACCTAGCTCTTTGTGCCATGGACTTGAACAACACAGCTTGTTTACGGGTTAACTGGCCTTGAGAGGTGTGGGACCGTTGAACTCACTGCCCTGCAGACCAACCTCTTGGAAGTAGAAACGCCTCTGACTGCTGGGTGGAGTGGCACACGCACCTGTAATCGCAGCACTTTGTGGGTAGGGGAGGAGGGTCTAGGAGGTTAAGATCAGCCTTAGCTACATGAGTTTGAAGCTAACCCAGGCAACTTGAGATCTCAGAAGAAAAATAAAGCCCACTGACTAGTATTAGGACTGAAGCATCTAAGATCAAATTTCCAAGCTCATGGAGTTCAGAGGCCTTGGAAGTCATCTGGGTATCCTTTTGTAGAATTGAGGGACTAAATGAACCCACAGTCTATCCCCTGTGCTCCCAGTAATGGCATAGGTATGAGAAGAAGATCCCTAGGGAAGTGAGGAGTAGGGATGGAGGATGGGAGCTCCCCCCTGCACTCCAGTCCATAATGACAACACTGTTGAGTTCTGCAGCCATTGCTTTTTCAGGCCTGCAACATGCTTGACTTGTGCATGTGATTCAAGTGGCGGGGCGGCCAGGTCTCTTCCCTCCCCCCTCCGTTTCCCACTGCCCCCTACAGAGCAGAGATGCTGTTCACTCTAATTCTGCTCCAGACCAGGCACCTTTCACTCGGAGTCCTAGGGGCTGTGGGGTTCACCCACCTTGAGTGTTTGCTTTATACTTTCCTCATGCTCAGAGGAGAGGGCAGAGTCAAAGCTGACCCAGCAGACCCCTGTCCAGCCTGCTGCCTCACCATCCCTCACCCGTCACCCCAGAGCTCCAGCTGTCTGCACTGGGTTGTCAGTGTAGCGTGTGCAAAGCTGGCTGGTTCAGCTCCTTCCTGGAGAATTAAGGTGAAGAGCATTGACCCAGGAGATGTGCCTTGGTTGGGCCCAGCTTTCTGGGCATGAGCTTGTTTCCCTCTGTGCCCATCCTCCACCCTCTGTGCCTGTCGCCATCCCTGCCTGCTGCCTGCTGCCTGCCTGGCTGAGCTGATTCCTCCCCACCCACCCACCTCTACCCCTCACCCCAGTTCCTCCTGCAACTGACTTCCTGCCTGCTGCAAATGAGCTAGGTGCCCAGCCCCACTACCTGCTCCATCCTCCCCCGCTCTTCCCCAAGTCTTCAGCATGGCTTGCGACCCCTCACTCCCAGAGCCGCAGCCCCCTACCAAGTATATTCCCTTAATTTACCTCCTGGTGGAGCTGAAGGACCAGACGCTGACACAATCCTACCCGTGGGTCTGAGGGGACAAGGCAGGGCAGGCCTTGAGGGGACTGAAGGGAAATCCGCTCAGCCCTCTCCACCAAGGCACACCCAGAGCTGGAGTCTGGCTATCCAAAATCACCAGGCCTAGGCCTGCAGACTGGGGAGTCAGGGTCTCTTGCCAGGTTTACCTAGAGAACCTTTGCTGAAAGACCTCAGCACACAGAGCTCCTCACCCCTCACTCCCCTGCACCTCCCTCCCTCGAGGTGACACCAGTTTTTCTCTTCCCACCTTCACTGTCTTCATCTCTGTGGCTCCTGGCGGATGTTCATCCTGAACAGTGTTCTACCCCACTCTGGCCCTAAAAACTCTCAAGAGTCTTGACTCAGTTCTAATTTAGATCACCAGGGATGGCGGAGACGGCGCCATTTACAGACATACAGACATGCCCAAGGCTCTGTCTATGACGCTGCACATGGTCAGCTGAGACTGGTGTGTTGGACCATTAGGGTCACGTGCCCAGACACTACTTCCATCCTGCCAGCCCTGGCAAGTTCCCCTCCATTCCAGCTCACACAAGATCTGAGTGCCCTCAGAGCAGGCCTCGGGGTGTCTGGTTTGGGCAGGAAGCACTGTTCCTACTTAGCCACTGGCCACTAGATCTGGGATGGTTCAGGGTAATGAGACAGATAGGCTTCAAGGTTCCCTCAGGGATTTTGGTCATTGATACTGAGGCTTCCAGATACATTCCTGAGCATCTGAGAGAGAAGCAGGCTGGGCCTTGAAAGGCCAGGGCTAACTGGCAGTGTTTCTCTAATGGAGGCCTTTGCGCTTCTTGCCTTTCCTCTGGGAAAGTATGTGTTCTCTGGTTTTGGTGGAGGTGGGTACACAAATCACCCACAACTCAGTCCAAGTATTCCATTACATGGAAAAAGCCACCTTCTGTCTTCTCCAGGCTAGGGAAGCTGGACAGTGTCAGGTACCCTCACCTTCTGTCTTCTCCAGGCCAGGGAAGCTGGACAGTGTCAGGTACCCTCACCTTCTGTCTTCTCCAGGCCAGGGAAGCTGGACAGTGTCAGGTACCCTCACCTTCTGTCTTCTCCAGGCCAGGGAAGCTGGACAGTGTCAGGTACCCTCACCTTCTGTCTTCTCCAGGCCAGGGAAGCTGGACAGTGTCAGGTACCCTCACCTTCTGTCTTCTCCAGGCCAGGGAAGCTGGACAGTGTCAGGTACCCTCACCTTCTGTCTTCTCCAGGCCAGGGAAGCTGGACAGTGTCAGGTACCCTCACCTTCTGTCTTCTCCAGGCCAGGGAAGCTGGACAGTGTCAGGTACCCTCACCTTCTGTCTTCTCCAGGCCAGGGAAGCTGGACAGTGTCAGGTACCCTCACCTTCTGTCTTCTCCAGGCCAGGGAAGCTGGACAGTGTCAGGTACCCTCACCTTCTGTCTTCTCCAGGCCAGGGAAGCTGGACAGTGTCAGGTACCCTCACCTTCTGTCTTCTCCAGGCTAGGGAAGCTGGACAGTGTCAGGTACCCTCACCCTCCCACTGTCTCCATCCCTGGGTTCTCAACCAGGCAGGCACCACCTTATGAATTTCCACCAATGGGTGATTTCGTCTGCAGCTCTGGGCAGAGGTGGGCATGCTGCAAGGGCACTTGGGGGAAAGCCTACCAGGCATTGACCTTGGCCCCTTCCTGCCCTCAGATGCTGGTGACATGATTGAGATGCAGGGTTTTGGACCCAGCCTGACGGCCTGGCACCTAGAGCCCCTGTGTAGCCAGGGCTCCTCCTGCCTTTCCTGCTCCTCCAGTAGCTCTCCATACGCAACCCCCAGTCATTGCAGCTGTGTTCCTGACAGGTGAGTGGGAAGGACGGGAAGTAGCCACATGTATCCCCCTGGCCTTACAAGCTCCTCCACTGGCATGTCAGGGTGGCCTCTTTAAATTGGACAGACCTGGATTCAGATCTTATTTATGTTACCTACATGGCAACAGCAAGTTGCTGAGTCTCTGTGAGCCTCTGTCTTTCCTTTTTGTTTTGTTTGAGACAGGGTCTCACCCTGTAGCTCTGACTGTCCTGGAACTCACTATATAGACCAGGCTGGCCTTGAACTCAGAGATCCACCTGCCTCTGCCTCCTAAGTGCTGGGATTAAAGATGTGGACCACCACTGCCAGGCCACTTCTGTGTTTCTAAACCTCTGTTTTCTCCCCTGAAAAAATGGGGTGATACCACCTCCTTCCTAAAGCAGAGGAGGACCATGTGACTGTCCAGGGTTGTCCTCCATGTAATAGATACCATACTCCAGTAATAGATACCATACCATAGATACCATGGAATAGATACCATACTCCGGTCACCTCCCTGTTATGGACATCGTCCCACTGTCAGGCTGTGTGTCTGGGAACACTTGGTACTACCCTGTATGAAGCAGCGTGGGAACACTTTGGGTCTCCATTTACACATAAGGATATCAAGATTCACTGGAGTGCCGAGTGGTAGTGGCACACACCTTTTAATCCCAGAATTCAGGAGGCAGAGGCAGGTGGATCTCTGTGAGTTGGAGGCCAGCCTGGTCTACAGAGCAAGTTCTAGGACAGTCAGGGCTACACAGAGAAATTTTGTCTTGGAAAGAAAAAAAAAAAGTTACTGGAGCAAAGTTCAAGTCGGGGGCCCCCAATAGCAACATGAAGGATGGCTGGTAAGGTGGGGCCAGTCTTGTACTGCCAAGCTATACACCCCACTCTCCACACACAGCCCCTACACCCTGAAGCCACAGAGTCAGCCCCTCTGAGCCAGGATGTTTCCACAGGTTGCCCCTCAGGCTGCTGTGTGAGAGCATGAAGAGGCAGATTGTGTCCCGGGCCTTCTATGGCTGTGAGTGTGTGGCGAGGTGGGGCTCTGAGGGGCTGGGGGTGGGGAAGCATCTCAGTCACAGCCTCCTTCTTGCCCACTGTAGGGCTGGCCTACTGTCGCCACCTGTCCACAGTGAGGACCCACCTGTCAGCACTGGTGCATCACAACATTATCCCACCAGACAGGCCTCCTGGCGCCTCAGGTGGCCTTACCAAGGATGTGTGGAGCAAGTATCAGAAGGACAAAAAGGTGCAAACCGGGCTTCCAAGGGCAGAGGCATGGGGCGGGGTCTTGGGAGGCAACAGTTACCTGTAGCTGCCTGCTCCAAACTGAATGGTCATTTGGGGTAAAACACGGTATGGGTCAGCGGTGGTGGCGCACGCCTTTGATTCCAGCACTCAGGAGGCAGAGGAAGGTGATCTCTGTGAGTTCAAGGCCAGTCTGTTCTACAGAGTGAGTTCCAGGACTGGTTCCATAGCTACTGAGAAACCCTGTCTTGGGCGGGGCAGGGGGTAACAGCCATGTTAGGGAGTTGGACAGATAGGCAAGACTGATGCCATGGGGTGACATGCGTTGGAGATGTATGGCTGATCTCGTCTGCATGGGAAGGGACTGGGCTGGGAATCCAATCTACTTCCATATTGATCTGAGATTTGATAAGCTTTGCTCCACCCTGTGAGGAAGACGTTGAGACAAGATCTCTTAAAGCTATAATCACAGAACAAGAGAATATGGCTGCCCCAAGCAGGGTGTGCCTGGGCTCAGTAAAGCCGCTAAAGGCCAGGCCCAGCTCTCCCAGGGATGTGGCTTGGCTGCTGGGCCTCAGTAACTGGAGGCTACATAGTCTTTACCTCTGGCTCCCTCAGAACTACAAGGAGCTGGAGCTCCTGCGGCAGGTGTACTATGGTGGTGTGGAGCATGAGATTCGCAAAGACGTCTGGCCCTTCCTGCTTGGCCACTACAGATTTGGCATGAGCAAGAAGGAGATGGAGCAGGTAAGGGAGCCTGCTCCGACGGAGCCAAAGAACTAGCAGCTGGGCACGTGACCCCAGAGAGGGAGCCTCAGAAGTCTCAGCCCCTCCTAGCTAGAAACAGCAGGGGAAGATGGTAGCGGAGCAGCCCCCAGGCCCTCATGTGAGGGCCTGCTCCAGTCCAGCCATCTCACCTTCTGCGGCCCCTCTAAGCTGAGTTCCAGTGCTTGCTCAGTCCTGAGGAGGAGCCCTTTGGGCACCCTCCCCTCATGGTCATGGTGTCATCTGAGCACAGGTGGATGCAGCTGTGGCAGCGAGGTACCAGCAGGTGCTGGCAGAGTGGAAGGCCTGCGAGGTGGTGGTGAGGCAGCGGGAGCGGGAGGCTCATCCAGCTACGCTCACTAAGTTCTCCTCGGGCAGCAGCATTGACAGCCACGTGCAGCGCCTGGTGCACCGAGATTCCACCATCAGCAATGATGTGAGCCAGACTGAGGGAAGGGCTTGGTGGGGAGGGCTAGTGGGGCCCACGTATCTCTCAGGCACAAGGGCGTGTGGGGCCATCTTCCAGTACTGGCAGTTGGGTCCTGGGCAAAGACTTCAGGTGTCATTGCCTCAAAATTTCAACTAAAGAACGGGCAACTTCTGGTACTTTCATACCAATAAACAAGCCATTGCTTTGTGCTGCTTTTGAACAGTAGGGGAAGTGGGTCTCCTGGAATCTGGGGAAGCTTCTCCCTCCTTGTAGAGAAAGTAGTCGTGGGTGCCCACGAGTCCCGGTACTGCATCTGCTCTGGTGAGATCAGTGTCTCGGAGCTAGAGCATCCCGTATCTGGCCTCTGTTTCCGGCTTCTCCATTCCCATGCCTCTGATTGAAGAGGCTTTATGGAGTATTATTGGCCGAAGAACAGAGGAGCGCTTAGAGAGCCATTGCTGTCCACTGGCAAGGTCCTTTCTCTGCAGTCTTCTGTCACCCTGTAGGAGTAACAAAGAGGTGGCAATGCTCTTTCTATGGCTTTCCTTCCTTCCCCTTCTGTCCTAAGAACAGCAGACAGTAACTACAGCCTGCTGCTACCGCCCCACCCAGATTTGAATTTCTTTTTCCTTTTTCTTTTCCTTCCTTTCTTCTTTCCTCTCCCCAGCCCCTTCTATCTCGACTGGCCTTAGCTATCCTCCTACCTTAGCCTCCTTAGCTAGGATTACAGGCATGCTCTGCCTATATATTCAAGTATTTATTTATTATTGAGTCAGGGAGTTCTGGAACTCACTGTTGTAAGACCACGGTAGCCTTGAACTCATAGAGATCCACCTGCTTCTGCCTCCCAAGTGTTGGGATTAAAGTTGTGTACAATGCCTAGCCCATAAGTGGCTCTGGTTTTAAATTTTACTTATTTTTATAGTATGAGTGTTTTACCTGCACTTATGTCTGTGCACCACATGTGTTCCTGGTGCCTGTGGAGGTCAGAAAAGGGCATCAGATTCCCTGGAACTGGAGTTACAGATGATCAAAAACCACCTTGTGGGTACTGGGAATCCACCCAAATCCTCTGAAGAGCAGCCAGTGCTCTTAACCGCTGAGCATCTCTCCAACCACCATTTTGTGGCTTCCCCCCCTTCAAAACTGTCTTTTTCCAAACTATGACACATAAGTGTGTAGATGCCATGGTGAAACCCATCACTTTTTATGCTAAACTAACAAATTACTATGTAAAGGCCAGGCTTGCTGTCGCACATCTGAGATCTCAGGACTCTAGAGGCTGAAGTAGTTGGATCAGGAAGTCAAGGCTAGTCTTAGCTACATAGCAGAGTCAGGGCTATCCTGGGTTACCTACGTCCCTATTTCAGGAAGGAAGGAAGGAGGGAGCGAGAGAGAGAGGGAGGGAGGGAGGGAGGGAGGGAGGGAGGGAGGGAGGGAGGGGGGGGGAGGGAGGGAGGGAGGGAGGGAAGGAAGGAAGGAAGGAAGGAAGGAAGGAAGGAAGGAAGGAAGGAAGGAAGGAAGGGCGTCTTTAGATAAAGTTTGTTCTTGATGTTTTACTAATTATGAATGTTAATAGAAAATATAAGGTAGATCAGGACTTAAGAATATAACTCCAGCCAGAGAGATGACTTGGCAGTTAAGAGCACTGGCTACTCTTCCAGAGTTCCTGGGTTCAGTTCCTAGCACCCACATGGCTGTTCATAACCACCTGTGACTCCAGTTCCAGGGCATCTGATGCCCTCTTCTGGCCTCCATGGGCACTGCATACATGTGATGCACAGACATAGACCTGGACAAAACACCCATATAAATAAAATAAACATTTCTTTAAATGTCTAAACTGATGGGACACCCTCTCCTCCCATGCACTGTTCTTAACCCCTTGCTTGTGAGCAGACTTTGTAAAAGCCTGCGGCTGAGAGGGTGAGATGGCTCAGCAGGGTCCGTGCTTCTGCACAAGTCTGATGACCTAAGCTTGATCCCCGAAAGGAGATATTGACTCCATACAATTGTCCTGTGGCCTTGTGTGCACTGTGGCACAGGAAGCACCACCCCCACACTCACCACACACAGTAATAACATGCAGCCCCACCCCCCACAGTCACCACACACACAGTAATAACATGCAGACCACCTCCCACAATACTACACACACAGTAATAACATGCAGCGCCACCCGCACCATACACACACAGTAATAACAAGTACATAAACCTAACGCCAAGCCTATTGTGGTGCTGTGCTCCAGTGATCACAGAGTGTGGCTTTGGAGAGAGTGCTGGTGGGGCTACCTAGTCTCACAAGTACGACTTTACCCAGTGTTCCAGGTCCCTTACCCAGAGTGAAAACATTCAGCATTCCTCTGACTCCACTGTCCAATTAGAAAAGACAAGACAAAGGCAGTGCAGAGGGTGTTGTTTCCCTCAGATGGGCCTCCGGCCACCAGAGAATTGTTTCCCTTTCCGTCTGCACCGTGAAGACTGGCATGACCGACTTAGTATTACTACGGAAGTTGTCTCATCTGCTCACCTTCAGTACCAAGAATAAAGAACTTGCTTTTCCTAAAAGCTGCATCTGCCCCCCCCCCCAAGTCCTAGCAGCCATGTCAAGACCCTAGGGCAGCTCTCCCTAGCTTTTTGTGACTTTGTGACTTCAGGTCTTTGTAGAATGACAATAAGCTCAAGCTGGCTATCAAGAGTTGGGACCTAGGGGGGCTGGAGAGATGGCTCAGTGGTTAAGAGCATTGCCTGCTCTTCCAAAGGTCCTGAGTTCAATTCCCAGCAACCACATGGTGGCTCACAACCATCTGTAAAGAGGTCTGGCGCCCTCTTCTGGCCTTCAGGCATACACACAGACAGAATATTGTATACATAATAAATAAATAAATAAATAAATAAATAAATAAATAAATAAATAAATAAATAAAAGAGTTGGGACCTAGGGGCTGGAGACAGCTCCCCAACTAAGATTGCATACTGCAGGGTTGGGAACAGTGCTTTTGTAGAACCTGAGTTGGGTTCCTAGTGTCTCTGGCCTCGGTGAGTGCCTAAACTCAGGTGCAAAAACCAACATACAGACACATAATGAAAAAAAACGAATCTTTTGGGAAAAAAAAAAAACATGGATGGTGGTTGCACACTCCTTTAATCCCAGCACTCTGGAGGCAGAGACAGGCAGATCTCTTGAGTTCAAGTACAGAGCGAGTTCCAGGACAGCCGGGGCCACACAGAGAAACCCTGTCTCGAAAAACACTTCACAGAGGACTCTGCTCCCTTCCTATAGCAGTTCCTAGAGGCTGTGGAGTGCCTGCCACAAGCACAGCCTGTCTTCTTTTTTGCCCAAAGCCTTGTTTCTCCTTTTGGTTGGGTGGATAGAAGCAGGTTTGGTGCCCAGGGTGGATAGTGTTGGGAGGTGGGGGTAGGAGCAGGGAGTACGAAGAAGATTCTCCTTCCTAGCTCTGTTCTGATCTGGGAAGACCCTGGAGTGTTGGATGGAGCCACCATCTGCTTACTCCACCAGGTGTTCATCTCTGTGGATGATCTAGAGCCCCCAGGACCCCAGGACCCCGAAGATTCCAGACCAAAGCCTGAGCGGGAACCAGCAGCTGGGACTCCCAGCATGGCTGCTGCAGAACAGCAATCTGTGGAGTTTGACTCCCCAGACTCCGGGCTGCCTTCTTCCCGCAACTACTCCGTGGCCTCAGGCATCCAGTCCAGCCTAGACGAGGCACAGAGTGTGGGCTTTGAAGAGGACGGTGGTGGGGAAGAAGGCTCCTCCGAACGACCAGCTACTGCAGCCCACACTTCTGAGCCCCATGATCCCGGCCAGGAGCAGCTTGCATCTGCCAGTGAGCTTGAAGCAGGGGAGGAGCTCGCAGCTGTGTGTGCTGCGGCCTATACTGTACGTGGATGCTCCCTGATGCTCCCTCACACAACTGTCGGTGGCTCCTGACAGTTTTAGGGAATCTGACACGCTAAGTCTGGGGACTGACTGCAAGGGGAGGGTGGGTGGTGTGGCTCTCCCGAAAGGGTTCTCCAAGCATCACCAAGAGGCCTCTGTTCTCAGAGCTCTGGGGTCCTTGTTGGCTGGGTTTTCTTTGGGCACCACCTCCTGCCCCAACCTTGGAGGGGCTGGCTAGCCTCACCTCTGAGGGACACCCACTTTTCCAGATAGAATTACTGGACACCGTGGCCTTAAATCTGCACCGCATAGACAAGGATGTGCAGAGATGTGACCGAAACTACTGGTACTTCACGACCCCCAACCTCGAGAGGCTCAGAGACATCATGTGCAGGTGCCACTGGGGGCAGGCTGTGGGGGATGTGAGGCCTGGGCCGGGCCACGGTTTCACCTGTTGTACTGTATCAGGTCTCCCTGCATCCTCTGGAGCACTGTCCCTAGAGCACTGCCCCCATGATACCCACACACCCCACTGTACCCTCTGTCCGTCTAGAGCGCTGTCCTGCAGCACCCCACACCCCACTGCATCCTCTGTCCGTCTAGAGCGCTGTCCTGCAGCACCCCACACCCCACTGCATCCTCTGTCCGTCTAGAGCGCTGTCCTGCAGCACCCCACACCCCACTGCATCCTCTGTCCGTCTAGAGCGCTGTCCTGCAGCACCCCACACCCCACTGCATCCTCTGTCCGTCTAGAGCGCTGTCCTGCAGCACCCCACACCCCACTGCATCCTCTGTCCGTCTAGAGCGCTGTCCTGCAGCACCCCACACCCCACTGCATCCTCTGTCCGTCTAGAGCGCTGTCCTGCAGCACCCCACACCCCACTGCATCCTCTGTCCGTCTAGAGCGCTGTCCTGCAGCACCCCACACATCACCCTATCGCAAGGGTCTTTCAGACACTTACCTGTTTTCACTACCTGTCCTTCATACCAAACCTTTGTTTCCCTCACCAAGTCCCCTCCTGAAGTGCCTTGGGGACAGGGGCCATTAGTAGTTCCCACTGCCTCACAGGGTGGCACTCAGTAAGTGTTTTAGGGTTGTGGAAAGAAAGGCTGACTCATGGGGAACAGAATGTTTTAGGGGCCACATCCATGGCAATCCCCAAGAAAAGAGAAGGGCACGGCCATAGTGTTCACCCCTGGCATTTCAGCTACGTGTGGGAGCATCTGGATGTGGGCTACGTGCAGGGCATGTGTGACCTCCTGGCACCTCTCCTGGTCATTCTCGATGACGGTAAGTGATGGGGTATGGGGCTTCCCCAAGTAAAACTGGGTTCAGAGTGACAAGACGGGAGAAGGGGGATGATGACCAGGTCAAGAAGGTGTGGGGGTGTTAGCCAGTCTGTTCTGGTGTCTCGGGGGCCTCATTCCCATCTCTTCACAGACCAGCTGGCCTACAGCTGCTTTAGCCACCTCATGAAGAGGATGAGCCAAAACTTCCCCAATGGGGGTGCCATGGACACCCATTTTGCCAATATGCGTTCCCTCATCCAGGTGAGTGACGCAGCTGCCTGAGGGCTGGGCATGGCTAGACTTCAGTTCAGCTTCAGGAAGGCTAGGGACATCCTTTACAGGGGCTTTATTTCACCAATCCTCCTGCCTCTGCTTCTTTGAGTGCTGGGATTATTAGCATGAACCACCAGCCATAGCTGAATTTCCCTCATTTTAAAAAACGTTACACAGCAAGTGCGTGTGCCCAGCACTTGGCATGTGGAGGCACGGAGGTCAAGGCCAACTTGACTACACAGCGATTGAGGCCAGCCTTGACTACATGAGATGTCTGAAAATTAATTAAATTAATTCACACAAACACACACACATGTATGTATTAGTAAAAGTAGCTGAGCATCATAATTCATGCCTGAAACCCCACTTGGGAGCCTGAGGCAAGATCAGGATTGCTGTGAATTCAAGGTAAGCGTAGCCACAGACTGAGAACCTATCTCAAACAAAAATAAAGTAAGTCAGCAGGGCTGAAGAAATACGTTAGGAGCTGAGTTTGACTCCAGTAGTTTTGCTTTTAAAGCCACACAGTAGCTTATGATCCTAGTGTGGGAAGGGGAAGACAAATCCCTGGGCATCTCTGGCCAGACAACCTAACCTACTCGAGTTCCAGGCCAGTGACAGATCTTGTATCCAAAAAGTAACAGAGATAAGCGGGTAGCACAGTGGAAGACACCTGAGGCTGTCCCCTGGTCAGCACACAACAGTGTGCTCACATGTGCATCTGCACACATGTAGGCACATATATACAAACACTGAATTAGTTGGGGCTGGAGAAATGGCTCAGCGATTAAGAGCACTGGCAGTGGGAGGGTGGCAGAGAACCAGCTCAGCTCAGTGTCTCTTCTTCTCCACCATGAGATCTTGGACTCGGAGCTGTTTGAGCTCATGCATCAAAACGGAGACTATACCCACTTCTACTTCTGTTACCGCTGGTTCCTGCTGGATTTTAAAAGAGGTGAGAAGTAGGTGGGTCTGGGTATCATGGTATAATTCCAGTACCCCAGACCTGCAACAGGAAAGTTGTCAGGAGTTCAAGGCCAGTGTCAGCTTCATATCAAGACCTTAAAAAAAAAAAAGCCATGGGACTGAGGTCAGGCAGCAGGAGAGTCCTCTTCCCCTACATCAGTGGCATTCTAACTTCACTGCTTACTGTTATGTCCTGCCCCTGCCCAGCTTGAGTTCTGCTAAGGTTGTCTGGGCCCACGTTTCTTACATGGTCTCCACAGGACAGGCAGTGCTTGCTTTGTCACAGGTGATGGTTTTGAACCTTGTTCAAACTACAGCTTCTCTGAGCACTAAAAGTGGGGAGAGTGCCACACACAGTCTGCGGAAATAAGCAAGGAAAGGGACAGGGTCTTGGTCTGGGGTAGGGGATAGAACTGCCTGCCGCTCTGGAGCCGGGCGAGCCAGGCTGCGTGCAGTGGAGAATCCGGCCCGTGCCAGCTCTTTCCCGTCCCCAGAGCTGCTGTATGAGGACGTGTTCGCAGTGTGGGAGGTGATCTGGGCCGCCAGGCACATCTCGTCGGAGCACTTTGTCCTGTTCATCGCCCTGGCCCTGGTGGAGGCCTACAGAGAGATTATACGTGACAACAACATGGACTTCACCGACATCATCAAGTTCTTCAATGGTATGAGCTGATCCAGCCTTTCCGGCTCCCTCACCCCCAGCAGGGATGGGAGCCAAGTTCCAGACTGGGCAGAGTTGAAGGTTTTCAGGAATTCCAGGGTTCCTTCCCCGTAGGCAGATGTCAAGAGCATAGCAGGTAGAAACTCCCCACAATTATCCATGTTACCCCCAGAACGGGCTGAACGCCATGACGCCCAGGAGATCCTGCGAATTGCCCGGGACCTCGTCCACAAGGTGCAGATGCTCATAGACAACAAGTGAGAGCTGCAGCCAGAGGCCCCTGAGCTCCGGCAGGGAGAGGCCGAGGTCATCATAGCCCAGACTGCCTCACCCCACATCCCCTACCCCACCCCTGCCAACCCTGCCCACTCAGCTGTGTAACCTAACAAAGTGACTGTGAGCCTGGGATGTGAGTATGGGCAGTGCTGGCCCTACAGGGCAAGTGAGGGTCAGGATGCCTGCAGGTTATGACTGGGTGGGAAGGGTTGGCCTCAGGGAGAGTGACCGCCTTGGGGGACCACTACTCTTGTTTCCCTCTCAAACCACAGAATAGCCCCACTGCCACCTGAAGCCTCAGTTTGGACTGTTTCCAATGCCTCTTCCAGTCAACCTGGGGCTCTGTAAGGTTAGTGGGGTCTACAGTGGACTGAGCCTCATCTAGCAGAAGTTGCATGGGGCAAGGAGCTCTGTGCCATATCTCTCCTGAGACCTTTTGTGGTCTCAACTAGCCGCCTGTTCAGGCATGTGTCCTGGGGTCAGGAGACTGGGCTGTCTTTCACGCTCTCCTGAGACTCCCGGGGGCAGCCAGATGTGGGCCCTGGATGGGAGCAGCCCACCTCAGCAGCACTGCCATAGTCTCTGGCCACCAGAGTAGCCCCATGAGCTCCCCCCACTCATGTCTGTACAGTGCCACTCCTCACCCTGCCCTCTTTGTGCACTGGAAATCCCCAAGACTGCGCAGAAGTAGCACATTTGCTCGCTGTATGGTATGGAGGGCGGTGGGTGTTGCCTGCTCTCCAGAGGGATCCCAGGGAGATTCTGTGGGAAAGCAATCCTGTCACAACCTCCTTCCAAGGCCAAGCCTCTGAGCTTCAGGGTACCCATTACCTGTTCCAGACATCTATGAGTTCCTGGGGCTGAGGGAGGGGGGATTACCTGGGTATTCTCAGCTCATCCCTGGTGAGAAGCAAGGCCAGCTTGACTTTCCACATGCTTCTCGGGGTGCTGAGAGGCCTGGAAACCCAGAAGGCCCTTGGAGGAGTTTGCAGGGGTGTCACCAAAGGCACACCCCTTGACCCAAGGCCTAGGCATGCTGCTTTTTGTCATCCCCACCACCCGAGCACATGCAAACTCTGTCTGGGACCTGGGGGCCACACTTGCCTGGCTCCTGCCCAGAAGTCACCCAGGTTCACAGACTTACTGCATTTGGAAAACATGAGAAAGGGCCAGCAGCCTTCTGCATCTGGCAATGCCCTCCCTAGCCCCTGCACTGCACGGCCTGTGCGGGGCCAGCCTACCCTTGTTCATGATTCCTTGACCTCCACCAAGCATGGTGGCCAATGTGTGCCTGCCTTAGTGACTCTGGTTCTGTGCGGGGCAGAGTGTATGGGGTTTGAGGGTTTGTTTTTGTTTTTTGTTTGTTCATCTGGTTGGTCAGTTGATTTTGTTTTGCTCAGAAACTATACTCTTCAATATAATAGGCCAATAAAATGTATTTGGCAATGCCTGAAGCCCTGATGGCTATTTGTGGTACTAGCTGGACATAGAATTGTCATGTGTTGGATAGTTCTGTTCATGCCATGATCCAAGAGCTTCAAAAAAAGCAAGACTGGTGTAAGAGAGCCAAACTTTTTCCTAAAGAGGGGCCTTCATGGCATGGGCTAGTTAGAAAGTCAGTTACCCAGAATGCCACAGACCTTATCCCAGAACCATGGTCTTATCTTGGGTTGACCAATGGAGCCTCCAGTCTGTATAGTTGGGGTATGTCCTTGGCTTCCCCCGTCTCCACTAGCCTACCCACACCTCACCCAGCTTAGCAGGGCGAGTAGACCTAATGAGGAATGGCACGAGCCGCCAGCTCTCGCAGCCCCTTGCTACCCACTGATCGTATCTCTGAGATGCCTGGCTCAGGCAGGTGACTAGAGGGTACAGCTCCTGTGAAGGCATGAAAAGGACCTGGTTAGAACCCTCGCCCTGCCCCGTCCTGCCCTGCCCCGCCCCAGAGTTCTTCTGGTAATATCGTTAGCTCCCTGTCAGTCCTGCTTTCTGAGCTCTACGGTCTACTGGCAGCTTCTCAAAAGCTAAGGAGTCTCTTCCACAGCCCTCGCAATCTGGCCCTGTCTGTTAAGACAGCACAGGCTAATGGCCGAAGCTGGCCAGGGAAAATCAGGACACATGAAGCTTGAATAAGGGGACGTGATAAGCCCTCTAGGGAAACTCCTCCCTCCCTCGCAGTTTCTATACCTGGGTGATTGTTGAATTCTTCTGCTGCAACTACCTTCACCAAAGGTCTGGCAAACCAACCTGGGAGTGACCTGGCTCCTCTATACCCCACCTTCCCTGCTCCATCTAGAATGTCAGCTGCCCCCCATATAGACACTACAGGGGACTCCATGGCCAAAAGGGGTCTCTGGAGGGTTGGGCCAGCCTTTTGGTGCATTGGGCTTCATGACTGCCTCTTTGGTGAGTCCTCTTAGAGAGCAGGAGCTCTGAGCACGTGTGATTAAGTGACTCGCTGCCCATCCTGTACATCCGGCCCCATATATCAGGTGATCTTCCCAGGGCAGGGCTTGATTCTGTTCCCATTGCCCAGTACACAAGTTACCAGGCACAGTACCAAGACCTAGTGAGCACTCTCCAAGTGTTAACCCTAACCCTAGCCTTCTTACCTGCTACCCCGCTGGCCAGGACAAAGCTCTTCCTGACGCCACCAGCAGAGAGCGCCCACACCTTATGAGTCAGGCTGATGAGGCTGGCAGTGGGAAATTAGAACTGACATGTCTTAGCACACTGGCCCTCCAGAAAACAAGAATCTAGGTCATTTACGGCCAGCATTTTCATTCTGAGGGTAACAACCACACACACACACTTTCCTAGAAAGGAGGCTGAGGGTCAGATGGAGCCTGGCTCCTTGATCTTGTTCCCCACCGCTTGCTTCCAAAATGGTCTTGTCTAAAGCTAAGCTGGGGAGAGATGGAGCTGCAGGGTCTTCTCTGCCCAGCTGAGATCTTGGCCCTGGACCTCCAGCCTCATCCAGCTTCATAGAGTGGAACAAATTATCAGAACCCAAAGTGGTTGGGGTAGCCCTCAAGCCCCTCACTATCTGTACCCAGATCCTGGGGGATAGCCTCTGCTACCTATTCCCAAAGGCTGGGTCAGAGGTGCTGAGGTGACTGAGCAGAGCTTAGAACTGTACTCCTAACCAAGGAGATACAACTGTTTGACAGCTCAATTTTAATTTCTAATTTGCTCAAAAGGACTAGTTCTTGCCTTATTTATTCCACTGGGCTCTTGAAAAATGAAACAAGACAATGTTTTGAGATAATGAGGAAGCATATGGCATTGTGTAAGTGTAAGGAGGACATAGAACTGTAGTCTTAGAGCTTAAGGCATGAGGTCACAATTGTGAGGCCAGATCCTTCCTAAAATTGCCCAGTGGCTGCTCCTCAAACATCTCAGGATAGCCAGGCAGTGGTGGCCAAGTGTTAATCCCAGCACTAGAGAGGCAGAGGCAGGTGGTTATTTGTGAGTTCGAGGCCAACCTGGTCTACAGAGGGAGTTCCAGGACAGCCAAGACTACACAGAGGAACCCTGTCTCAGAAAACAAACATCTCAGAGTTAAGAGTAGACCACCCTGATGTTTTTGTTTGGTTTTCCAAGACAGGGTCTCTCTCTGTAGCCCTGGCGGGCCTAAACTCACTTTGTAGAGCAAGCGGATTCCAATTCAGAGGTCCACTTGCCTTTGGTACACACCTCTAGTCCCTACAGAGGTATGCACCACTACACCACACCCACCCTGCTCTGTTAAGGGGTGTATGTGTGTGTTTCACCTGCATGTATGTCTGTACCTCATGTGTGCCTTATCTTCACAGGAGTCAGAAAATGGCATCAGATATTTTGGAATTGGAGTTACATTTGGGAGCTGGGACTCAAAGTTAGGTCCTCCAGAAGAACAGTCAGTGCTCTTAAGTACTGAGCCATCTTTCCAACCCTTAACAAGCTGTTTAAAATGCCGGCTCATCCATGTATGCTGTCACATACACGCAGGTGCCCATGGAGGCCACAAGAGGGAGTCAGGGCCTCTGGAACTGGAGCTACAGGCAGTGGTGAGCCACCTGCAGTGGGTGTTAGAGACCCGACCAGTGACCTCTGGAAGAGCAGCAAATGCTGTCTGATGAGCAACCTCTGGAACCCCATTACCAGGGTTTTAATTATGTAACCCAGGGTCATTACCCAACTTTCTTCATCCTCCTGCCTCATGCCTTGTTGCTTCCAGCTAATCGGTTCCTGTAGGCCTCTGCCTTTCAGAATGAGATGACCCAGATGCTGTAGGCTAGCAGCTCCGTCTCAGGTTTCAGTGCAGATTTATTTCAGTTTATATTTTATTCCAGGCAAGTGCTTATTACATGGATAGTATTCATGTCTCAATACCTAAAGTCTCAGAGCATGAACAGCCACTAGAATACAGTTCAATAGTAAAAATACAATATGTACAAAATTAGGGTTTTGTAGTTTTTTTTTTCCCACACAGCAGATGTACCCAAACACATAAAAATCTCTACAGTCTGGGGTCGCTACAATTCATATTTCAGGAAACAGAGACACAGTGACCAAGTCCTCACTGTAAACAAGGGCCACCTCTTTGGGGACTGGGACCCTGGGATTGGGGGGAGGAGCAGCTGTTCCTAGAGAGACTATGGTGACCCAACTACCCTCCAGGCATTCTCTGCCCTTCTTTGGCCCCCAGGGAACCACTCTTCCCCCCCCTTCCTCCCCGAGGTAAAGATCCCAGGCAGTGAGCCACTCCAAACAGCACAGGTCAAACACGCATGAGAGGTAAGGTGTGTGTGTATGTGTGTGTGTCCCAGGCTGGAAGGGATAGGAAGGGAAGGGCCAGGCGGTCCCACAGGGTGAGGACAGATGTGGTCCTAACAGCTCTCAAAGGGAAGATGCCCACGAAAGGGCTGGGAGGTGGCTGCCCAGTCGGGCACACAGCAGTCACAAACAACAACAACAGCAACAACAGCCATCATCACCAATCTGGACATGGTCATTCGGCACTAGATCTGGAGGAACCCCTGGTGGGGGAGGGGGTGATGAGGTATCTGTGCAGGCCTACTGGCCAACACGATGGCGGGAACTCTGGAACTGGCCTCAAGACACAAAAGGGGAAGAGGGTGGGGGCGAGCTCAAGTGGCCTGACTGTGCCAGCACCAGACTCTGCTTTGTCACCACAGAGCAGAGCGGAGGTGGCCCCCAGAGCCTGGGTGTGGGCAGAGGTGGCTGCAGCTGCAGGAAGGCCGCCAGCTTGTGGGTGGGGATTTCTGTGCTGGGGTAGAGACCTGGTCCTAGCCACCGTTCCCCACCCCTGGCAACATAATAAAGTGCCCTGGGAGGTTTCCAGGGCCAGAAGGACCTGTGAGTTTGAAGCGTCTGAGGAGTCATTATTTCAAGGGAGAATGTATTCAAGACCTCCACTGGCCCCCAGTGTCTTGCTCACAATGTATTCTGAAGGACCCTGAGCCCTCCTGGCCCCTTGACTTGCCCCAGTGCAAACTTCACACCTGGGGACACTTGCTTCCTGCCCCACACTGAAAGGCCATTGGTGAGTGTCCAGTGGGGAGCTGAATGTGCACACGTGTAACTGAGTGTCTGACACAAGGCCACTTATAATAAATATCCACTTAAAAAGGGAAGCCAAGCGGTCCACAAAAGCAGAGGCAGGAGACAGCATCCCTAAGCACAGGACGCTCACTCTTCTCAGTCCCAATGAGCCTTGTCTTAGCCCAGCAAAGGCCCTTTCCACAGTGGAGTGCATCACCCACCAGGAAGGGGCCTCAGAATTGCCACTGAGAGGAGGAGATGGGAAAAGCCCCAGGATTTCAGCTCACAGATACCTCAGCAGTGGCTTAGCTCCTGGAGCCCTTTGCTGGTCCATGTTTCCTAAGCTGAAGGCAGTACCTAAACCAGAGGCCTGGGGAAGCACTGGACAGAGCAAGGAACTAGGCCAGTGAGTAACAAGTCCAAGGACGGAGTTCCTCCCAGGTCTAGTGGGTGGGAGGCAGAACTGCCAGCACCACCTCCCCAGCCCTAAGCTCAGCCTGCTCTTTAGAGATCAAAGCCCAGGGGCAGGTGTGGAAAACTTGGCACCAGCCTGCATTTTGTTTATTGTTGGTTGATGCTCATTTTAAACAGTTTCTACTGTAACCAATCACAGTGACTACAGGTGAATTAGCGCCCCAGGCCCAGGCGTTCACCTGTCCTCACTCCAGATCTTAGGATCTGTCACCTGTATTCAGAGCTGGGCCCCTCACCACCCATTCCTCATTTTTCTGGGGCTTTATTTCCATACAGAAGTCCCAGAGGACTCTGAGGCTGGGGAGGGGAGGCGAGACCAGGAAGCTCGACCACCTCACCCGACAGGAATAGCAGCAACAGCACAGGAAGGCAGGCCAGGGAAGAAGCCAAAGAACATAGCCACAGCGCAGACTTCGGGGTGGACAAGGTAGGGAGGCAGGAGTGGCACCGGGCTGGGCAGGCAGTATGTCCACCAAAGCGTCCTCACGTCTACCGAGTCCTAGTGCAGCAGGACAACTTCTGCCTGCACCCAACTCCCTAGAGGGCCCCTCCCCTGGCTCAGAGTCTCTGCACCCCCTTCCCCTAGGAGGCCTGGGGGTGGTGTGGGTGGGGCGGGCCTGGCTGGAATGTGTGGAGCTGGTGGGTGGGAGAGGGACAGTCAGGTCCCCCTTCCCTGCCCCCACTGGGGGCCAAAGTGGCCTCATTCTCAAGCCAGCTTGAGTGTGCTGACAGGAAAAGAGGGCATAGTGACCATAGTCACAGGGTTGAGCACTGTTTGGCCCACCAGCTGGGGGTGGTGCACCACCTGGGCCCCCACAGCTGGCTTTGCCATGACAGTAGCTGGGGGCCCCAGCCCGGCTGTGCCATTCACTTGCTGGTGCGAAAGGGTATGGGCGATGTGGCTCACTGCCACAGGTTGGCTCACCGCCACAGGCTGTGGGTACAAGGGCAGCTGGGAGCCGAGGTGGGCCACATGGTTGAGGGTGGCTGGGTGCACTGTAATGTGGCCAATGGGGGGTGTGGCAGGTGCCAGCTGCACAGCAGGGCTGGGGGCGGAGGGGGCAATGTGGGCGATGTGCTTGCCCCCCGGCCCCTGCAGAACGTGGTTCACAGTCTGGATGACTGAGGCGTGGGTGGTGGCTGTATGGGCGATAACTGTGGAGCCGCCCCCCGCAGTGGCCACAAGATGTGCTGGAGCTGGTACTAGGGTCTGGGTCGGGGTAGCTGGTGTGGGAGGAGGGGCTGGCAAAGGGGTTTTTTGCTGTGGTGGTTGTTGCTGTACAGGGAGGTGGGCAGGAGACAGGGCCACTGGGTGAGGATGAGGATGCGGGTGGGTGGGCAGAGGCGCAGAGGTGGTGCTGGGGGCTGGCAGGGTGGATTTCAGCAGCTCCGGCTGGGGACGATGGTTCAGCTTAGGTGGGCCCAGGCCTGCCCGGTCTTCCTCCATCTCCTCGTCTATGTTGTCCTCACCCTCTGTCAGGGAACACAGGGCAGGGAGCAGGTCAGAAGAGCTTAAGGAACAAGCGGCTGGAGGCATAGGTGTCCTTGGAGGTCAGTATGATGGAGCTGGGACAGATGGCCTCTTTTCTAGCAGGAAAGACCCTCAGGGGAGCTAAGGACAACATTTGAGGGTGGGAGGACCAGCACAGGGGCCAAGGCTCACCAGAGGCTGTAGAGGTGGAGGCCTGGTCGTCCTCAGGCTGGCCTGTCTGCCGGAGCACACGGTCAATCTCCAGGACGTCCATCCACTGGCTCAGCTCATGCTTGAGCTCTGCCAGGCGCTGTTGCGTGGCAATCTTCTCCCGTGCCAGCCGCTCCATTTCATGCTCATACTCTTTCTCCTTTCTCTTCAGGGACTGGGGACAGGGCAAGGGACAGCAGGGTGCCCTTAGCAGCAGCCACAGACTCCATAGGCCTCAAAACCTCTGAACCAATGGTTCTCAACCTTCTTAAGGCTGTGACACTTTAATACAGTTCCTCGTGTTGTGGTGACCCCAACCATAAAATTATTTTGTTACTTCACAATTGTAATTTTGTTACTGTTATGGATTAACGTAAGTAGCTGATATATATGACTCCCCCCCCAAAGGGGTCATGACCCGCAGGTTGAGAACCACTGCACAATCTGCAGTGACCAAAGCAGCTGAGAGGCCACCCTGCCTCCTATCCCATCACTCCGCCCAAACCAGCATCTGAGTCACTGTGGGTACCTAAGCAGGCACCATCGAAAGCTAGCACTGATCCAAGTCTGGGATGTTTCTCCACACTACCCTGACTGGGTCCCCAGGGACAGCTTCATAGTCTCTCAACCCCTCTCACTCCCTCCTGGCCTCTTCCACCACTCATCTTTAGCCTCACTCCCTGAAGCCACCGTCCCCCAAAGAACCTGCACTTCTTTCTACCACTCACGCATCTCCTTGCTACCTGTGTCCCGGGAGGGTTACCTGCTAGACTACGACAGCACGGTCTCTACCGCAGGCTATTCCATCTGCTTGGCAACGAAGTCAGCCGCACCTTAACCAACTACGCTTCCTCCAGCCTGTACTTCACACTGCTCCCCATGCAGTACCCTGCCCACAACACTCCAGACCCCACAGGATACTGAACCTGATACACCTGTGGTGTGCCCCACCTGACAACAACAAAGGATCTTGGGGAGCTCCACAGCACACCAAGTCTGATTGTACACCCCTAGGGACTTTCACCAGCCCTTCCTCATCACAGACTATTTCTGCCTCCCTCAGAACACAGGAGTCTACCCACAGTGCCCCCTCTGTACTGGGCCCCACCCCCTCTGAAGCCTCACCGCTTTGCCCAGGCTTAGAAACTGCTCCAAAAGGCCAGCTCACATCCCAGTTGTCAGCTGCCTACCAAAAAGTGCCTCCATGACCTCCAGACCCCAACACTTTAGCCCACTTCTTCTGTCTCCCAGCCTAGGTTTGTCAATCCTGTAGTGTCCATCAGGCAAGGCAGACAAGACACTCCTACCCTTGCTGACTCCAGAGTCCATTTCTCAACCTGCTCCTGAACATCTAACTTCCAGAGCACAGGATCACCTCTAAGTGCAGAGACCAGGAGCACTCTACACACGAGGTTGTCTCTGAACCCTGTCTGTGCTGATGTGGATCCCCCGCCTACATTTCCTGCCCCCCATGTGTGAGTGGAGGGGGGAGGTCCAGTCTGTCTTTCAATGACGCCTGCAGGGGAAGGGGACACACGGTTACAGTGAACACGCAAGTGCGAGAGCTGATAAGGGTTTTTCTCAGCTTCTACAGTGTAGGCCCCAGCTGACCTGCTTGGCTCCTTCAGCCTCGAGACATTTTCACCAGACCACACCTGGTCCTTCTACTCCTAGATCACACCTGAACCCAAGCTCCTCTACTAGCCTTCCCCGGGCCAGGGCCTTGTCAGCATCCCCTTCTACCGCAGCCTGTCCCCGTGCCCCTACTCTGCTCTGAGCACTGGATAGGAGTCTGTCCGATGGGCCTTCATTAGCCCTGGCTCACCGGACCACACATAGTCCCTGTCCCGTCAGTGAGAGATTACAGGGCCGTTCTACAGTCCATTTCCATCCTCGACCCTATCAGCGGCCAGTAGTATGCTCGCTCAGGCAGACGAGGATGGCCGACAATGATCTGTGTGCCTGCTACCCTCCTTTCAGGATGTCAGCCTCTACCTGACCTTTCCTGCGTCAAAGGGAACCCAGCAGACTCAGTCTCCTGTTTCCATGATCTAGCAGCAGCTCAGCAGCTTCTCCTGACCGGGTACAGCAACGCATCCAACCCCCTTACCACTAGACCCCACTTCCCCACAGTCCTCCAGTGGCCCCAATCTCTGGACATTTCTGATGCCGTGAGCAAATGCTTCAAACGATCATGCCATGCTGGCCTTGACACACCAGTCATTAGTTCCACACCCCAGTGTCCCCTCTACCACCCCGACTTCAATTTAACCTGCTTCTCCTCATATTTCTGCTAGAAATAGTAGGAAAGACCTTGTCTTTACCCTAACACGCAAGCGCACATGACACCTATGTGTCCTCTCACCTGGCTCCGTCACTGAGGACTGCATATGGCATCAGAGGAGGTCACATCAACCATGGGCCCTTGGTGAACCTCACTTGAACCCTGAGACTGCCGGCGGGAAGCGCCATCCCCAACTCTACCCACTGCTTGCAGGGAGGCTCTATTGTGGTTCAGGAAGATAAAGCATCAGGGGCCAAACACCCTCTCTTTCACAGTTAAGCCCACAGGCCTGGAGACCCCTGCGAGCTTCCCAAGGATCAAAGGTTAGTCCACAGGCTTCACTTTTGCTCTGCGGTGCTAGCAATTAAGTCCTCTTCTCAGCCAGAGCTCTCTGTTCTAAACTCACCTATTTCAGGTGTCGATCTGGATACATGTCTATTCTTCTTGTATCTGTCCACTGTGCCTTTCTCCAAACCCTTCACGACATCCAGGCAACTTTAGAGACTACCTGGGACCTCCACACCCCTTTATGATACCCCTTGCCCTTAGACAGGGTTTACTCTGCAAGCCTCGCTGATCTGGAACTCAGATCCGCCTGCATCTCTCTCCAGAGTGGTGAGATTAAGGGCAAGTGGCATCAGGACAGACCTTCCGACACCTTTCTCTTCTGGACATACTACCGAAGTCGTACGTCCTTAAGGCCCCTGCCACTGCTCTTCCCAGGACCAACTTTAGGCTCTCACCTAGTTCACTGTTGCCTCTCTGCAAGACAAGTCACCCTCCCACCATCGGTACATCCAAGGACGTCTCTCCCTCGCTCCTGCTGAACAAACCACCACCCTATCCATTTTGCCTTGTTCACTCAGGATGATGCAGGCCTCTGCCAATGTCCTTCCCCAACACTTTCATAACGCCTGCCTCAAACCTGATCCCACACCTGTCAAGGCGCAGTCCCTGGCATGTGCACATTCTGGACCTGCTCACTACAAGGGCAAATAATGACAGGCTAAAATCCACCCCTTCTTTGGTCTCTGGTTCTCAGAAGCAAACCCAGGGCACAACCAAAACCATTCAAATAAATGAACGGGTGCCCCACAGGGTTTCCAGAATCTTTTTGGTTTGGGGGCTTTTGTTTTTGTTTCTTAATTTTTAGAGACAGGATCTCTCTGTAACAGCTCTAGCTGACCTGGAATTCACTTTGCAGACATTCACCTGCCTCTGCCTCTCAAGTGCTGGGATTAAAGGCCTATGCCACCCGCCAACCACCACCCAGCTGGGTTTCCAGAATCTTTTTTTTTTTTTTTGGTTTTTCGAGAAAGGGTTTCTCTGTAGCTTTGGAGCCTGTCCTGGAACTAGCTTTTGTAGACCAGGCTGGTCTCGAACTCACAGACATCCGCCTGCCTCTGCCTCCCGAGTGCTGGGATTAAAGCCATGCGCCACCACCGCCCGGCTGGGTTTCCAGAATCTTGTGACTTCTGTTTCTGCTTCTGTGACCGGTGTCAAGCAAGCATTCTCAGGAACAGCCTGGGCCCCGCCCACTTCCTTGTCAGTTTAGGCCTGATCCCAGGGAGCTTCCTTCTGTTGCTTCTACTGCAGCTATTTTCAAATCCACACATTATGCAAAGCTCTCTTTCCCAAGCACACATCTATAAAAAGGTACTTGCCTTGCTCCTACTTCGCAGTCACAATTCCTATTAATGTCTAGAGACTGCAAAATTTTTGCATAAATTTCAATTCTTCTACCATCTCTATGGTACTATTTTTTTCTACTCAGCATCAACAAATGAGGAAACTGAAACTCAAAGAAAATGTCACGGCATAACGGCAGGCAGAGATGTGCTAAGGGACTGCTTTGGTAAAGGCAAGTGAATTACACCCAAGCCTTAAGTCAGTAAAATTATCACGGAAATTAGCTACAGGACATTGCTCAGCCTCCGCCGGGCCCCTTGGCCCGCAAGCGAGGCCCCGCCCCTCCGGGGCACGCGCGCACCCACGCGGACCTGTCCGCTGCGTCACCGCGGGCGGCCAGCCCCGCCCCCAGCTGCCGGGAAGCTCCGGGAGGCGGGCGGAAAGGCGCGCGCCTCAGAGGAGCTGCCAGGGGCTTCAAACACCAGGTCCAGTTACCTCCGGCTTGTGACCCAGCTACCAAAGCCCTGCTGGGGTACGGACACCCCTCCCACGGAAGCTGTGATGCAGCCTCGCTCCCGCGAGCATCTCGACTGGGTGGACGGAAACCCCGGAGCTCGCCCTGCGCCCCCCCCCGGGCGCGCCTCCGGGAGCGCTAGGTCCCTCCCATTCCCCAACGGTTTGGTCTCCCGCGCCGCCCAGCCTGGTCGCGCCCATCCCCCTCGCTGCCTCCCGGGCACGCGGAGCCCTGCGCGGTTTCCAGGGCGACAGCAACCTCGCACTGTTGCAGAGGATAGCCAGTGTGGAGACACCACCAGCAGGGACAACTTCCCCGCACTCGCGGGCAGTAAATAGTTAAGGCTCAGTGGCCCCGCTTCGTCACCCCAGCTGCCTCAGTGCCCCACCCCGACCGTAACCCTGCGCGCTGCCAGGTGAACGCAGACACCACGTCCCTCCCGATTAATTTCCCCCACAAGTGACTGCCCTTGGCCCGAGTCCGAGTCTTGCCCGGGTACTGCAGATAGGGAGGTGCTGAGCCCGCTTCGTGCCCTTGTTACCCGCGGGCTGAGCGGACGTGGGGGAGGGGAAGGCCGAAAAGTGCAGTGCCGCCGCCGCCCTCTTGCGCAGGCGCCCTCCTGCCCGCCCCCTCCCGGGCTGGGAGCCCCGCTGACGTCAGCCAGGCCATGTGCTTAGCGCCCGCGTGGAGGCGGGCGGGGGAGCCTGCCGGCTGCAGGAGGAAACTGGCACTGTGGCCGTCACGGCGTCGCCCAGCCCTGCCTCCCTCCCACGTACCTGGATGTACCGCAGCGCCGTCCGCAGCACGCTCAGATTTGAAGTCTTCTTGTCATCCACGTTGGGGATGTTGCGCTTCAGGGTCTCAAAACATTCCTTCAGATGGGCCCTCCTGGGGAAAGGGGGTGAATACTAGTCAGCCAGCGCCAGAGGGCACAGCAGCAGGAGGCAGGGACAAATACAACAGAAGCTCTGGAGGGACCAAGGGTGGATGAGTCCGGGAGGGGCGGGCCCAGAGTCACACTCCCAAGTGTGCACACACACCTGTTTTTCTCCAATTTGTTGTGGACTTCTCTGGTTCCGATCCTGAAACCCAGACAGACAGGAGGCTCAGGTCCGGCTTTCCGGACCCACGCCACCCATACCACCAATGACCAGGTGTCGTAGGCTTTTTTTTTTCCCCAACATTATAAATTGGAAGCGTTGGGCCCATCCACCCATTGGATGCGCATAACCCATGACCCCTGAAACTTTCCATCCCACTAGACCAACTTAAAAGGGATCCTGGAGGGTTCTAGAATCTACTTTCTGCAAAGGCTTGGAAATGCCTGCTGTAATCTCCAGTGTTGCTGTGGGTCTGACAACAGAAAGCTAAGACCCACAATCAGCACGGTAGTGCTTTATTAGGAGGAGAGGTGTTTCTAAGTGGCAGAGGGCATTCCCAGAAGAGCTAGCTGGCCAGGGTACCTTCTCTGGCACTCCTAGTCTCCCATCCTCCCTGCCCCTCTGCCGCTCCTCACTCACCCCCCAGGCCTCTTCTTTTGTTCACTGGATTTGGCTTCTTCAGCTGGTGCCAATTTCAGGGTCCCAAGCGTGGGTGGGGGTGGTTGCTGGGGAGCCAGCTGAGGCTGGACTCCAGGGTGTGGTGCAATGGTCAGGATGGGCGTAGGGAGGGGCTGCAAAGGCTTGGGGCTGCCAGTGGGGGCAACTGTGGTCTTCGCATCAGGCAGTAGGGGAGCAGGGGTGGGCACCTGTGGTCTGGTGGGCAGGGGGATTGGCTCCTTAATGCTGAGTCCAGGGGTGCTGACCAGGGCTGGCTGTCGAGGAGCCAGGGGTAAAGGCTGGGCTGCTGGGGGTAGAGGTGGAGGCGGGGGCAGAGACTGTGGGGAGTTGGTCACTACAGGAATAGGAATGACAGTCAGTGGAGTTGGGGTGGCAAGAGGTGGTGGTGGTGCGGGTGGTGGTGCCGGTGGCGACAAGGGTAGCGGTGGAGCCTCGATGCGGGGTTCCTCCACAGGCAGGGCATGGGCCAACCTGGCCAAGGTACTTGCCCTCTTCTGCTCCTGTTCTCTCTCCCTTTCCCGCTCCAGGCGAAGGCGCTCCTGCTCCTCTATGCAGAGAGAACACACAGGGCCTTAGCACAGCCCAGTATGCTGAGCCCCTACTTAACCTACCGTCCACCCCTAACTTTGTTCCAGTTAGGGTTCAGTGACACCCTGCCCTGCCTGAGACACCAGACACAGCCAACCAAGCACGTCCACCCAAGGCACCACTAAACAGACACAGCCAACCAAGCACGTCCACCCAAGGCACCACTGAGCAGACAAAGCACAAGCCTGGCCCCTGCCACTGGGAACTTCACATTCTGGGGCAGGGAGTGGGGCAAAAAAAAAGGAATAGGGGCACCAGGCTAGGGGAAGTCAGGGGCTCATGAGAAGGTGAGCAGGTGCAGTGAGGGGTGGGATGTTGCAGTCCCAGCAACCTGGAGCTGCAAGAACTAGACACGTAACCAACAGGAGTATCCAGAAGGACATAATGCTAAGGTGTACACAGGGATCGATGAGGTCTGAGCTGGCAATAGGCCTGACCGCCTCAGGAGAAGGGAGAGACCCGCCACAGAATTTACCAGACACCTGTTAGAGAGCGGGCCGTTTCACAAAAAATGAGCAGAGACATGATTTGCTGGGTTACACGGCAAGCCTGACGCCTGGCCAGAGGCCCTGTGTCACTGGGAGCTTACGAGGTGTCCTCTGACATCCACACCCCAGCCTCCTCCCAAGAGCCCCGGTCACAGTGCAAATACATCACATTTACTTCATGAGAAAATGGGCTGGAACTTCTTACTCCCAGGCTAAGTCCAAAGCCCCAACTTTTCCTCAGAGAACAATGAACACAGCTGTCCCTTCTTCCAACAGGTAAGGACCCATTTCTCTCAGTCCTGGCTGTGTCCCTTGTACAACACTAGTTACAGTAGGAACAGTAGAGCTTAGGAAGGGCGGAGGCAGAGAAGTAAAGGCACAGAGGTGGAGGGGCCACCGCACTCAGGCAACCTTTAAATACAATCACGTCCTTCAGCAGCTCTACTAAAAGCCCAGCAGGTGAGACCCACTCAGAGCTAATCAAAAACGGACTGGGCCCTTATCCAGGAACCGGCCTTCTCTCAGACCCCACCATCAGGTTCCCTAACATCTTCCAGGTAAAGGAAGGAGCCCAAGGCCCTTCTGCTTGTGGTGTTGATGTTGACAACAGAGGACGGACACAACCCCCAAACAGGATCACAGGGATGTGGGGCTGGGGCTAGGAGGGCATAGTTCCCCCCTCAGGTCTTCACAGCGCAAAGACCCCATGGTCTTCTGGGCATGGAACAGTGAGAGGAGCAGGCCCACCTCAGCCCCACAAGGCAAGGAAGGAGCTGAGGAAGTAGGGAGGAAGTGTTTGGAAGGAATCATAACTGTTTCCCAGCAGCCAGAGTAGAGGGCTGCCATGGGTTGGCCTCTTCCCATCCCTCCTGCCCTTCAGGAAGGGGAGGGCAGGCTTGCTCCAAAGAGGCCTAGCTCATCCAGACGTTTCTCTGTCAGCACTGACTTAGGTTACTGCAGCTTCCCACAAACCCCAGTGGCAAAGAAGTCTGTGGAGTTTCAACTTCAGAGCCATTCTCTAGCTGGGCTCAGAACATCTCTGTCCACACACTTCCAGCTCAGGGCCTAATACAACTCCTCTGAATCTCTATTTTGTGTTAGCGAGGGTACACACATTCTCGGGTCGTTTCTCTTCACCCACCATGGGTTCCTGGGACCAAGCTCAGTTCGGCTTTCTCGCAGTCATCTCACTGGCCTGGGGACAAGTGTTTTAAATCACCATAGGCGAGGAGCCCAAGGCCAGGTACTGAACTAGAAGCTGAGTCCGAATTTTAAAGCTCCCCTCCCTTCCTGCCACCATGAAGACACGCTTCCCAGATACAGGAAGGACTCACTGAATGCGGCTCCACCACACCCAGCACTGTCAGCCCTAACCAGACAGCAGAGGCTGTACCATGACCAGCCGCACAGTCCAGAGCTACCTGCTCCTGCCCCTAGCTCTGCCTCACTTCCTACCCACAGGGTCCCCTCCCCAGTGCACAGGAGGGCAGAGCACACAAGCGGTCCTGGGGTCTCCTGTACGGACAATCTGTGTTTAGGACGTTTTAAAGAATGCTCTGTCCCACAAGTGTATCTCTCTCTCTCTCTCTCTCTCTCTCTCTCTCTCTCTCTCTCTCTCACACACACACACACACACACACCTTCTCCAGCTTCCACCCAGACACCAGCCAGCTCCCTCCAATCAAGACTGGCAGAGAGCAGCTAAGTCCTCCTCTGGGCACCGAGGCAGCCTTGCCCTTTCCTCTTCTCTCACAGTCACTCACTTGCGCAGCACAGCCTCAGTTTTGTCACATGAGCAAACTGGTCTAGGCCAGGCTTGACCTTGTCGAGGGAAAGGATACAGCATCCCTGTGCAGAGTTGGTTATCTGACGTGAATCCCTCAGAGTGTGTGCTGTTCTGTCAGCAGGTTGGTGTCAGCTGTGTGTGTGGCGGGGAGGGGAGGTCTCAACCTGTGGAAGCCTTCGTACTTGAGTTCTTGGGGTAGACTGGGTTTCCCAGCACCCACCCATGGTCTAAGACTCTGTGATCCAACACCAAGCAGCTGGGGCCTGAGAGCTAAACTCGGTTTCTCCCCAGAGCTCAATACTTGGAAGGAAAGGGGCCTTTCCTAGGTTCCTGGCCAGAGCTGTATCCGCCAGCCCCCTCCATCTTGCTGGCCAGCTCTGGGCCTGACGGAGCAGGTGAGGTCTTCTCCCTTACTCTGCACGCCGATGAAGACGGATGTGAAATAAGAGTTCCCTAGAGGCAACAGTAGGGTCAATCCTGATCAAATCTAGCAGACTGCCTGGTACACAGTGGGGATATAATTGGTGCTCCTGAACTGCATTGTTGATGGTCACTGCGGGTGACTCGATCTCCCCCTCCCCACATCCGCCGCTGAAACCACACACTTGTCATTCTGGTTAACCACCAGCACTGTCCATTGCTTGACCCTGCTCTGGGCCCAAAACAAAAGGGAGGCGCACGAGGGTGTATACCCCAGACCATCTGTTCTGCAAAAATCTAAGCATTGGGGTCTTGCACGTCACCACCGACTCCTGACCTTGAGAGGCTGGTAGGTCTGACTAGGCCCACAGACCTGCAGCTCCTCCACCCCTTGCCGGCTACCACTCCTCCCGCCCTGCCGCGCGGAACAAGCTGCAGGCGTGCGCGCGCCTTTGCGCACGAGCACACAACACACACACTACTACCTCCTGCATGACTCATCACTGAAGCAACAATAGGAAGAAAGAAAGGAAAGGAGGGCGAAGAACTCTCTCCACCACAACACTGTCGACTGAAGGGTTCTGGGGGTGGGAGTACCAGGAATCCCTGGGAACTGCACACCTATCATTTTAGGACTGAGGCCCTCGCAAGCATCTAGAAAGCTAAGGTCTTTTCCATTCAGCCTCTATTTCAGCAGCACTCGAAAGCTAGGGACCACCGCCAAAAGGGGTAGGGATCATAAACGCTCCTCTATCCTCTGAGGGCGCGCAAAGTTTGCCCTTCTCACGCTGACTTATTCCAATGTGGCCAGGATGTTGCCAGAAGAAAGGCTTAGGGACATCATTAGTGGGTCAGCGAGGAGATGTTAGTTGGAGATGTCACCCTGAGATTCTGAAGGTTTCCCTCATACAGGATCAAAAACAGGAGGATCCGGCCAGAGCCAAGGTGAACGTAGCTCCTCCTACCCAGGGCAAAGGCTCTCCCTGGGAGGTGGCCAGCAACCGGAGCCCGAGCCCAACCCGACTCACGGGCCTTCGCCAACCCCGCCCAGGGCCCGCCTTCGGGCAACCGCGAGGCAGCGAGGAGGGGCCCGACAGCACTGTCCCCAGCGGGAGTGTCCCCCGTGCACGTGGTCGTGGGCGGGGCATGCATACGTCACCACTTCGTGTAACCAACGGGCTTGGGACGCAGGCACACGCAACATTCCAGCCAGGAGCGGGTTTGAAACGCGCAGACACGCCACATTCCACACCGGCTAAAGCAGGGCAAGGCAGGGGGGCCTGGGGACTGCCCCCAGCCACCCGCGGGACACTCACATGCACCCAATCAGCGCAGCTTTCGGCCAAACCAAGACGTGCGACCCAGCCCAGCTCTGGGAGGCGGGGTCAGGCGGGGCTGGCCAAGATCATAAGACACGCGATGTCATTTCATTCTGCAAAGGCCGCCTCCGCCCGAAGCAGCGCGTAGATCTGCCGGGAGCGCTCCCCGCACCCTCCTGCCGGAGCCAGGGAATCCAGAGAGCTGCTCCGCGTAGAGTATTCCCCACCCCCACCCAGTTACGCACACGCCCCCTCGTGTGCTGTACACACACCCGTGTACACGTCCGTTCATCCGCTCTCCCCCGGCTCCCATCACATATCTTGGTGCACACACGCACGCACACGCGGGTCTGCCACCCCCACACATCAACATCCCTCTCCCCATCCCCCGGTTCACACATCCTCAATGGTACCTAGGGCGCCGCCCGCCTAAGGAGCCCCCCACTGAAGGTGTATTGGGGGGTGCCAGACAGCTAGAGTGGCACCCGCAGAACCTGGGTCCCTCTTTGCATGTTAATGAATTCATTAATTATTTTCACTGCTCGCATCACTCCTCCAGGACAGCAGCTCTTGTGGGGAGCCCGTGCTCTGCCCGGCTTTTTAGGTCGCCCGTAGAGGGGCCTGCCTGCTATTTCCAGTGGGTTCGGGGATCGGGGTCACTGGCCTCCCCTTTTGCCCAGTGCCCCAGGGGCCCAGCCGGGCCGCTCACCACGTGCTCTCTGTTGTTGCTGCGCTTGCCATTCCAGGAAGCGGGCCGCCTCCAGTAGCGTCTCTATGCTCATCGCGCCGAGAGCAGCCGGGGGCGCGCCGGGGCCGAGGCTGCGGCCCGTGAGCCAAGCACAGGTCAGGCTGGCGGGCCGGCAGGAGGGAGGGATCACCTCCGGGGGGCGACAGGGCTGGGCGGCGCAGCGCACTCCTCAGGAAAGAACGGGGGAGCACGGGGAGGAAAATCAATGTCTCCCAAAATATTTGCAAAATAAGAATTTGCAAATTAAATCAAATTTGATGCAAAAAATAAAAAAGGCGTTACTGCCTTCTTCCTTCCTTCTTCCTCTTCCTCCCTTCCGATGCCTCCCGCCCCACAGCCCCCGGAGTCCCGCCGACAAGAAAGGGCTTTGCAACAAGATGGCGAGGAGGCACCGACACACACAACAAGGGAAGGAGCCGCGCTGCCCCCGGCCGCCGCCCCCGCTACTACACCGGGGCCGCAGCCAAAGCCCGGACCGGAGCCCCCGCCCGTAAGGCCTCGGCGTCTCACTGAGGGCGGGGTCGCGCCAGGGATAGCCCCGCCCACCGCGCGCGCACACGTGGCTTGGGTGGGGGCGAGAAGGTGGAACCAGGCTTCCGCGCTGTTTCCGCTTTCCCGCCTTGCCCTTCCCTGCTCCGCGGCCAGCCACAAGTTAAACCGGGGTTGTGTGCTCGGGGCATTCACGGCGAGATCTGTCTTGCTGAAAGAAAGAACGGAAAACCCAAGGCTTCGGTTATCTGAGAAAGCTGTAGTACAAGTCAGGGAAACCTACGATCTGACCCTTAGGTCTCTACGGCCCAAGTAGATACGACCTAAATCCCGACGCCGTCCGGTCTGTCGCAATTCCCCTGGGATCCGCCCCTGGGCGGAGCTGACAGCAGCCAGCAGCTAGAGTACTGACAGAGGGACCGGAGAGCTGATCCCGTTCCGGATTTTGTCTCTGTTCCTCCCCCCGCAGTGCGTTCGCATCCTATTAGGCTACATCACCGGGCCGCCCGCCAATGGGCGGGCAGGACAACACGGCATGGAGCAGCTCCACATGGACACCCCGCGCCGCCAGCCTTCTGTTTAAAGGGCCAGTGTCTGCAGGGTCGTTTCAGCGGGTGCGGATAAGGCCACCGGGTGAACGTAGGGTGAGACACCTAAAGGGGAATTCCGCAGTCCTGCTCAGGCCCATCCCCTTCTTTTTACATCATCCTCCAATTCAAAATCAACTATTCCTTCCCTTTCCCTAAATTCTTTGTCCACTCGTGTCTGATGTGGGCGGAGACAGAAAATGTGCGATTCCAAAGGACACCCTTCGTTGTAATGCCAGGACAGCAGTGGTCAAAGGCGAAGCGTCCACAGCCCAGGCCAAGGAGGCGTAACCTAAACCAGGAACAACAACGTGGAGGGCGGAAGCCGTGCGCAACCCGGGCTGCCCGCTGGGCGTGGGGCGGGGTCGCTGCCTTGGGTTGGAATCACGCTCTCTTCGAAGATCGCTAGCCAGCCCTTATCCTGGCTCCAAGTCTTAGGACCGTTCCTGGGTACAATCAGAAATATCTTTGACGTCAGCTTGCCCAAATTCTTGCACTTTACAAATAAGGAAACTGAGGCCCAAGAAAAGGGGCAATCCCAACTGCTCCTTGTGCCATGAGTAACAAACTCTTCGAAGTCAGGTCTGAGGTCAGACTTCTCTCACCACCATCTAGTCCTGTACCCCACGCCCCGCAAAAAGTGAAGGACTATCACAAAAAAAAAAATTTGCAGAGAGGGGTATGAGCAATTATATATTATTGATTAGGAGCACAGAAATGTTCTATACCTAAAGCCCACCATAGTGTTTGGCTTCTTTGGTGGAAGTCAAGCTCCATTAACATTGAAAAGCGCCGGATGATTAGGGGTACCATGGAGCAGATCCAATTTTGTTGTCCCAGTGCTAGGCATAGACCGTTACCTGCTAATGTCTCAAATTCTTTGGTTAACCAGTGTAGGCAGAGTGGAGACATACCAGTCCTTGAGATCTCTGGGATCCATTGCACAACACCAGAAAGCAAACCTTTGAGTCCTTAGAGGCAGGCCACCGTGACAATACAAACCCATGTACACCGCGCCCTCAAGTGTATGTACCTACTTCAAGAGCTGCAAGAAGTGCCAGGGGCAGATTAAGTGAAGCTTCTCTTTCTTCCCATTCAGGTGTTATCTCCGCATAGTTGAACGGAGCTTTGATGTTGATATATTGAATTGTAGGATGTGTAGCTGAGCACAAAATCGCCCTTACACAAAATGTCTGGTGTCACTGACTTTATGAAGTTGGAGTAAACCATGAGAGCCCAGTCCTAGGCAGAGTAGCCTTTTCCTAAGAGTGGTGCTAGCTTTAACCCAATTCTCTTTCCCATGTCAGCTACCTGCTTTGGGGTGTGGCTGGGCTGGACCTACACATAATACAGACGGATGCAGGACGTGGAAGGCCTAAGATGGTACTACCATTTGCATAGAGTCAGCACCATAGCCTTCACTCAGACTGCTGCTTGGCCTGGCATCCTCAAGTGGCCCATGCACTTACACAACCATGGAGTCTACAGGTCAAAGCCTAGTGCTAAGAGACCAGTTCTGTGACAAAAAGAAACCACTTTTCTGACCCGTATTTCGAAGGCGCCTCTCCTCTGGGGAGAGGAAGCAAAAGTGAGGTGAATACAGACTTGATAGCTGGCCTTTCCCCAGCCCGAAGAGCCCATCTGTTCCAGAGCTTAGTGGAGATGCTTGCTATTTAAAACAAACAGCCTTATAGGCTTCACATGTTCATGTTTATTTGGGTCACATGGGGACAGCAGCCAGGAGATGTTGAGCAAAAGCAAGGTTTTAGAAAGGCTCCTGCTGGGCCTGTTGCCTTTAAGAGCCTAAAGATGACCCAACAGAATTTCTCATCAACTAATGTTTCTGGAAGTACAGGATTGGACAGAGGAAGTGGGAGACACCTGTAAGGAGGCATAGAAGTAGACAGAAATGAACGGGAGGGCTGTTTTAACACGTTTCAGTTTCCTGTTCCAATGGGTGGAGGCAGGGTATAAGTTGGCAAGCACATTCACTCAAGTGAAAAAGTCTTTTTGATGTTTCAGCAAAAGTTTAGCAGGTTTGGAAAGTGATGCCAAAGCCAGCCATCTCCTACTACATATTCAAGTCCTGCTATGGCTTCTAGGTGCTGAGTTGTCTGGGTCAGAAGGGCAACAGGATCTTCCACCACTGTGCACTTTCTCATGAAGATTTCCAACTTCTTCCTTTTGTCTTGTGCACCTCAATATCTCACTCACACCCCATAGTGCACCCTCCTTCCCCGTGTATACTGGCTGACTTTGTATCCTCTCACCATTGATCCCGAAAGTCATACATTTACAACTCCAAGTGCTACGTGAAATCACTTCCCTGACCACTTCCAAACTATGCGATGTGAGAAAAAGGAGTATGGAGGTAAATGCACAGCTACTCATTCACACTGGGTCCCAGGGATACCCCAACCTTGACCTGGCATCTCTCACTAACGATTTTAGGTAACTTCAACAGCCATAATTAAAACAAGACCAGAGGGAAACAGTTATACATAAGATAGAGAGACATCAGACAGCCATTCATTTAACAAGCATGTGCCAGACAACTGGCTAAGTATCTTTATAGGTAAGGCCAGGCAATCTTTGGTAAGCAAAAGGGAAAAGGGAGTGAGAAGGTGGCACTGACTACTACATTCACACCAGGCAAGGTTCATATTTCTCTCTTCCATACTGGATACAGCATGAGATAACACAGCTACACCAGACACCTAAGGACTATGAAATAATAAGTTAGGCTCCCAAATCTTAATTGTTCCAAAACATAAAAAGAAACCAGTTGCCAGGAGGTAGTGGTGGCACACTCCTTTAATCCAGCACTTAGGAGGCAGAGGCAGGCGGATCTCTGTGAGTTTGAGGCCAGCCTGGTCTACAAAGGGAATTCCAGGACAGCCAGGGATACTCGGAGAAACCCTGTCTCAAAACAAAACAAAACAAAACAAGCACTCAGGCATGGTGGCTCACACAAGCTCAATGCTTGGGCTCAAACAGAAGAATGGTTTCCCAATTTCAAAGCCCACTGGAACTACAGAATGACTCTCTACCCAAAACAATTCAAAGCAACATCAAAATAATCAAGGGCATTTAGGGCTGGGCTACACTGAACCCAAGTTTTTGGTTTTTCCAAGACAGAGTTTCTCTGTGTAGTCCTAGAACTCACTCTAGACCAGGCTGGCCTCAAGTTCAGTATCTGCCTGTCTCTTGACCTCAAGTCTTAACAAAGCCATTAGGATAATTCCAAATTACTGTGACAGATATACCCTGCAAGGCCACCTGACCAGTCATCAATGAAGTGGGTTTCCCAGGAATCAGTACTTCTCCCCCCTACTTCTCCAGCACCCACTAAGCAGGTACAACTGAGTTCTCCCTTCTGCCTGTATTTCCCATCACTGGATGTCACAGCTGATGAGTTGTGAATACAGGGTCTAAGATACCAAGAAAAGGTGTCAGCAAAGGTCACCAAGCTGTCAACTGGAGAGGTGGCCTGATCTTCTTCTCTGTGCCAATCAAATCTATATGGGGTCCAGAGTCCCTGCAAGTCTCCCGGAAGTGAAGAGGGGAAGAAAGCACATGTGTGAGCACACGCTATTGTTAAAAACAGATAATCATTAACTCTGCTTAGTGCTGCTCCAAACACAGGTTTAGTCCATGAGTGAGAATGCCTTGAGGGAACCTCTAACCAGGACTAGGAAGGTGACGGGAAAAGGGCAGCCTTTTCTCCAGGCACCCACCCTGACTATGAACACAGCACTGAAGAAGCTGGTCCACTGGACAGGCATAGAAGCACGAGGACTTCAGACATTTCTTTGAAGGAAAAAGGCTGTGGCTTCCTAGGAGTCAATTAATTCAGGTCAAGGGAGTGGGCCGGGGCAGAGTTATGAGTAAAGAGAGGTGGAGTCGTGCAATGTGAGTCAAGAGCCAGCCAGATCCGTGAGGTAGAGATGTGCTGGGAGATGAGAGCTGGAATGCAGTCAGTGCCTGGGAAAGGTCTACCGTCCAGCTGCTACCCAACAGGCTGCTGTTGGATCCAGTCTCCACTCTTCAGAGCTTGTGGCCACAGCTATCTTGAGTTTCTACTTCCAGGCTAGGGGTGGGCTAAGAGAATGTAGTATCAATCTCTATCCCCTAGTCTGCCCTGCCCTGTCTCCATTGGTGATCTCAGATTGGGGCTTTATTGGCTAATGCTGAAGTCAATCTGTAATAACTTCACCATTGGTAAGCACAGCTGTAAAATGGATACCTATAAATTGCTAAGTGCTGTATGAAAATCAAAAATAAAAAAAGCTTTTTTGAAAAATAGGCAAACATTTCCCACTCCAGAGCAAAGGAGTTTTCTACTCACAAAAGCAAATAAAACAAATACAAAGGCACAGTGTGATGGATTTGATTATCTCTAGAAATTCTTAACTGTAAAATAAAATGATCGTTAAAGGGAGGAATTGACAAAAATGGAAGGAAGTCTTGTAACAGGAATTTTCAATAGGTAAGACAAATTTAAAATTTTAAAGCAACACATGCATGAAATAATAACACATATACAGCTGAGAAACCTTGTCAGTTGCATAATGAAATCCAAACAATTTTTTTTTTGCCTATCAATTGATAAAGAATTTTTTAAAACTAGCCCTCTGCGGCTGGAGAGAGAGCTCAAAGGCTGAGCATGAACTGCTCTCACAGAGGGTTGTGTTTAGTTCTTAGCATGTGTGTCCAGCAGCTCACTCCACCTCTGGCCTCCTAGGGCACCAGTACTTAACATGCACAGACTCAGACAGACAGACAGACAGACAGACCCAACTAAAAATAGAATGAATCTTAAAAGAAAAAAAAAAGGAAGAAAGAAAAACAAATAGCCTTCTAGAACTATCAAAAGTATGGCAAAAAAAAAAAACCACGTATTCATGGAAATGTACACTTTTTGAGCAAACTGAAGAGGTATATTCTCTGCCTTAACACATTTGCCCTACAAAAAGAAAACTACATTAAAACTTTTTTTTTTTTTTTTTTTTTTTTGAGACAGGGTTTCTCTGTGTAACAGTCCTGCCTGTCCTGGAAGTCACTTTGTAGACCAGATTGGTCTTGAACTCATTGAGATTCATCTGCCTCTGCTGGGATTAAAGGCACCCACCACCACTGCCTGGCTACATTATAACTTTTATACAAAGTCATCTGGTAAAATGTTATTTTCAGTAGTGAAAACCTTTTTCAGGATAATCTAAAGATCCAACTAGCAAGAGCAGCCTGGCAGAGTGTGCTTATAACACATCCGAGCGCGGAAGGAGCAGGCCGTCAGCAGAGCCAGCAGGGCTGGCTTCGGGCAGGGTGGTTACTGGTGGCTCTCCTAATTTCACAGCTTCCCTGAAGCAGATTATTATCCTTCTACTCAGAAAGAACAACAAACAAATCACAAAAGACTGCTAAATAAAAGATTATAAAAGTATAACTAATGTACAACATGTTTGACCCCACAGTTGTTTAAAATGCATATGTATACAAACACACTAAGACAACAAAATGTAAAATAATTTCCTTTAAGTAGTGGAATTGTAGGTTGTTCATTATTTTCTAAATTTTTCGATGAAAACTTATTCCAGTTATAAAATGAAGTTGTTGAAAGGCTGGAAATGTCTTGTTGATGCCAAGGCTCTGGGTAGGAGGGTAAATGTTCCTGCTATATTCAGGAAAGCCATCCTTTCTCTGGGGTATCATAGAGTTTGATCTCCCCTGAACTGAACCTAAGGCACCATTTTCCACTCAACTTTTTTCTGAAAACTCCCCTGTACAAGTTTTTTTCATCTCTTGTTGCTCCCCATCTAAATCCACTCTATAAATCCTTACTCTAACACTCCTCAGAGATCAAGGTTATCCAGCTGGGCCATAAGGAAGCCACATTATTAGGGAAGTGTCACTAGGGCTGGTGAGTTCAGTGTGGTCTCGGGGACTTCTGGAACTGACAGGGTTATCAAAGTACTTTGATGGTGGCCAGTGAAGGAACAGGAAAATCTAATCAGCATACACACACACACACACACACACACACGTGTGTGTGTGTGTGATGGGAAAATACACAGTAGAATTAACCAACGATAGCCCTACTGTCCAGCAGATGCTGGGTCTGATAATGCAAGTTAGGGTATGATGGACATGAGGGTTAACTTACAGAAGTGGGTGGGAGCAGCCTGAATAAAGAGGGAAGTGCACATATGATACAATCCTTGGGGTTTCCCTCTTAAGGAGTAGGAAGGGCCCCAGTAAGACAGCAGGCGGCAACCAAACTTCAGAGACCAAGTAAGCAAGATTAGGAAAGATGGAGGCAGAAATAACTCTTGTTAGTTGGTAGAGGTCACAGACTTATGTCAGACAGAGCAGGGATCCTGCCTTAGACAGGGCTGACTCCCCCTCTACCAGTAAGAAACACCAGCCCTGGCCACAGACCCTCAGGGGTCCTGCTCTCCAGTAGGATGCTCTTTTCAACAGTTAACAGAACAAGCCACCATCTCCTCTGGGGGTCCACTAGCTAGCTACACATTCAGCCAAATCCCCAGTGGGAATCCCTGGCTTTCCTTCCAGATTTCAAGGCCATTCTCCCTTTTAAGGGCTAGTCTATGTGGTTCCCAAACCAAACAGTTTTTTTTGCCTACCTGGGAAGAGAACTTGATGATTCTCTTGACAATTCTACCTTCTCTGGCAAGCTTACAAAGCACATGAGTTTTGTGTAGTTCCATAAATGAAATATTTGGAACCACAGTGTTTAAAACAGACCAAAACCTCCCTTCTATTATTATACAATTATGTATTGTCATTACCTAATTATCAGTTATTTCACATTGATTCTGGTCCAACGGGCTTTCACCAGACACTTTATTTTGTGGTTTCATTAACTACTTAATTATCTACATTACTGTCAAATACAAGATTCTGGAAGATGTGGTAGCATAAATTAAGACCTAACTGTAAGTAATTTCACTTACAAAATCTCATTCAATTGATCACAGGCAAGAAAACGCTACTACCTTAAGTGATGAACTATGACGGGGTAAAACATGCTTGCTGTGGCTTCTCCGTGTCATGTAACTAAAGTCTCCTCCTGCACTGGTGGAACAAAGGCCATTTTTACCTTAAATACATTATTTGCCATAGAATTTCTAGATTTGGGCCAGGCGGTCATGGCGCACGCCTCTAATCCCAGCACTTGGGAGGCAGAGGCAGGCGGATCTCTATGAGTTCGAGACCAGCCTGATCTACAAGAGCTTGGTCCAGGACAGGCCCCAAAGCTACAGAGAAACCCTGCCTCAAAAATTAATTAATTAATTAATTTTATAGAGAGATTTTCTAGATTTGGCACTAGAGCTCAGCCTTAGCTTCTTGGACCCAAGTTCAAACCCTGCCTCAGTACCTTTGCTCGGTACCTAAGCTTTAGAAGGTTGCATTGCCTTCAGCTCTCACACAACAGTACTGCATCAGCTAATAGGGTTACTAAATGAGACAATCTCTGTAAAAGACAAACTGCCAATGGTCAGTTCCTAATGCTTCCATTACACAGAGGCTGGCTCTTATTTTGGTTAACAGGTAGTACTCTACATCTGCCTACCTGCCCCTACAGATTTAATCAAGGTCTTAACCTTCTCTATTGAGTCCAATGGCAGGCGGCTTTCTGACCAAAACTCTAAAACTCTTCACAAATTAAGGAGAAGGCATGCCACAAGTGTCGCTCTGTTTCTGAACTCCCCTCGATCTCTCACTTCTCACTCACCCTCAGTTCTCCCAAGGCCAGGCCAGTCGGACTGGGGTCCTACACAAGGAGTGGAATAGCAAACCCAGGGCTGAGGAGCTGCAAAGCCTGTGCTCTCTCCCGCTATTCACTGCCCCGGGGTGAACAGTACCTGGAGTACATGCTGCCCTCTTCTAAGCATTGGCTCCAAGCTACTCTGTCAAGTGTAGCTAGCTGAACTTCTGCCCCCTACCTTCTTCTCTTGTTCAGTTTCCCTGTTGCTAAGGAGCACCCATGATCCTCTACCTCCTAAAGATAGAGCCTAGAAGTTCTGAGATCTCTGCTTGGACCGAGACAGGCAGATGGGCTACATCTCAAAGAGGTACAGGTCTTCATTCAGTCACAACATAGTTTCCCAGAGTAAAAGCACAGGCTCACAAAGGCAGCATTAGCTGTTCCAACCAGCAATTAAAGAAGTGAACCTCTGTTTTAGTCATTTGAGTGAGTCATAGCAGATCTTTCCAGAACAGAATAGTATCTCAGGCATGTGTAAGTTCTATGGCTATGGGTGCCCCGAGCCAGGCTTTTTAACACTGCAGTGGCACTTACACAAGGCACATGGGACGATTAGCATCTTTCAAAACCATTAATGTGGGGCTGGGGAGATGGCTCAGAGGTTAAGAGCATTGCCTCCTCTTCCAAAGGTCCTGAGTTCAATTCCCAGCAACCACATGGTGGCTCACAACCATCTGTAGTGGGGTCTGGTGCCCTCTTCTGGCCTGCAGACATACACACAGACAGAATATTGTATACATAATAAATAAATAATTTAAAAAAAAAAAAAACAAAACAAAAAAAACCAAAACCATTAATGCCCTCCTTCAAGAGGCAAAACCCTATTAATGACCACGACAGCACTTTACTGAGGTGATAGCCATTCGGCAAATAAAATCTCCTGAGCAGCAAGTCCCCTAAGAACAGTGAAGTCATGTCCCTTTCTTTAGGGCACCTCTGAGACTCATCTTTTTTTCTTTTTTTTAAATATTTATTTATTATGTATACAATAGTCTATCTGCATGTATCCCTGAAGGCCAGAAGAGGGCACCAGACCTCATTACAGATGGTTGTGAGCCACCATGTGGTTGCTGGGAATTCAACTCAGGACCTTTGGAAGAGCAGGCAATGCTCTTAACCGCTGAGCCATCTCTCCAGCCCTTTTTTTGGTTTTTCGAGACAGGGTTTCTCTGTAGCTTTGGTGCCTGTCCTGGAACTAGCTCTTGTAGACCAGGCTGGCCTCGAACTCCCAGAGAACCGCCTGCCTCTGGCTCCCGAGTGCTGGGATTAAAGGCGTGCGCCACCATCGCCCGGCTTCTGAGACTCATCTTTACTCAAAGAACAATAACTGAAGTTTTGCAAATGGGGTAGAAGGGTCACTGCAGATCCTGACCTTGTACCATAGAATGAACAGAGAGCACTTCTTCTTGAGCCTCAGCCATACAGGGTTAGCCATATGCATGTTCTAATCTATACAGAAACAGCCTACTTAAGAAATAAGGCCCAGATAGTTTATATAAACCCTCACAACTATTCATATAAATAACTCATCACATGGATGTTAGTCTGCCACCAAGATCAAAGACAAAGAAAGATGAAAATGCACTTTTCTAGATCTCTTACCAGACCTGAAACATAAAGCTTGAGAAACAAACAAACAAACAAACAAAAAGATCCAAAGGGCAGGCCAAATGAGTATATTCTACAGTAGACAGATGTGAAGAAAAGCTGGTCAGTTGAGACGATAAAAAACATAAAACAGCCGGGTGGTATTGGCACAGGCAGGCAGATCTCTGTGAGTTCAGCCTGGTCTACAGAATGAGTTTCAGGGCAACCAAGACTACACAGAGAAATCTTGTCTGGGGGTGGGGGGGAGGCATAAAAAGTGTAAGTACGGATTTTTTTTCTTCCTTATACTTCCATTTTAAAAATTTTAAGTGAAAATGTACCGTTATAAATATTTGGATACAACTGAGTATTTCTAGAAAATTTTATAGATACAATTTCATCCATTCCCACAATGAAGTTCAACTGAAGTTCAATTGTTCAATTGAAGGGGCTGAAGGTGCCCCCGTGTGGCTCCAAAAGAAAGTGCTGCAAGTTAAAAAGACCAAAGGGCTCCCACAGTTGTCTTTCCCCTCTTCTCCCGAGACAGCTTCTCACACAAGTCCCTCTGGCCCTGAACTCACAAAGTAGACAAGACCAATTGTGAACTCAGTCTTAAACTCCTGGTCCTCCTCCTTCCACCTCCCAAATGCTGAGATTAGAGATGGGGACACCACACCCAGCATTCACTTCCTTCCTTTCAAAGTGGGAAGAGGGAGTCCTAGCAAGTGGCTCAGCTATTACAGTGCCTGCCTTTTAGCTCTGAGTTCAACCTCCAGTAGCACATAAAGCCAGGTATGGAGGCAACCACTGGCAATCCCAGGAACTGAGGAGGTGGAGGTAGGAGAACCAGGAATTAATTCAATGCCAACCTTGGCTACCTTGAAAGTTCAAGCCCAGCCTGAGCTGCATGAATGAGATACTTCAAAAAACAAAACAAAACAAATAAAATGGCTTTGGTGCCTTCTGTATGTGATTTTTACATTTTTTCCACATCTGGCCATATGATTATTCCTGTCAAACACCAGAAGCCTTGATTTCCACCAGGGAAAGAGATTTTGTTTTCTAAAATATACTAACAGACCAGACCCCTTGAGGTTGGCTAAAACTCCTTCTCGGAGCTGCCAGCTTGGACTTAAAGTATAGGAAAGCCCTAGTGTGAGAACAGCTGAGCACAGGAAAGCAAACCGACAAAACTGGAGCAGATTCTAAACACAAGCGCCTTCCTTACCTCACACTGGCAAACAAGTACAGCTTCTGTTCCACTTCAGCTATCAGGGGATCAGAAGCCAACCAGGGACCAGAATAGAACTTAAGACAATACCACAGAGATTTAATTTCATATCAATCCACCAACACCAACACAAACTTGACCTCCAGACACTTAAGCAGAACGCCACTTAATCCTGTGACACGTGAGCAACCAATTTCTTTAAAAAGCTTCCCTCCGATTATAAAGCACATGTATAATATGTCCCTTTAAAGTGTTTTCAATGAAAAAGATGATTTCAATATCATCTTATTGTGGTTGTAGTTCAGTTGGCAAAGCATCTGTCTAGCACACAGGGAGTCCTCGGCTCAACTAATCGATCATTTATTTGTACCACATAAATCAGAGTTGCAATCCCAGCACTCAAGATAGAGATACTGGAGGAAAAGGACATTAAATTCATCCTCAATTACACACCAAGTCTGAGGCTACATAAGACTATGACTCAAAGACAACAACTATGGCTAGGGAGATGGCTCAATGGTTAAAAGCATGTGTTATTCTTACAGAGGACCCAAGTTTGGTTCCCAGCATCCAAATCTGGTAGCTCACAACTGCCTGTAACTTCAGCTCCAAGGTATCTGATCCCTCTGCAGGCAACTGCATTCACATACACATACCCTGACACAGACATAATTACTGGATGCAGGCAATCTAAGGCCCTAGATGCAATCTGGGTGTAGTTTGTGACCCTGAACACTGGTTTCTTCATGCTGTCAGATTAATGGGAGGATTAAATCAGTGCTTCTTCTCCTTAGTCTCTAATCACTATGTCACGGACAGATCCCCAGGGGTAGGGGTGGGGAAAACATGCTCCTAGGAGTCTCTGAAAGACTACGGCTATATGTTCTTTCCCAATTTTCAACCCCATTGCATTATTTGCATTTTCTTATACTTTTGCCAACAGCCTGATCCAGCTGCCATTAAGTTATGCCACAGCACCAGCTTTCTGATCTAATCATAGCCACCTCTCAAAATGGGAACTTAACTACTCAGCACCAGTCTTCATGGATGCCAAAGAGCTCAGGCTCTATACCAGTCTGTCTATATAGAACCCTAGGCTGCTTAGTCAAGAATCCAGCACAAAAGACAATTTCTGAGACACGAAAAAAACAAAAATGAGACTCTTCCAGAAGTATCCGCAAAACCCCAGCATTCCCATTAGAAATTAGTTTCAGACACTGTTACCCTAGCCTTGGATAAGCAGATAAGCAGACAGAGAAAAGCCACTAAAAAAGTAGGATTTGGCTAACAAATCAGCTGGCCACGTAGAAGGCGCCACTTTACACCACACTGATATCTGTTTTTCTCTGGTGCTGAATATATAATCCAGGAACAGTGGTGACTCAAGACTTTAATCCCAGCACTTGGGAGAGAGAGGCAGGCAGATCTCTTTGAGTTCAAGGCCAGCCTGGTCTACTAAGCGAGTTCCAGGACCTTCACGGATGTAGGTGAGTGCTCTACCTACCGATCTACCCCACACCCTACTGAGTACACAGAGGACCCCAGTTTCTTGTTTGTCACATCAACTGTTTACCCAACTCAAACACAACAAAATATTTCAATTCGAGGACTCAAACAGAATCAATAGTTTTCAATTCTGAAGTCTTGTATTAAAAACAAAACATATTCCATTTCACATGTCAATAAAAAGCAGCACATTACCAAAGAACAACACTGTCAGTGGGTTGGAGGAGGGGACAGGTACACTTCGATGTGCCTCAGCCACATCTCCGACTCTGCTTCCTCAACTCTGCTCTGAAATAGGCAATGTCAGAACCGCAGCAACTGAGCAATGCACTCTTCCCATGTGTTCCCAGACTGGCCCTCTCTTCACCTGACATTCTGGCCACCTATCAGCAGGCTAGCTCCTTCCTGAGGGCTGGCTCAATCAACTCTAGGTACCTAAGAAAGCAGTGTTTTCAAGGCAAATATGAGCAATCCCAGGCTTGGCTCTGCTGTATGGCCTCCATTGGAGAACACTGAAACCCTCTTCACCAATAAACCCTACTGAAGACACATTCCAGGCAGCAGACACAAACAATACCTCTGGCCTCAGGGAATGAGTTCAAGGCTGAGACAAATTGCTGGGGAAGGTTCCAAGTTCCTTCTGAGTTTATCTGCTAGCAATAGTCCTTATTCCTCCTGAGCCACTGTACTATACACACAACTCCAGATCACTTTAAGAGGGGAAGGGTTAAAAATGGATTCATTTTTGCTTTCCTTTTTTCTTTTTATTTAGACAAGTGTCTTTCTCTATGGCATAGGCTGACCTTAAACGCAGAGCAGTCACCCTGCCTCAGCCTTCAAGTACTGGGATAAGTATATTAAATTTCTGCTTTGTAACATGATTCCACATGGTGTCACTAAAGGACCAGTAGTGAAATTCCTCTGGCTTCCCAATAGGCTCCACTTCCAAAGTTATTTTATAGACTTTTTTGTACTGATGTTAGATGTCAGAGACACAACCCAGGGTACCTTCTGCACACTAAGCACATACGGTCATTGCACCATATCCTTAGCTTTATACAGACACTTTTCTAACCGTAGAAGAAATTAAGAATTAACTACCCCAACAAGCCTCAGCATTTGGTTACGTATGTAGGTACAAAGCTGATTCATCAAATCCCTGTTCTGGCCCTCAACCCAATGCATTTCAACTACGGCGCCATCTGCTTCCTTCTTAATGTTGATTAGGCACTTAAACAGGTAGCGTGCAGCTGCTCCGTCCAGGCGGTCTGCCTTCTCAGAAGCCTCTCGGTCTGGGGCTCCATTGCTAGAGCCTTTACAACTTTCCATGGGCGCCATCCCTCCCCTTTCCTCACTCCTTTCATCCTCCATGGCTTCTAGAGTTTCCTCCTGGCTGAGGCGATGGCCACCAATAGGGGCAGACTGGCCTTCTGGGACAGCAAGCCCACACAAGGCACTCTCCTGGGAGCATGGAGCCACGTCCTGGCTAGCACTCAGCTCTTTGGAAGTGGACTTTCTCTCCTCCAAAGCTAAGATGACGTCCTCGGGAGCTCGGGGAACCTCTCTCAGTTGCCTCACTCGCTCTCTTTTCTTCCGCCTTAAATGAATCCAAGAGTTTTCTACGGCTGTCAGGAAAAGGCTAACTTCTTCTTTTCCACACGGAATTCGTTTATGGTGAACCTATGTGGAGGAAAAAGCAGAATTTTATAGGCAATCATCTACTTACCAAATTCCTTCAATTAAAGAAACCATAAGAGTCACTGTGGATGAGCACTCCATCAATATGCTTGGCCACACACCTTGAGATCAGTGAGGACTTTCTCTATCCATGTTGTCACAGCTACTATGCCTTGTACTGTCTCAGAGCCCAAAGACGAGGCTTTGAGGGATAATTCCTTCATCACAGACTCCAACACCACAAATGTAATGGGTTTCCGTGGCTTTTCTAATTTTCTTCGTTTACTTGGAGGTGACTAAAAGAAAAAAGGAGAAAGTTATCCCAACAATTAAATACAGTGCATGACAGTGGACATAAGTAGGGACAATCCCAGGGTTTCTGTTCCCAAGCACAGGGCATGAAACAAAGGCTTTTGTACGTGTTCTTTCCAGTGTTGGAGGAAGCTCTGCTTGTTTCTTCACTTTACAAAGCTATGTCATCATAGCTCAGAGTCACCATTAGCAGTGACAGAATTGGGATTCAAACTCCAAATACAATTCCTTCAAATCCCATCACCTTACTGTACTCCAGCTATCAGTATAGACACTCCCCAAGCACTAAATGCCTTTTCTGTCTGTGGTACCCCAACCAAGCCCATAATGAATCGCACATAGACAGGGAGTGCCACCCCAGTTTGTAAAGTGTTTATCATACAAGCGTGAAGATGTGCACCTGATTCCAAGAATCCACATAAAAAAAAAAAAAAAAAAAAAAAAAAGCCTGGTGGCACATTTGTAATCCCTTAATGGGGCAGCAAAGACAGGACTATCCCTGGGGCTCACTGGCCAGCCAACCTCACTCACCTGGTGAGCGAGAGACCAGTAAGAACCCCTATCTCAAAAAGCAAGGTGGATGGCTGCCCAAGAACAGTAGCCAAGGTAGCCTAGCCCTCTGGCCTCCACACTAAGAACTGCTACTGCCACTTTACTATCGCACAGAAAGGCTGATTAGAGATGTAGCTCAGAGGTAGAGTGCACGACTAACATAAACTCATCAACAGTGTAACTGCCTGTCAGCGGGGGATGAAGGATACCAGCACCAATGAGAACACTACACTTGAAACCAAGGGCCATGGGAATCCAATCATCACCAAACTCTCTACCAAGGACTTAGGGAGGCTACACTCCTCCACCCACCAGAGGGACTAAAGCTCCACTTAAAACACCAAGAGTAACACTACAGTAAATTATTACTTTAGAGTTAAAATTTTCTACACGGTACTCTTAGAAAGTTACATTTAGCTGGGCAGTAGTATTGCTAAATGCAGGTCTTTTATGCCAGCACTTGAGAGGCAGAGGCAGTTAAATCTGAGTTTGAGGGCAACCTGGTCTACAGAGTGAGTTCTAGGACAGTCAGGGCTACACAGAGAAACCCTTTCTTGAAAAACAAAACAAAAAAAAACAAAAACAAACAAGCAAAAAAAAAAAATTTATAGTTAAACACGACCCCATAGGCCTCTGGCACTAGGACACTTTTATATCTTATTACAACTGAAATGGTTTTTTTGTTGTTTCTGAGGCAGGATCTCACACAGCCAGGCTGGTCTCAAAACTCTTAAAGACGGGGGCTGGAGAAATGGCTCAGTGGTTAAGAGCATTGACTACTCTTCCAGAGGACCTGGGTTCAATTCCCAGCACCCACATGGCAGCTCACAGCTGTCTGAAAATCCAGTTCCAGGGGATCTGACACCTTCACACCAATGCACATAAAATAAAGATAAATAAATCATAAATTTAATAAAAAAAAAACAAAAAACTCTTAAAGACGATCTTGAGTCCTCAATTCTCCTGCCTACCATATTAGACAGTACCAACAATTAAAGGGCCATGGCATATATGCTGCTAAAAAACTTGAAAAATTTTATGGTCACAGAGGCAACCACATGAGAAAGAGAATCTTATGAGTGGGAAAGTACGAAGAGACTGAGATGGAGCCAAACTGCTTTACTAATTAAAAAAAAAAGATTTACTCACTCTACTATTTAATATATAACTTTTTTCTTTTTTAATAAAGATTTATTTATTTATTATGTATGCAGAGTTCTGCCTGCATATCTACATACCAGAAGAGGGCACCAAATCTTATTATAGATGGCTATGAGCCACCATGTGGTTGCTAGGAATTGAACTCAGGACCTCTGGAAGCAGCCAATGCTCTTAACCACTGGGTCATCTCTCCAGTCCCTTAATATATAACTTTCAATACAGCAGAAAGAAATTGTTCTATATCTACTCTAGAAATTTTGTATCTGCATTCTGCATTTTATATCTGTAGAAATATTACTATTGTTATTTTTGTGACGTGAGGGATGCTCTATCACTGAGTTACATGCCCAGCGCACAGGTAGGACTATGACCAGAATGGTGGCCTTAGGGGAATTTTAATGTTCCCAGAAGAGAGGCTGTTGGGATGACTCCTAAACAAGATTCTTCATTAAAGTCTGATCAGGGAGGAGGTATTGGTGGCAAGGCTTAGAAAAAGACAAGAGACTTGGTAAGCAAAATCAATACCCAAGTGATTAAAGCCTGGGCTAAAAAATCAGACTGGGGCTTGACTTTCTGCAACCTCCAGGGGCTGGCATTGCTATTCATACAACTGTTTCCTGGTTTAATGGAAAGAAGATAGTATGTGTATTCAAGTAACAGTGACAACTATGGGCAGTACATCAAAGCTTCCAGACCTATTAATGTCCTATTCACAAGGCTGTGTAAGTCCTAAGCTATTCCTTTAAACATTCAACAAATTCTTCCTCAGGACAGACTGTCAAGGAAACAAACAGGCAAATCTTGGTCCCTAAAGTCATGTCTGACCACATTAATTCCAACTATTTCCTTCTCTGAAATGCTTTTGTCCCTATCATTCATCTCAGCACTTATGCATACACAAAATTTTTATTTTTTGAGACAGGGTTTCTCTGTGTAGCCCTAGCTGTCCTGGAACTAGCTCTGTAGAACAGGCTGGCCTCGAACTCACAGGGATCCTCCTACCTCTGTCTCCTGAGTAGTGGGATTAAGGGTATGCACTACCACCGCCCTGCTACAATTATGATATACGTTGTTTCAGCTGTGTTTTGCTTTGCTACAAAACTAACACATAAGAATCTCAAGTTTCTGGTTTCTTTGTTATTCCACAGCAAGGTTCATACTTTGTTTCTGTCAACCCTCTGACATATACTTACTTATACAGACTTCAGCCGTCTGGCTTGAAAATCTATGAAGGGGGATGTCAGGTTGACTCAGTGGGTTCTTGACAAGGTTGACAGTCTGAATTCAATCTGGGGATTCCTCAAAGTGCAAGGAGAATACTGGCTCCGGCAAGTTTTCCTCTGACTTCTTTACAAGTGTATGTGTGTGTGTTTGCGCGCGTGCATGCGCGCCTATGTGAGTTTATGTGCATGCAGATGCCTAGTAGGCCAGAGGGCATCAGATAATTTGAAATTGGAGTTCTAAGACAGTTGAAAGTCACCTCATATGGGTGCTAGGAACCAAATCCAAGACCTTGAAAAGAGCAATAAGTGGTCTTAACTGCTGAACTATCTCTCCAATCTCAATAAATAAAATATTTTACTAAGAAAGAATATCCAATCCAAACACAGTGATAAATGTCTTTAAATCCCAGCACTCGGGAGGCCAGGTCAGTCTATCGACATAGTGAGCTTGAGAGCAGCCAAGGCTACACAGTGAGACTCTGTGTCTTTGGAAGGGATGTAGGGCTGGAGAGACAACTTACGAGTTAAAAGCAGGTACTACTCTTTCTAAGGACTGGAGTTCAATCACTTACCTCAGAAAGCTCACAGCAGATTGGAACTTCAGTCCCTGGGTATCTAACGCCTCTGACCTTTAGGAGCAAATTCCCTAATGTGCACATAACCCCCCATCATATGCATAATTAAAAATGTAAATCTTAAAAAATTCTATGGAGTACAGTCAAAAAACAGACAACATCCACAAATAGTTATTTTGACCCCTCCCTATCTAGCCCCCCAAAAGCCTCCCGTTAATAAGATGTACAGAAGGCTGGAGTGGCTCAGCGGTTAAGAGCACTGACTGCTCTTCCAAAGGTCCTGAATTTCCAGCAACCACATGGTGGCTCACAACCATCTGTAATGAGATCTGGTACCCTCTTCTGGCATGAAGGCATACATACAGACAGAATACTGAGAATACTGTATACATAATAAATAAATCTTTTAAAAAAAAAATAATGGGAGGGCTGGAGAGATGGCTCAGTGGTTAAGAGCATTGTCTGCTCTTCCAAAGGTCCTGAGTTCAATTCTCAGCAACCACATGGTGGCTCACAACCATCTGTAATGAGGTCTGGTGTCCTCTTCTGGCCTGCAGACATACACACAGACAGAATATTGTTTTTTTGTTTTGTTTTGTTTTTCGAGACAGGGTTTCTCTGTGGTTTAGGAGGCTGTCCTGGAACTAGCTCTTGTAGACCAGGCTGGTCTCGAACTCACAGAGATCTGCCTGCCTCTGCCTCCCAAGTGCTGGGATTAAAGGCGTGCGCCACCACCGCCTGGCTCAGACAGAATATTGTATGCATAATAAATAAATATTTTTTTTTAAAAAATGGGGCTGGAGAGATATCTCAGTGGTTAAGAGCTTTGCCTGCTCTTCCAAAGGTCCTGAGTTCAATTCCCAGCAACCACATGTGTTCACAACCATCTGTAATGAGATTTAGCGCCCTCTTCTGGCCTGCATGGATACATGCAGGCAGAACACATACATAATAAATAAATCTTTAAAAAATAAATAAGATGGACAGAGAAGTCCAGGATAAGAAAAATCTCTTGAAGAATGGGGATTACTTTTAAATATTTTTAATTTTATGTCTATATTTAGCCTGCATGTATGTGTGTGCCTCCATATGCATGTCTTGTGCCCATGGAGAAGGATTCCCTGAAATTGGACTTCCAGGTGGTTTGTGAATGGACACATGGGTGCTGGGAACCAAACTCAGGTCCTCTAAGAGTGTAATAAGCAAGTGCAACCACTGAGCCATTTATCCAGCCTTGTGAATTCTTTATGAACCAGGGTTCCTGAGCAATGTACTCACATCTAGAGTACACTATTTACTAGTTATGTGTTATAGAGATGAATACTTTGCATTGGCATGGATCTTTGTCTATTGATACAAATTTAAAGTCAATTTATTACACTGTAAATATGTATTTCTGCTCTTAATGTATTGTGTTTGTGCAGTTCATTTAAAATGTAATGTATAAGCCGGGCGATGGTGGCGCACGCCTTTAATCCCAGCACTCGGGAGGCAGAGGCAGACGGATCTCTGTGAGTTCAAGACCAGCCTGGTCTACAGAGCTAGTTCCAGGACAGGCTCCAAAGCCACAGAGAAACCCTGCCTCGAAAAACCAAAAAATAAAATAAAATAAAATAAAATGTAATGTAATTTAAAATTACAAATTAATTGATAATCCTTTATAATAGTCAAACTTATAGTCATGTTAGGTTTTCTAGATATAAAGAGATTTATTTCAGTTAGATAAATAATTTTTAACACTTCAAAGACCTATGGAATATGGCCTGGCATTTAAAATGTTTTAAGAATTTAGACTTTTCTCGGGAGGCAGAAGCAGGCAGATCTCTGTGAGTTTGAGACCAGCCTGGTCTACAGAGCTAGTTCCAGGACAGGTTCCAAAGCCACAGAGAAACCCTGTCTCGAAAAACCAATAAATAAATAAACAAACAAACAAACAAACAAATAAATAAAGAATTTAGACTTTTCTCAACAACGAGACATGTTTGCTTCTGGCAGCACCAATTACTTCAGAGAGGTTGATGGGCATTGAAGAAACTCGTTATGGAATTTGCCTTCAATGTGACAAGGCTAGCTACTTGGGTAAGAAACTGCTCTTGCCTTGATTGCTTGACGGCATGCTGTATAAACTGGACATGCAGGACCCACAGAAAAATGACTGTTGAACATTCCAAAAGACATTCTGCCAGACATTCTGCAGGATACAGAAGAAAGTGACTGACAAACTGCCAAGATAGGCAAAACAGCCTTTCAAATTTCCTGCTTCATGAAAAAGTGTGCTAGATACTATGGGCCTGTAGCCTGAAGATGATGCCCCAACATTAGAGAAGAACTTTGGGTGACTGTCCAGGAAAGGAGATGTCTTTGTCAATCCTAGAATTTTGGAAGCTGCTTACAATGCACTTCTTATTTACTAAGGTAATATTATAACCTTCTGGGGTCTTTGAAGAGTTGAAGACAGTTATAGTTTGCCTTAGTTATGATAAAAGGTAAATTAAATATGAAACTTTAGAGACTTACAAAGATAAAATAGGTTATAGTATATTTTCTTAAAATTTGCCAGATACAAAGAGACTAAATATTGTAACTGTAATTCTTGCTTGAACCTGTTTTGTTACATGTAATTTTACTATATTAAAGTTAAAGCCTTCAAAAAACACCGGGAGATTATATGGGATGTCCTTCTGTATTTTATTGACTAAAAATAAAGCTTTTCAGCCAATGGCTTAGCAGAGTAAAGCCAGGCAGGAAATCTAAACAGAGATATAAAGTAGGCAGTCAGAGAGACACCATGTAGCTGTCAAAGGAGAAGGACCCAGAACCTTTCCGGTAAGCCACAGCTGTGGCAATACATAGATTAATAGAAATGGGTTAATTTAAGATATAAGAGTTAGCTAGAAATATCCGAATCATTGCCCAAACAGTGTTGTAGTTAATAAAGTTGGAGGTCTGGGTGGCTGGGAAACGTACGAGCAGCCTCCGCCTACAATGTGTCACCCTCTACCCAACTCTTCAACCAACTTCAACTTCCTGAAAGCAAAACAGACCTGAAGACTTAGAGAACTGGGGAAAGGGGCTCTAAAAGTGACCTATCAGCATCCTGTGGAAAACTCACTACTTCCCCATGTCCTCATCGGTCAGAAACCATGGCACAAAAATTCTACCAATATTAGATAAGTCTTTCTGTTGCTAAAATGAGGGCAGACAACAGCAGTGGGCTCCATGTTGGCACTAGAATTGCTTAAATTAGAGTTTTCAGCATTCAGCACCAACAAAAACAAGTCAGTAGGCCTCACATAAGTGAAAACACAAGTTGCCATAGAAACTTGCACATCACGATAAATGGTAGGGTGGGGGTGGGGAAGTAGGTCAATATTTCTGCTTAACCAGCTCTATTCAGTATCTTCCTCTCCTTGACCGAAACAGCATTCTCCACCTGCCAGATCCCCACCAGGAGCAAGAGAGGAACGTCAGGTGAGCTGTCCAGAAAAATGGTGACTGAGGAGTCTGAGAAGAAGGAAGGGGAACCAAGAGGAAGGTCAACCCAAAATCTCCAGAGTAACCTGGATCTACCCACAGGGAAAGCAGTCGCCAATCTAGGGCGTCAGTGCTAAGAAACTGTTGCTGGGTTACTACAAATCAGAAGCTGTCACCCTCTCCCCCACTCCACCCCCCAACACACACCAGCAGTTTAAGTGCATTTAATGGAACACTGGGGAATGCATTATTAGCAGCTTAGGGATGACTACAGTGGAGAGGGGGGCACTCTAAGTAAGTTGATTTTGAAGGAAAAAATATCTTAGATATTGTCCTTTAACACTAGTATCTGTGATGACTCTTTCATCCAAGAGGGCAAAGGAAAATGTCTCTGGATTGTTGTGGGGAGTGTCAGAGCCCATTATTAGTTCTTCCCAGCTGTGTCAAAAAAAATGTGGGCAGCAGGTTAAGAAGACACTCTGGGAAGCAGGTGCTGTTCCCACTTCCCACAGCTGTTTGTGCCTGCACAGGGATAGCTAAGGGCATTGCTAACGATTCCAACCATCTACTGTGTGTGCTAGTAGTCTAGAAAACAAGATAATATTTGGAGGAAGGGGGAGCTATGAAAAGCAAAGGCATCTTTTAAACTAGTGATCAAATTAAACACTAACCCCTGGTTACCCTACTGCACAGTCCCAAAGCCAGTCTAGGCATCCATGGAAAGGACACTCTAAGGAGCAGTTTCAACCCTGCAGTACATCTAGTTGTGGAGGAAGAACTGGCTCAGCTTCAAATCTGACCCTCGTGTTTTCAAAAACAAGGCAACATCTGCGAATCATTCCTTAGTGCTCCCCCACACACCTATCTACCTCTGTCTATAGCAACAAAGACTCAAAGACAGCAACACTGAGTGGAGCTCTGGAGACCCAAAATGAATGCCCAAGTCCTTGGAAGAAGCAGCCCCAGAACAAGCCTGTTATATGGGCACAGAGACCTGCAGGAGTCAGTACTAGCCTCCTCACACAACATGAGAATAAAGAGCTGGGCAGTCGAGCAGAGGTTAGAAAGTGTGTCTTGAGCTGGAGAGATGGCTCAGCGGTTAAGAGCATTGCCTGCTCTTCCAAAGGTCCTGAATTCAATTCCCAGCAACCACATGGTGGCTCACAACCATCTGTAATGAGGTCTGGTGCCCTCTTCTGGCCTTCAGGCACACACGCAGAAAGAATATTGTATACATAATAAAAAAAAAAATGTGTCTCCAGTCAACAAGCAAGACCACTCTTGCAGGGAGATGTGTGAACAAACACAGGCCATTCTATCAGTACTTCCCAGGGGCAATCAGAAAACCAGTCGGCTTGTTTTGTGTGTATGTGTGTGCATGTGAGAGAGAGAGACAGAGCGAAAGAGAGACCAAAAGAAAAAAGACAGAGAGAGAGAGAGCGAGAGAGAGAGAGAGAGAGAGAGAGAGAGAGAGAGAGAGAGAGAGAGAGCATGAGCACGCACCTCACTATATAGCCCAGAACTCTCAATGTTCTGCCATAGCCTCCTGAGTGCTGGGATTATTGCTGTGTGCCACCATTTCTAACCTCAGAAACCTTTCTTTGTAAATACAATAGTACAAAGAACAGAGAGATTTGGAAACAAATCATAAGATGTGTGTGTGTATATATATACAGAGATACCGATGACAGGCAGAGGAGGGTGCTGGAGCCCCTGGTATTGTGAGCTGTCAGATAGGGGTTAAGTTTGAACTATGACACTCTGATAGAGCAGAAAGCACTCTTAACCACTGAGCCACACTTATAGCTCTTTTTGAGGCAATGTCCTTGGTACTACTTCAGATTGGCCTCAAACTCTGAATTCTTTTGCCTCTGCGCTCCAAGTTCTGGGACTGGCACATGCTACCCATACCCATTTTCTAGTGGTAATTATAAGACAAGCCAGAGCTTTTTCCTGAGATCAACAAAATCCTTAGGTGTTAAACTCAAAAAGATATAGCCAGGGAGCTAGGAGTATAACTTGGGGTACAATATTTGCCTACAATAATTGAGACACAGGGTTCAATAAGAAATCAGAAAGAAAAATGATTGCAAGCACAATGGCAGCTCTCTAGCAGCTTAAAAAAGCAGCAGTGGCCAGGCAGACAAACAGACTGAAGAGTGACCACCAGAAGTTACACTGGCCAGGTATTCCTGCAGCCTGTGCTGCTTACACTTCCAACTTCTAAAAGACGCTAGGACGCGCTCTTGTTTAGAAACATTTTCCTCTTTGCCATAAACATTTGGAAAAGTGGAAATTCTCCAAATGGAAAACAGGACAGTACAGATTTAGTTCATTTATGTTCTGTGGAAGCTTATCATGTGCTAAGCATTTGGAGAAGCCAAATCAAGTCTTTACTTACCGGTACTGTGACATCATCATAAAAACTCCAAGCTAAGGCCCATCTCATTGTCCGGCCTTGACAGAACTCCGTGAAGGTGACTTTACGAACCTGAAACCAGTAAAAACAGAATGTCGCATGAAGTTTTATTTGTCTTGAGAGGGGATCTCAGATAGCTAACAGAGACCTTGAGCTCCTGACCCCAGCTCGACCACTGCATTACACCATGCCCACCTTCAGACTGAAGTCTTTCTAGTAATGCTCCTGGCTGCTGACTCCTATTGAGGTTTTTGGTTTGTTTTGCTTTTGTTAGTTAACAATCAGTATTTTCTTTGTTTGGTGGGTTTGGTTTTCAAGACAAGGTTTTTCTGTGTAGCTTTGGAACCTGTCCTGAAACTCGCTCTGTAGACCAGGTTGGCCTTGAACTCACAGATACCTCCCTGCCTCTGCCTCCTGGGTGCTAGGATAGCGGCGTGCACAACCACCACCCAGCCAAACAATATTTAAAAAATAAGTAAAAAATAAAAGGTATGCCGGGCGGTGGTGGCGCACGCCTTTAATCCCAGCACTCGGGAGGCAGAGACAGGCGGATCTCTGTGAGTTCGAGACCAGCCTGGTCTACAAGAGCTAGTTCCAGGACAGACTCCAAAACCACAGAGAAACCCTGTCTCAAAAAAAAAAACCAAAAAAAAATAAAAATAAAAAAAAATAAAATAAAAGGTATATACAGTTGTCTGATAATCAAAAAATTATCTATATACAGAATTTTTACCTCTCATAAAATATTAGAATTTATAGATGTCTCATAGGTTAAATAACAAACACCTCAAACAGTTCTCTGAAGTCACTATAAAATGGTTTAAATAATTTTTATTTATTTCTTTAAAACAGGACTTGGCTACCTGGGCCAAAGTGGCCTCTGACTTGCAATCCTCTTGCTTCTACCTCCCAGAGGCTGGAATTACAGATGTGGACAACCCTGGCAGTGCTGAGGATGAATGCAGGGCCTCAGGCATGCCAGACAAGCACTCACCGCTCCTAAGGCTGTGTTTACTGCTGTTTTGAGACAGGGTCTCACCAGGTAGCCCTGGCTTACCTTGAACTTGTTATGAAGACCAGGCTGGCCTCAAACTCAAACTACCTGCTTCTGCCTCCTGAGTGTGGGGATTAAAGGCATGTACCATGTTCAGTCTGTGTTTACTTCTTTAAGTAGAAGAGCCAACCAAAAAGTATGGCCATGTATCAGATTTCAATAAAGAAAAAAGAACTACTTTGTAGGTTTTTTGTTTTGTTTTTTCAAGACAGGGTTTCTCTGTGTACCTTTGGAGTCTGTCCTGGAACTCTGTAGACCAGGCTAGCCTCAAACTCACAGAGATCAATCTTTCTCTGCCTCCCAAATGCTAGGATTAAAGGCAGGCACCACTACCACCCGATCTACTTTGTAGTTTTTTTTTGTTTTTTTTTTAAAGATTTATTTATTTATTATGTGTACAACATTCCTTCCATGTGTGCCTGAATGCCAGAAGGGGGCGCTGGGTCTCATTATAGATGGCTGTGAGCCACCATGTGGTTGCTGGGAATTGAACTCAGGACCTCTGGAAGAGCAGTCAGTGCTCTTAACCACTGAGCCATTTCTCCAGCCCTACTTTGTAGTTTTTAATAACTGTAACAAGAAATATTGGAGTGGAGATGGCTCAGCAATTAAGAGCAATTCTCACTCTTGCAAAAGACCCAGCGTGGTTCCCAGAATCCACATGTTGGATTACAACCATTCATAACTCCAGAAAAGGATCTGACTTCTCCTGACCTTTGTGGGCACCCATACATCTGCAGACAAAACATTAATACACACAACATAAATACATTTTAAAAAAAACTTAAAAATCACAATTAGCTTTATGTTATAAAGAAAGCTGCCCTACTCAGACTACACCCTAAGAAGACACACCTGAATGGCAGTGACAAAGCTTACCCCTTGGATTCTGAGCTCTTCCTTCAGAGGAGCCAGACTGCATTTCTTCCCCAGCATACAGCTATACCACCTTGGAAAAACATGAGACAAATGAAGAGTGATTATAAGCATCGCTCATGAAAACATAAACAAACAAATATTAAGTTACAAGTAACAATAACAAAGCTGCACAAATTAAGCAAACACTAAATCACATAATGGAAAAAAGGAGCCCAAGACAACCTAAAAAATAATCTGGGCTGATAAAACAGTTCAAAAAATGAAGGCTTGAGTTCAATAGCTAGATCCCATGGAAGCTGTTCTCTGACTTCTACACCCTCACGATGGTACCACATAAACATGCAGAAGTAATTTTTTAAAAATTTAATAAAAAAAATCTGCCAGGCAGTGGTGACACATGCCTTTAATCCCAGCACTCAGGAGGCAGATGCAGGAAGATGTCTGTGAGTTCAAGAACAGTCTGGCCTACATAATAAGTTCCAGACCAGTGAGAGCTACATAATGAGACTTAGTCATTAAAAGAAAAAGAAAAAAAGCAAACAAATAAATAAATCACTTAGTTTTCTAGTTCTTAAAACTGTACAAGTTTGGAAAGAGATCAAAGAGGACAAGCCCCATCTATCATACATAGAATGTGAAGGCCACTTAGTTTTAGAACAGGCATTAGCCAACAGCAAAAAGGTAGGGTCTGAACAGATGGTTTTAGAGTACTTGCTGGTCTTACAGGGAACTCAGGTTCCGTTTCTGAGCTCAAATGGTAGCTCATAACACCCCTAACTCCCATTCCAAGGGCTCTGACTTTCTCTTCTGGACCCCACAGGAGTTGTACAAACAGGGTGTACATACATACAAACAAGAAAATATTCAAAACAAAAATAAATAAATCTTTGAAAAATAACAAAAAAAAGGCACATAAATACCCTCAGCACTACATTTTTAAAAAACAAACAAACAAAAAAAACCACATAGAATCATCAGGAGGTGGTGGCTCACGCCTTTAATTCTAGCACTTGGAGGCAGATCTCTGTGAGTTCAAGAACAGTATGGTCTACAAAGCGAGTTCCATGACAGGCTTCAAAGATACATAGAGAAACCCTGTCTTGGAAAAATTGACAAGGTCCTGCCTGAACTTGTGCTGTGAACTGCTCTATGCCAGGCAGAGAAGGCATATGCCTTTAATCTGGAAGGCAGAGACAGGTGGCTCTCTGTGAGTCCGAGGTCAGCCTGGTCAACAGACTGAGTTCCAGGATGGTCAGGGCTACATAGGGAACTGCTCTGAAGAAATGAAAAGAAATGAGGTGAACTGGTTGAAGTGTAAAAGTGATCTAAGTCATTTCTTCTGATTATTCTAAATAACTCGAGATGTAAAAAGAGATATAGGATTGTTGTCAGTCAATCAAAGATTAGTTAGCGCCGGAACTGTCTTCTAATGTTGAAATTCTTGAAACTGTCTAAAAACAAGAAAGAAGAATGACCTGCAGGAAGCGAGGCCTACAGCTGTCAGTGTATACTGCACTAAGTGTCTTCCCAGCTTCAGGACAGGGAAAAGAAGCTCAAACAGCACGACAATCCTGCTGAGTTGACAGGACAGGTGAGAGTCAAGAAGATGAAGCAGTTAGGAAAGCAAATTAAGAAAAAAATAAAACTCATCTAGGTTCAAGCTAGTCTCCAACTTTCTGTGTAGCCCAGGCTGACCTTGAACTTCTGATCTTCCTGCCTCCAGCCCCCACTTCACCCCCAGTGTTAGGATTTACAAGTATGTACCACCATGCTGAGTCTATTCAGTGCTATGGGCTGAGGACTGAACCCAGAGATTCATGCATGCATTCTACCAATTTACCCACATCCCTTAGCCCCAAGAAAAAATTATTTATAAACAACTCTTACCAAAGAACCTCATCACTAGATAAAACAAATTCCTTGAAACACACAAACTATCATACTTACTCCAGAAGTATGAACTCAAATGGTTCTTGTATTAAATTATCAATTAAAGAAACCAAATTCAATCCCAGCACTCGAGAGGCAGAGGCAGGTGGATTTCTGTGAGTTCGAGGCCAGCCTGGTCTACAAGAGCTAGTTCCAGGACAGGAACCAAAAGCTACGGAGAAACCCTGTCTCGAAAATCAAAAAAAAAAAGAAAGAAAGAAAGAAAGAAAGAAAGAAAGAAAGAAAAGAAAAGAAAAGAAAAGAAAAGAAAAGAAAAGAAAAGAAAAGAAAAGAAAAGAAAAGAAAAGAAAAGAAAAGAAAAGAAACCGGGGCTGGAGAGATGGCTCAGCGATTAAGAGCATTGCCTGCTCTTCCAAAGGTCCTGAGTTCAATTCTCAGCAACCACATGGTGGCTCACAACCATCTGAAATGAGATCTGATGCCCTCTTCTGGCCTGCAGGCAGACACACAAACAGAATATTGTATACATAATAAATAGATATTTTAAAAAAAAAGAAAAGAAACCAAATTCAGCCAGGCATTAGTGGTGCACGCCTTTAGTCCCAGCAAAAGGGAGGCAGAGGCAGGCGGATCTCTGTGAGTTTGAAGCCAGCTGGGTCTATAAAGTGAGTTCCAGGACAGTCAGAGCTACAAAAAGAAACCCTATCTTCTTGAGAGAGAGAGAGAGAGAGAGAGAGAGAGAGAGAGAGAGAGAGAGAGAGAGAGAGAGAGAGAGGGACCAAATTCATACTAAAACTTTCTCAAAGTACTTATTGCTAAGTACATTTAAAAATGTACAGGTTGAGGGCTGGAGAGATGGCTCAGTGGTTAAGAGCATTGCTTGCTCTTCCAAAGGTCCTGAGTTCAATTCCCAGCAACCACATGGTGGCTCACAACCATCTGTAATGAGGTCTGGTGCCCTCTTCTGGCCTACAGGCATACACACAGACAGAATATTGTATACATAATAAATAAATAAACATTTAAAAAAAATGTACAGGTTGAGTATGGTAATGCAAACCTATAACCCCAGCACTCAGGAATGGGAGCATCACAGTCAAGATAGTCTCAAACCCATATTGGACTATATGACAATGTGTCAAAAAAGGGGAATGGGAGAAGTTCTTGCCTAGCACGCACAAAGCCCTGGATAAAAGAGTGCATACCTGTGGGAGGTAGAAGTAGAAGGATCAGAAATGAAAAGTAATCCACCACTAAACAGCGATTTCAAAGGCTGGCCTGACACATGAAAACTGTCTCAATGACAAAACCAACCCATCTTGTTTCTAGCTTCCCAAGTTCACGTGCCTAAGCACTAAATGCTGGCTGTGATCTCAAGAGATACCCTGTGACAACTAATCAAAATGCAAGTAGAACAAAAAGGAACAAAAGAAGATCAGTTGCCCAAGAGACCTTGATCCCATTACAGCATTTTAATCATGAAAGTGGTACTCTATTCATTACAGCATTTCAAAATCCCTCAGAGATGCTAAGTTTCAAGAAAAATTATTTTGAAATAATTTCTGGCCTGTAAGAATTACAAGATTAATAAAAACGAATCTCCTATACCCTTCACCCAGATCTGCCAATTAACAGGTTCCCCATGTGTTTGGTTCTGCATGCTTTCTAAACTATTTGGGAGGCAGCTATGAAACATTTCTGAACCCTAATATCTTGGCATGTACACTTTACAAACAAGAATCTTCATTTTAGCTGGGCAGTGGTGGCGCACATCTTTAATCCCAGCATTTGAGAGGAAAAGGCAGGTGAGTCTCTGTGAATTTGAGAACAGCCTGGTCTACAGAGCAAATTCCAGGATAGGTAAGGCTGTTAAACCCTGCCTGGAAAAGCTAAAAACAAACAAAAAACCCCAGAAACCTTCCTTTTGGTAACAACACTTAACAATTACCAAAATTGGGGAAAATGTAATGTTCACATGATATTACACTATGGACTGAAATGTAATGTTCACATGATATTACAATATGGACTGAAATATAATCCACATTCACAACTATACTAATTTTCCCTGGATGCACACTTCAGTGTGCGGCTGTCCATTTCAGTTATCTGTCCTGTCTTCTTTGTCTCCTCAATCTGGAATTGTTCCTGAATCATCTTTTACTTTCATGTCAGGATGTGAGTTAGATTCTGAGTACCTATTTTTAAAGTGACAGACACAGAGGATCTCCTGTGTCCTATAAACACCAATCAGATCAGGAGCTCACGAGTGGGAGCAGTCCTCCTGGGTTTTCCACTTTAAATTCCCACAGTCCTCTTTGAAAGTCACTACTCTAAGGAGTGATGCTCTGAAACTATATAAATGCCCTGTTCTTGCCATTTTCCAGTACTTGAGATCAAACCCAGTGTATCACTAAGTTACAGCCCAGCCAATATCTGTTCAAATTTCCCACTGAATTTCCCCACAGATCAATTACTACTATGACAACTGCAAAATGATCTTTCTAATGTACTTATTTATAGAATTAGTCATTAGAATCCTACTTTGTAAAAACATTTTTTACTTGAATTGCCTCCAATTGGGCTTGAATTAGGTCCTATGTCCTGATATGTCATTTGGGGTACATATTCTCGCAAAATGAGATATTACGGCCTCAGTATTTATTTTGACCCAGCTCTGTAAACAATTATTTGAAAGAACACAATGGAAACTCAACAATAAGGAATTTGAGGAACTTTGGCTCATTTCAGTGTGGAAAGGTTAGTTAGAAATGTCTTTAAGCCAATTTTTAAATTTAAGTTGTAATGCAGAAAAGCAAGTTAGAGCAGAAGCTTGGGGTGAAAACGGCTATGAGCCCAACACCTTAACCTTACTGCCTAGAAATAGACTGCTAGAACAAAGGCCTCCAGTCACCAGAGCAGATGACGGGTCTGCTTCATCTCAAAACTTCATCATTTAAACTGACATAAATTCTAAATTGTCATGGCTAAAAATAAACTTTTTCATTTCCCCCCTACAATCTCAAGTAGCATATGATGGCTACATGGTACAACTGTGGTACTGTTATAAATGCATCTGCAGTATAGACCACTGAGATAGTGGAAGTCTGAAATTATACTTTTTAAGTCTCTAAGTCTGCCTTATAAGTGAAATGAAGTTGTACAATTTTACCCTTCAAGCTTCTGTCAGCTGCTAACCAAAACACAGTAACTAAGCTGTTACTGAGCATGACTTGAGCCCTCTGGCTTTCTGTGGGACTTCAGGAACAAGAAGAAAAAAAATGTTTAAATTTTAAAAGATTTCTTTTACGTGTATGGGTGTTTTGTTTGCATGTATATTATGCGCATCGTGTGCACGCACGAGGCCTTCTGAGGTAAGAAGAAGGCTTTAGGGGTTGAGGATTTAGCTCAGTGGTAGAGTGCTTGCTTAGCAAGCACAGTGCCCTGGGTTTGGTCCTCAGCTTCGAAGAAAATTTAAAAAAATAAAAAAAATTAAAATAAAAAAAAAGAAGAAGCCTTTGGGGACACTGGAATTGGAGCTGCAGGTGGTTATGAACCATGAGGTGAATGCTGGGAACTGATCCTGAGTCCTCTAAAAGGGGAACAACTGCTCTAACCACCAAACCATTTCTCCAACCCAAGAAAAAATAGTTTAGATGGATAAAAGCAGCAAATAATAGGGATGCTTGGAGATTTTTGTTTTTCCTCCCCTCCCCTACCCCTCTGAGACAGGGTTTCACGTAGCCAAGGCTGGCCTTGAACCCATGATCCTCTTGCCTCTACTTCCCAAATGCTGGGATTACAAGGCATGTACCCCACAAATAGCTAAAATGCTTGCTTTTAATCTTTTATTTTTGTAGCATCTCAGAATATACACCATTCACAAGAGTCTAAAAGTGGAGTCATTAGTGGTATAAACATGATGGTGACCTAGGCAGACAGATGACTACTTTCCACAGCAGCTCACAGTGAGCACATTTCTCATTTCTCCAGATGGACAACCTTCACGACAGTTCCTCAGTCAATTTACACCTCTTAGTCAACTTTGAGGCTGCAACAGAGTCAGGTATAAGCAGACCTGGAATACACTAAATAGCTCTCCATTCCTTAGAACGTTCCTTCTAAACTTTAAAAAGCAAGCAAACAAACAACCTTCAAGAACAATTTTACTAGTTTAGCACCCCGCCCCACCCTCCCCGCTTGGGCTGACAGGCAGGCAGTAAACCTCAGCAATATCACAGAGGAGGATTCAGAAAAGCCAGACTTGTGAAACTGCATGTCTGCGGCCCGGGAAGCCACCACCTAAAACTTGTTTTTGTAGTTCAGATGAAGACTCTATGGACATAAATCTATAATTTAAAAGTCCCCTAAAAAATAGTCCCTCGCCGGGCGGTGGTGGCACACGCCTTTAATCCCAGCACTCGAGAGGCAGAGGCAGGCGGATCTCTGTGAGTTCGAGACCAGCCTGGTCTACAAGAGCTAGTTCCAGGACAGGCTCCAAAACCACAGAGAAACCCTGTCTCGAAAAACCAAAATAAATAAATAAATAAATAGCCCCATTCCTACTAAACTTTAGCCTAAGAGAACCATCTACTGCTTCTCCCATTTTGCTGGTTGGCCCAGTCCCCCCAAAAGTCAACACATAGTCAGGCATGGTGGTACATGTCTCAATTCCCAGTCTAGACAGCAAATTCCAGGTCAGCCAATGCTACATAAATGAAACTATCTAAAAAACAAAACAAAAACGAAAAAAAGAAAAGAAGCTAGCATATGATGGTCATATACCTATTTCTTCTTCAATCAATGCTCTATTGACTTTCTTTAGATTTACTTCTTTAGACTTTACCTAAGGCTCGGTTTAGCCCAAGCTGTTTTCTCCTTAAATATACTCTAATGTGTCTCTGAAGAAATCAATTGAAGCAAAACATATTAACCTTAAGCTAAAGGGCTTCTGTAATGTTTAACTTTTCTGAGAGGCAGACCACTCAATAATCAAGCTATATTCCTCTTTTTTGTTTGTTTGGTTTTTCAAGATTTATTTATGTGAGTCTGGGTGGCTGGGTTCCTATGTATATATGAAGAAGCCAGAAGAGGGTACCAGGTGTCATCTACCATATGCTACCTATTCCTCTGAAGTAGGCTGTCTTCCTGATCTAGGAGGCAGGTGTTTTCTTGCTAGGCTATAAGCCAGGAAGTGACTGTGACCTTTCTCTCTATATCCCTTAGAGCTGGGATTGCAGGTGTGGCCTAAATGCCCAGTTCTTTATGCGGGATCTGGGACAAGAACTCTAGCCCTCATTATTCCACAGCTAAGTGCCCTTAACCGCTGAACCATCTCTACAGACTCCTCAAGCTGTTTCCATAGCTCTTAAACAAGTTCTTACTACCAAATCAGAATACTTGTTGATGTGGAATTTACTAAATTAAGCATCAATTTTAAAGAAAAAGTCTGCCTGCCTGCTTATGTAAGTGCTATGATCACAGGCATACCCTTGTACCTGGCTAAAATAAGCAGCTTTAGAAACAAATACAAAAGGGAAAAAAATTTTATTCTCTGCCTTGAAATTCCACCTCTTGGTAAACAAACAGGAGAATTTAAAACGGGATTTTGAAAAGGTATTTATACACCCATGCTCATACTACCTCACATTCAAAGAGCCAAAGGATTTTTAAAAGCAACACAAACTGCCATGAGATGAAAGAATAAACAGAATGTGATTATACATGTAATGGAATAGTAAAATTGGTTATGGTGATTTACATCAATAATCCTAGGAGGCAGAGGCAGAAAACACCACAAGTCAGGCCAGTCTGAGCTACACAACAAGTACCAGTCAGGATTTGTATCAAGACCTTGTTACAAACAAACAAAAACAGAACAACAACAACAATAAAGAAACCCAAAACAGCAAAATATTTGCCTTTTTTTCAAAAGGAGGAGAATGCTACAACATGGATAAGCAGGAAAACATCACGCTCCATGAGATGAGACTGCCACAGAAGGACAACTACTGCATGACTTTACACAGATGTGGTACTCAGAGCGCTCAAACCCAAAGACAGAAGACAGGGGCTGGGGCTGCGAGACAACGTGGAGCTGTTTAACAGGCATAGCCTTTGAAAGTCAAGAGTTCTGGCCCTGTGTGGCAGTGCATGACTCTGATCACAGCTTTTGGGTGGTAGAGGCAGGTGGATCTCTGTGAGTTTGATTGAGACAGGCCTGTACTACAGAGTTTCAGGATAGCCAGAGCCATGTAGAGAGACACTGTTTCAAAACAAAAATACTAAGAGCGCTGGAGATTAGTTGCATAACAATGTTAGTATTTTTAACACTACTCAACTAAAGACTTTAAAACTTGCTAATTTGATAGTACAGTTTTTAAGCACCCTGGCTGTTCTTCCAGCGAACCAGGGTCGGTTCCCTGCACCCACACGAACTCTCACAACCATTTGTGACTCCACTCCAAGAGATCCAACATCCTTTTCTATCCTCCTCAGGCACCACATACTCACGTATTACACAAACATACATGTGGAGGCAAAACAACCCTAACCACAAAAAAAGAAAAAAGAAAAAAAAGATTTGCTATTATGAAGACGAGATGTAGCTTAGTGTTGGGTGTGCACCTGCCAAGGTGAGGCCGTGAGTCCACTCTCCCCAACATGCCCTCTTCCCTCAATTAAACTTAAAAATGCCGGGCAGTGGTGGCACACGCCTTTAATCCCAGCACTCGGGAGGCAGAGGCAAGCAGATCTCTGGGAGTTCGAGGTCAGCCTGGTCTACAAGAGCTAGTTCCGGGACGGGCACCAAAGCTACAGAGAGACCCTGTCTCAAAAAACCAAAAAAAAAAGGAAAGAAAAAAAAAAAAACTTAAAAATACTGGAGGGTAAATTTTGTTTTTACCACACACAGAAATAAATAAATAAAAATAAATGCTTTCCCTGTTTCACGAAACTAAATCCTAGGATCGAGCTCCTTTTAGCCATCAACTAGCACATTACCCACCACATCGACAACATGCAGCAGGGTGCAAAGTGACACGAGACGAGTCGCTCTGTCTGAGTACCCAACACTGCTTAATGACAGGTGTGTTGTCCAAAATAATTAGCTTTGGAAACAGAACAGCCCTAACCCATCTCTGGAGATGGTTGGTAATCTGTTTCCCTTCATTAAATTCCTGACAGCTCAATGTCCTCACATCTGTCACTGTTTAGGAAACTGAGTCCAAGAACCTAAATTGCTTCAAGGACTAGGCAACAAATTGATTCTGGTCCATGGGACAGATTCAAACCCATCTGTTTTCTAATCAAAAGCCATATTTGAGTCAGTTTCGTTCCATCACAGGACCATACTAATGGGAGCAATGCAATCACCTGGGATTCCCTCCCCTTTATCTGTGTAGTCTTTTGGACATTATCTACTTATTTTTCAGTCCCAGTGATTATTCTTCCTTAAAGTGACATAGTTTCTTTAGGATTACATGAGACAAATAATCCTACTCACCGTAATCTTTTTTTAAGTTGTAAACTGTCATGGATTATCCTTTTAACAAATTCTAGTTCACCTCCTTCTGCCATGATTTCCGTGATGCCTCCTGTATTTACGGAACTAGGTGGAGGCCTTCGAGAATTCCGAGAGTTTACACCCTGAACAAAAACAACAACAAAAGCCATGGTCTTTGAATGTAATTTAGCTATTATTGTGCTACACTGAAGATTTAAGAGGTCACACAGCCAGCTGGGGTTGTAGTCTGGTGATAAACCATCTGCCTAGCATGCACAAGGTCCTGGGGATTAAATATAAAAACATTTACCTTTTGTATAGCCCAATCTGTTGCTTTTCCTTTTTGCATTGTCTTGATACCATGGCCAGGAAATCTACCCAAAGATTAAATCAATATTTACTTATGTTTTCTTCTAATACTTTTATAGTTATGTTTTTTATATTCAAGTATTTAATCCATCCTTACCTCACTTCATATGAAAAATTAACTCAAATGAATCAATGACATAAATATAAGAGGTAAAATGAGGGGGCTGGAGAGATGACTCAGCGGTTAAGAGCACTGGCTGTTCTTCCAGAGGACCCGGGTTCAATTCCCAGCACCCACATGACAACTAACAACTGTTTGTAACTCCAGTTTCTGGGGATCTGATACCTTCACACCAATCCACATAAAATAAAGTTAACTAAATTATATTTTTTAAAAAAAGAGGTAAAATGATAAAACTCTCAAGAAAACATAAAAGTAAATTTCCATTAACTTGGACTAGCCATTGGTTTCTTAGATACAACACCAAAAAGCATAATAACAACACAAAATAGATAAATTGTATTTCATCAAAACTAAAATCAGCTTCACTGTAAAGGATACCATCAAAAACTGAAGACAAACTAAAGAATATAAAAAAAAATTCTACAAATCACTGAAATTAAAGGGACTTGTATCTAGAATGTATAAAGGAAGAAAAGTAACCCAATTTTAAAATGGACAAAGAGGAGGGAGGGTAGGGACATAGCTTAGCCTCACACAGTGCTTGCCCAGCATGTGCACGCTCCCAGGTTCAAAAGCCATTTTTATTGCAAAACAAACAGCAGTGGGTCAAGAGTACAGGGCTGCAGATCACCTCAGTGTAGAGAGTTTGGCAAGAGCTGTGAGGGTCTAATTAGAGCCTTCACAGTGGAAGCAGGTAGGTGAGGAGGTATCTGAATGGCGCTATGCCATGGAGGATGAGCGAACGGCCACTAAGCACAAGAAAAGATGCTCAGCACAGTCAGCCATCAGGGAAACACCACTCTCCATCCACAGGGGTGGCATACCAAAGCTACACATTCTATGGCTGGAAAATGAGCAGTTGTCAATGTAGAAAACTGTCTGGCATACCAGAGAGAGGCAACTTATTAACCACCGTCTCAAATTTAAAGAGATATTTAGGGGGTTGGAAAAATGCTGAGCAGTAAGAGCATCGGCTGCTCTTAGTACTGTGCCATCAAGTCTTCCTAAGCCCCTATTTATATTCTTTGGATGTAGAGAAACAACACTTTTAATAAATTTTATTGCAGTGTATGGTTATTTTTCTTCACAAACTTACAAAAAAGTTAAATTTTTAATTATTTCAAATGCACTCCACTTTATTTTCTTTTTTTTAAATAATTTATTTATTATGTATACAATATTCTGTCTGCGTGTATGCCTGCTGGCCAGAAGAGGGCACCAGACCCCATTATAGATGGTTGTGAGCCACCATGTGGTTGCTGGGAATTGAACTCGGGACCTTTGGAAGAGCAGGCAATGCTCTTAACCACTGAGCCATCTCTCCAGCCCCCTCCACTTTATTTTCTAATCAGGAATATTATTATTATTTCTAATAAACTTCTACCCAAATTCCCTCACTTTGTCAAAAAAAATCTTTTTGAAGATTTATTTTTTTAGTTGAGCATGATGGTGCACACCGTTAATCCCAGCACTTGAGAGGAAGAAGCTTCTATGAGTTCCAGGCCAGCCTACATGGTGAGACCTTGTCTAAAATCATCATCATCATCATCATCATCATAACAATAATAAAAGTAATAGTAATTTTTAACAGTTTATGGTATGAGTGTTTGTTTGCATGCATGTATGTATACTACTGGTCCCCAAGAAGCCCAAAAGACGGGGTCAGATTCCCTGGAAACGAAGTTACAGATAGGTTATGAGCTGCATGTGGGTGCTGGAAACTAAACCAAGGTCCTCTGTAAGAACAGTAAGTGCTCTTTAACTGCTGAGCCATCTCTCCAGGCCCTATAAAAAAAACTGTTTATTTATTTCTGTTTTTATGAGACAGGGTTTCTCTGTGTAGTTCTGATTGTACTGGAACGCGCTCTGTAGACCAGGTTGACTTTGAACCTAGAAATCCACCCGTATGTGCCTCTAGAATGCTGAGATTAAAGGCGTGCAACCACCACCGCCTGGCTGAAGTTTTCAATACAGTATGTTTTAGTTGTTACAGCGCTAAGGTTTGAAGCTATGGCCTTTCACATACCATGCCAACACTCTACCACTGAGATATTTCTAGCCCTCTTTTTGAAATTTTGAGATAAGTAGGGTCTCACTACGGTGCTTCAAACAGGTTTAAACTTATTCTAAATTCAGACTAGTCTGGAACTTGCAATCCTCCTGCCTCAGTCTCCCATGTACTAGGAACTACAGGCCTCCACATACCAGTTCATTTTATCCAATATTGTTCAATATCTAAAAGTCAATACATTTGTTTCACTATTTAGCCATTTATTTGCTACCAAATGACAAAAAGCAGTAATTTTTTGTCCCTAGGTTGATAAGCTCAGTCCAGCAGAAAATGGGACCTACCTTGGTTCAATTTTTAAAGTTCTAAGTATGGAGGTTGAAGAAATGGCTCAGTGGTTAAGAACACTGAATGTTGTTCCAGAGAACTGGGTTCTAATCCCAGCACACACATGATGGCTCACAACCATATGACCCAGGGGCTGGCCTCTGAAGGTACTAGGCACATATGTGGTGCACCAACATTCACGAAGGCAAAATAGACATACACATAGAGTACATAATACATTTACATTTTAAAACCAAAACCACAGAGAAACCCTGTCTCGAAAAACCAAAAAAAAAAAAAAAAAAAACTGCTTTTAAGTTCAGAGTGTAGGGAAGAAAGAGCTCTTCTCTTCACCCTCTCCCACTAAGTACTGCTTAACTACAACCAAACAAGCCTAAGAAAAGACAGCAGAGAGCCAGGCCAGAGTCAAGGGGAAAGAAGAAATAAAGAGCCTCAGCTTTTTATTATCATGAACTCCTCAATCAAACTGTTCCTGAAGCATGAGTAACTGGACTTTTCCGCTACATAAATTAAATTTCTTAACTGTGAAGTCCATCTGTACTGGGTTCATCTTAAAACATTCTAAATTATACTAACTCTAAAGAAAAACTGCCTTTTGCTTGTATCTCTGCAAATGAGGAAAAAATTACTAAGTGATTGATGACTTTAAAGGAGCTTTACCTGGGCTTCCAACTCGTTAGCAAAAAAGGGAGGGTTGCACATGCAGAAATCATAGATGATCTCAGACTCTTCTTTAAGCGCATCCATTAGGAGTGTCTTCTGTGGCACTTTTACCACTGTGGGAGAAAGCAGGGACTGTTAGTTACTATTTATTTTGTCAAGGTTTTAAAATAAGTGCACAAAATAATACACAACTGAGGAAGAAAATGAAGGCAAGCATGTGTATATAAATTCCTTCCCACCACTCTCAGCAAGAGGCAGAAATGGAGAATCAATCTGCTGCATTAGCCGTATCAATGCTCCCCTTAGCAATATGTGTTAACACTACTAGGAAGTGTTAATTTCTTTTATGAAGAGGCATAATAAAATCTGCTTAATAAAACAAAAGGTTTCTTCCCTAAAACTCCCCCTATTCTTGACAATTCTCACTCTTCTGTAATAAATTTATATTCATTTGGCTGAAAACTAAATCAATTATAATTAAAAATTAATAAGGAGCTGGAGAGTGGGTAAGAATACTTGTTTCTCTTCCGGGACCCATGTTCAGTTCCCTGCACCCACATGGTAGTTCATAATCATCTGGAACTCCAGTTCCAAAAGAGCCAACACATTCTTCTGACATCTGAAGGCACCAGGCTTACATGTAGTACACAGACTTATATGTAGGCAAAACATTTATTCACATAGAATAAATCTTCCAAAAATTTAAAACTGTGTCAGTATGTAAAGGCCATAAAATGTAAATGAATGATCACAAGGTAGAGCTGGCCTAGTTCTAGCAAATATCTATATACTAAAATTAAGATAATTTAGCAGGGAGTCATGGCCCAAGCCTATAATCTGAGCATCTGGGAGGCAGAAGCAGGATAGAGAAATCAAGAACAGCCTGTAGGGGCTGGAGAGATGGCTCAGTGGTTAAGAGCATTGCCTGCTCTTCCAGAGGTCCTGAGTTCAATTCCCAGCAACCACATGGTGGCTCACAACCATCTGTAATGAGGTCTGGTGCCCTCTTCTGGCTTGCAAGCATATACACAGACAGAATATTGTATACATAATAAATAAATAAATATTAAAAAAAAAAAAAAGAACAGCCTGTATTACATTGTTTTTCTGATTTTTTTCTGAGACAGTCTCACTATGTAGACCAGGTTGGACTCGAACTCAGATTTCCACTTACCTCTGCCTCCCTAGTCCAAGTATTAAAAGAGTGCAACACTACAACCCAACTAACCTTATATATTTTTAAAATAAAAGTACAGTTAATGATTGGTGCTTCCCCCTTAAAAATATCAGTGCTTGGGATTTGGTTGGGTCAGTAAAATGCCTGCCACACAAGCACAAGGACTTGATGCTTAGCACCCACATAAAAGCTGGACATGGCAGCATACCCTGTAGCCTCAATGATGGGGTAACAGAGATAGAGGATACCTGGGGCTTGCAGGCCAGGCAGTCTAGATGAATCATTGAGCTCCAGGTTCAGTGTAAGACCCTGTCTCAAAAAACACAGTGAAGGAGCTGCATGGATGGCTTAATGGTTAAGAACATTAGCTGTTCTTCCAGAGAACACGTCTTCTATTCCAATCACCACAGGAAGCTAACAATCACCAGTAACTTCAGTCCCAGGGGAATCTGACACCTTCTGGCCTCCGAAGGCACTGCACACATGTGGTGGTACACAGAGACATAGGCAGAGACAATACTCATACACATAAAGTATTTTTTTTTTATTTTTTATTTATTTATTTATTTTTTTTGGTTTTTCGAGACAGGGTTTCTCTGTGGTTTTGGAGCCTGTCCTGGAACTAGCTCTTGTAGACCAGGCTGGTCTCGAACTCACAGAGATCCGCCTGCCTCTGCCTCCCAAGTGCTGGGATTAAAGGCGTGCGCCACCACCGCCCGGCTATTTTTTTAAATTTTTAAATAATAAAGTAGAAAGTGGTTGAAGAACACCCTGATACAGACTTTGGAATGCTTCCAAAGACACATGCACACATGTATCTCCTCACACACAAAAAACTAAGCTATTTCACAAATACCTATTTTTTGGAGGAAGGAGAGCCTGCAGTTGGGATTCAAAATAAGCAAATAAATCAGAAAAATAAAGAAATGCCTATTACTTTTTATTCATGGTAACTTTAATCTATTTGTATTTGTAATACAAATACAAACGCCTTTGGAGAGTACAGTGCTACTTCAGTTTCTGAAAGCCTGAAATACATAACCTCATCTTCAGTCTGTTCTGACTTAGATGACTCATTTAATATACACTGCTGGTGAGGTGGAGTGATGTGGGAGTGTCATATCAATCTGTTGATTTCATTGGTTAAGTAATAAAGAAACTGCTTGGCCCTCATAGGTTAAAACATAGGTGGGTGGAGTAAACAGAATAGAATGCTGGGAGGAAGAGGAAGTGAGCTCAGATGCAGGGCAGCTCCTCTGAGAGACAGATGCCATGCTCTCCTCTCCAGAGCAGATGTGATGAAGCTCTGACCCAGGATGGACGTAGGCTAGAATCTTCCCGGTAAGCGCACCTTGGGGTACTACACACATGAATAGAAATGGGCCAAGCAGTGTTTAAAAAAATACAATGCGTGTGTTGTTATTTTGGGTATAAAGCTAACCATGCGGGAGCCGGGCTGTGGGAAGAGGCCCGCAGCTCCCTACTACAGTGGAGGGCACAAGCCTTTAATCCTAACACTCAGGAGCCAGATAAAACAGATCTCTGAGTTTGAAACTAGCCTGGTCTACAAAGAGATTTCCAGACTAGCTAGGGCTACCTAGTGAGACCCTGTCTCAAAAAAGGAGTGTGGGACAGGGGTAGGAGGGAGTGACTAGAAAGATAGCTCGGCAGTTAGGAGCACTGGCTGCTTTCCCAGGACTAAGGTTCCATTCCCAGCACCCACATGCTGGTGCACTATTGTCTGTAACTCCAGTTTCAGGATATCTTGACTCCATCTTCTAGTCTCCTGGGCACTAGGCACAGATGTGGTGCAGAGACATACATGCAGGTTAAATAGCAATACATGCACAATTTTATTTATTTGTTTGTATGGTTTGGTTTTTCGAGACAGGGTTTCTCTGTAGTTTTGGGGCCTGTCCTGAAACTAACTCTTGTAGACCAGGCTGGCCTCGAACTCACAGAGATCTGCCTGCCACTGCCTCACGAGTGCTGGGATTAAAGGTGTGCGCCACCACCGCCGGCCAGACACAATTTTTTAAATTAAAATTTTAAAAATATATATTGCTGACTCACTATAACTTGTCTAAGCAAACTGTATTTTCTCTATGGCACATACAAACACAAGACACTTTAAGCACTGTTTGGGACCATTTGAAATAGCAAAGTCCCTAAGAAACAGCACAAAAATGCACTAAATGAACATAGCACTATAAAGCAAAAGCATTATCTATTCACAATAAAACCACCACAAAGGCAGATTACAATCTTGTTCGCCTCAGATGGAAATACAACCTGGGGGACTCACCCATTGCTACGGCAGAAAAAGAGAACCCACTCCTACTCCGACATCTACACATGTGTTTCAGCTGTGTACCCACCCTCCCTAACACACAAGTGAAGTGATGCAAGGACAAACCAAAACAAAAGGCAAACAAACGGAAAAGACTTTTAAATTTTGGCTATTACTAAACTGATTCTAAAGTTTAGGTAGAGCTCACAGCTGCAATCCCTACTCAGAGGACGGAGGAGACTGAGACAGAAAGGGAACTATTTCTGTACACTGGGCGAGTGTGACAGTGTTACAGCATGGCTCAAAACCTTATTAGTGCTAACGAGTCCTTGCCATTTCTACCTGCTTTTGCAGGACTACAAGTTGAACCTCACAAATATGAGGCAAATGCAACACCAATGAACTAAATCCTTTTTGATTATTTTTATTTTGGGGCAGATTCTCACTAAGTGTACAGACTGGTGTTGAACTTGCTTTGTAGACCAGGTGAACCTTAGGTTTTACATCTTCATACTTCAGTCTCCAAGTAGCTAAAGATATCCTATGCTACCAGGCACCTTAAATTTATAGTGTAAGTACTCCTCCTGAAGTTCATTTTTCAGCAAAGAACCAGTTGCTCTGAACAAAAGGACTTAGTCAGCACCAGCCATCCTGAATCCCACAGACACAGTAAGAAAACTATACAACTGTCATTTAGTAATTGCCTCATCTCTGAAGGCACAGCCGCAGGTAGAGCAGACTTACACTGTGTATCACCAGCCTTGACAAAATCTAGACCAGAGCTTCTTAAAGTTTCAGTACAAGATCCCCTTTGCCTGAGATTTCTTTTTTTGCTTTGTTGGTTTGTCTAGACAGGGTTTCTCTGAATAACAGCCCTGGCTGTCCTGGAATTCCCTCTATAGACCAGGCTGGCTTCAAACTCACAGATATCTACCTGCTTCTGCCTCCCAAGTGTTGGGATTATAGGCATGGGCCACCACTGCCCAGCACCTGAGAAATATTTGTGTGATTTTGGGTTTACAGGTCATTAAAACAGATATGTAAGTGGGCATGACTGTCCAGGTCTACAATCCCTAAACTATAGGTTATCTGAAGCTACACAGTAAGTTTAAGACCAGACTGGAATACAAAGAGACTCAAAAAAAAAAGTTTAAAGTGGTAGTGAAGTATAGCTCAGTTCACAGCAAGATTGCTCAGCACACACAAAGCTCGACTATCAATCCCCTGTACCACGTGTAGGTATAGACACCTATAACCCCAGCATCTGAGAGGTGGAGGTATAGACACCTATGACCCCAGCATCTGGAAGGTGGAGGTATAGACACCTATGACCCCAGCATCTGGAAGGTGGAGGTATAGACACCTATGACCCCAGCACCTGGAAGGTGGAGGTATAGACACCTATGACCCCAGCACCTGGAAGGTGGAGGTATAGACACCTATGACCCCAGCACCTGGAAGGTGGAGGCATAGACACCTATGACCCCAGCATCTGGAAGGTGGAGGTATAGACACCTATGACCCCAGCATCTGGAAGGTGGAGGTATAGACACCTATGACCCCAGCATCTGGAAGGTAGAGGTATAGACACCTATAACCCCAGCATCTGGAAGGTGGAGGTACAGACACCTATAATCCCAGCATCTGGAAGGTGGAGGTATAGACACCTATGACCCCAGCATCTGGAAGGTGGAGGCAAGGTCATCCCAGGTACAGCGTTCAAGGCCAGCACACACAAAAGTCCCTGTCTAAAACTCACAGGTACAAAACTCAAACATTTTCTGGTAAATCAGAAAGTATAAAGTAACAATTTGGCATAAATCTAACTTTCCATTCATTGATAGTGAAAGGAAATTTGCAGTAGAAATGGTTATGCTATGCTTATTTATTTTTATGTAAAAAACTTGAATGTACATGTAAAACTGTGCGTCATATAACATCTTTAATGTTTTCAGAGGTAATCAATATTTTGATGTTATAATTATCAATCTGAAAGTACTACTTTTCAGAAAATACATAGCATAAAATGGCAAAGATTCTCAGAAACTCTTGGAAACTCTATTCTTATCACATGTGAAAATTCATTTGAACAACTTTCTAAAATTTAAGTCAGCAACTCAAACAGCATTTGTTGTTTGTTGTTTCCTGTTGCTGCTATTAGAGACAAGATCTTACCGTGTGGTTCTTACCACTACTACTACCTACTATTAGAGACAAGGTTTCACTAGAGCTCACTCTCTAGACCAGGCTGGATGAACTCGCCAAGTGCTGGGATTAAAAGTGTGCACCACCACACCTGGGTTTTGTTGGTGCTGTTAGAGATTTATTATTCTCTTCCTGTGTATGTGTATGTGAATTAATTTATGTACATCGTACCAGTCCAGTTGCCTGCAGAAGCCAGAAGGCATCCAATTTTCTGGAACAGGAATTACTGGCAGTTATAACCGATGTCAGTGCTGGAAACTGAACCAGGATCCTCTGCTAGCACATTAAGGCTCCAGGACACAAATACAATAACAAAAACAAAACAAAAGAAAAAATCAGAGAGAGAGGCCTTTAATCCCAGCACTCAGGAGGCAGACAGGTGGATCTCTGTGAGTTCTAGGCCAATTTGGTCTAAGAGTGAGTTCCAGGATGGGCTAAAGCAATACAAAGAAACTCTGTCTCAGGAAAAAAAAAAAAAAGACAGAAAACAAGTGCAAGCCCTGGTCTGGAAGAATTTCAGGGAACTGTCAAGTCTTGTAGGCTATGAGTTGCCACACTGGCTGCTGAGGATCGGCTAAGAATTCATAAGAGGCAGCTGAGGAACACAGGTTTTCATCTATAGCCTGCACTATTGCCAAACACAAGATGGAAGCAAAAGCTGCCCAAGACCAGCAGGAGAAGACTTCCCTATCTACTCATGACCTCTATCTAGGTAGAATCAGTTGATTTATTCAGAAAGATCCAAGTCTCAGGCCAATCTACACTACATGGTATAGATTATAGAGAAAAGCCACATTAAAAAAAGTTTGAAAAACCCAAAAGGTGAGCCTGCGGATACAGTTCAGTGGCAAAGTACTTGCCTAGCATTTATAAAGTCCTGGGTTCAATCACCAGAATGTTTCTTTATCCACCTACCCCAATTAACTCAAAACACATCACAGACTCATAATAAAACTCCTAGAGATCCTTTCATGGTTCATAAGCGTGATGATTGGGGTATCACGCTAGTGCGTGATATGTGCCGCCCATTAAATCTTGTTACGACGTGGGCACATTACCCGTCTGATGTGAAAGAAAAAAAAAAAAAACTCCTAGAAAATAATATAGGAAAACACAACTTTGGCCAGGAAGTGACTTCACAGATAAGACACCAAGGCATGGGGCATGAAGAAAAAGGAAGCACTGAATTTCACATTAAACATTTTGCTCTGGAAAAGACTTTGCCAAGAGAATGAAAAGCCACAGGCTGGCAAGAAAACATTTTCAAAGAACATATGCCAGCTATAGTGGCACAAGCCTTTAATCCCAGCACTCGGAAGGCAGAGGCAGGTGGATCACTGTTAAGTTCCAGGCCAGCTTGGTCTACAGCATGAGTTCCAGAAGAGCCAGAGCTACACAGTAAGACCCTGCCTCAGAAAGAAAGAAAAAAAAGTTAATATATAATTTTAAAATAAAACTACACTAAAGCCAGGTGGCGCATGCTTTTAATCTCAGTACTTGGGAAGCTAGTTCTAGGACAGACTCCAAAGCGACAAAGAAATTCTGTCTCAAAACACCAAAACAAAACAAAACAAAAACAAAAATTCAATGAAAAACAGGTTAAAGACCTTAACAAGCACCTCACCATAAAAGATATATAGATGGGGCAGGAGAGATGGCTGTGTGGTTAAAAGCACTGGTTACTCTGACAGAGGATCTCAGTTCAGGTCTCAGCAGCCATATAGCAGCTCACAATCAGCTGTAACTCCACTTTTAGGAGATTTACTGGCCTCTGTGGGCACAGAAAGTGGTACACAGACATAAACACAAAATAATAAAATGAAAAACTGTAAAGGCTAGGAATATAGCTCAAGGATTCAGTGCTTGTCTACCACCAGAAGACCCGTAAGTCTCAGGGAAAATAAATGTTTTAAACTATAGACTTACGGTTTTACATTCATTTTTTAAAACAAAACAAAAACCACATTTATTGTGTGTGCACATGTGGAAATCATAACTTGTAGAAGTTGGTCAATTCTCTCCATCATGAGTTCTAGGATCATGGGACTAAATTCAGGTTGTCAGTTTGGTGACTAGCACCTTAGCAGCTGAGACATCTTGTGCCCTCCCCTCGCTGTGTGTGTGTGCGTGTCTGTGTGTACATGAGAATACCAAGAACCAGATGACAACTTTCAGAAGACAGCTCTCTTTGCACCATGGATTTCAAGATCAAACTTGGGCCACCAGAAGTGCAAAGCAAGCAAGCAGTTTTACCTACTGAGCCATCTTGCTAGTCATAAACTATAAACGTTAGGAGATAATAATGTGTTAAATAAAAGTACACTGACTATAACCAATTAACCCACTCCGGTACTGGAAATCAATAATGGAAGAAGTTGATTACAAAAGAGGGCAGGGGATGTGCATTTAATCTTGCAGTTCTATAAAATAAAGTATATTAGCCAGGAGGTAGTGGCATACACCTTTAGTGCCAGCATTCAAGAGGCAGAGCAGGTGGATTTCTGCAAGTTCAAATCCAGCCTGATCTACAGAGCAAGTTCCAGAACAACCATAGCTATAGAGAAACTCTGTCTCAAAAAACACCCCACCAAAAAGTACATTAAGATACATATCAAAAATACTTAAGAACATACAGTAAAATAATAATAATAATGAGAAAGAAAGGAAAGGCATGAGGATCCTGTGAGTTCAAGGTCAACCTGGTCTACAAAGTGAGGTCCAGAGCAGCAAGAGCTACAGAGAGACCCTGTCTCAAAACAAACAAAAACCCCACAGAAGGTAATAATAAGAGATTTTAAATTACAGAAGTTTTAATACACAAAGCATGAGGGGCTATTTATTCAGAAGAACCAACCTTTAATGAGATCAGAGAGGTTATTCTGTTCCACGTTTTTCTTGGCATAATTGAAGCACATATCATCTACTTCTGTTGCCAGAAAATACCAGCCATTTAAGGTTGCTCCAAGTAAGGGATAGATGCAGGATGCTCCAGTACCTAGGAAATAAAAACCCAAGCACATCCCACATATGAGAGGGAAAGGTGAGAACAATAAAAACCGTTCTTTCTAAGAATTCTTTCAAGTCTCCACTAACTCACTAGTGAGGATATTCTGTGGCTACTGGACTTGCTCCTCATTTCACTTCTTCCTAAGTACAAACTTCCCAGAGGACAGAAACCTCCCTGCCCTACTCTATGCTGTATATAAATGAAGTGTGGACAACTGGAGGCCCAGGAAAAGACAGCTTAGTCACCTGGTGGTCAAAATACTGGAATATAATTTAATTTGCTTATAAAAGTTTTTATGTCCCACACGAAACTCAATTTTCTCAATGTAATGCTATTTGTTAAAACACCACAGCAGTATCTTAAAACAAATCAATATAAGTTGGACACAGTGACACACATAGGAAGCAGAGGCAAGCAAACTGTGAGTCCGAGACCCTGTCTCAAAGAAAGGAAAACAAAGAAAATATGCAGATAAACACATAGTTCATTCCTGAAAAGCAGAAGTGTGCTTGTGTGTCTAATTTCATGGCATCAAATGGTCTGACTCCCTGTAGTTGTATAGAATATCACTCGTTGACTAGTCCTAGCATAGGTTCAAAAGACATAATAAGAAGCCAATGCTCCAGAGCAGACACAATGAAGCTCCGACCCAGGATGGACGTAGGCTAGAATCTTCCCGGTAAGCACACCTTGGGGTGCTACACACACAAATAGAAATGGGCCAAGCAGTGTTTAAAAGAAAAAAAAAAGAAGCCAATGCTCAGGGAAGGGAAAAAAAAAAAATCAGCTTCAACAACCAGTATTTGTTCCTAAATTTACATGTAGAGTCCCTAACCCTGGACTGGTCAACTTTCCTCCTCAAATGCTGCCTTTACAACCACTGACAAATCCTGACCAATTAGATCAGACTGAGTATATTCAAGGGGAGGAAATCTAGGGTTTCTCTTGATGGCTACAGCCTGAATCAGCCATTCCAGGGCTGCTTTCCCCCAACCACGAACTGATTCCACAGTAGCTCTCTGCAGGATCTGGAACTGATTCTAGCCCACAGGCACACTTACCCCATCACTTCCTCATGACCTATTCTAAACAGGCTGGGAAACAGAGACCAAATTAATGGCTGCAGCTTTTAACCTCTTTGTAGCCAGTTATTGTCTCCTGGCCCTGATGCTGTCCTCCTTGGGGATTTGGGAGTAGAAAGAGGGAAGAAGACATCCAGTTCCTCAAGAGTCACTTGCTTAGGTCTGGGCATTATGGAGAGCTAGAGTCATTTAGAATGTTCTCATCTCTCAAGAAAAAAGGGACCTTCTTTTTAATTTTGTCTTAATGGGAGAAAAAAGTATAAGTAAAAGACCTATCCCCTTAACCTCTTAAAATTGTTCTTCAATCCTCAAGACAACGAAACTTGCATCCTGACATTATGATATCCCTAGAAAATCAAATGACATTTTTAGTGAGTAATAATCTTTATAATGATAAATAAAAATGGAAAGCATAGTCATAGAATTAGAGCAAACTGTTGGAGTCTGGGGGAAGAATTTATATAGAACCCTAATTAGAAAGAACATGATTTCAGCAAGCTTTGCCCCTTGTGAAGAGCTAAAATCCATTAACCTCGTGTATCCCCAAGTGCTACTTCAGAGGGTCTGGGGCATAATTGAAATGCAATTAGCACCAAATAGGCTAGAGTCCTTTCCCCCACTTCCTCCCTAGTTACAGTCTCACTGCACAACCCAGGCCAGCATCAGCCTGGATCTTGCCACTGTGTTACAATCCAAGTGCTGAGATCACAGTATCTGCATAGGAAGCTCTTAGCTTGCTAGGACCCATCAGCCATCTTCTACCAAGAACATAAAAGATAAGAGCTTTAAGTGAACTCCATCAGGTCTCCAGAGCTTATTTCACATGAAGTACTTAGAATTTGAATGTTAAAAGAATTCCTTGCCGGGCGATGGTGGTGCACGCCTTTAATCCCAGCACTCGGGAGGCAGAGGCAGGCTGATCTCTGTGAGTTCGAAACCAGTCTGGTCTACAGAGTAGTTCCAGGACAGGCTCCAAAGCCACAGAGAAACCCTGTCTCAAAAAACCAAAAAAAGGAATTCCTTTATCCAACAACTTTGCTAGGCCTTGAGAAATTATCTTAACTAGTTTGCAGTGATGTAGGAGGGTCATCTATCTGTCTATATGTTACTTTCATTGGTTAATAAAGAAACTGCCTTGGCTTTTTGATAGGGCAGAAATTAGATAGGTGGAGTAGACCGAACAGAATGCTGGGAGAAAGAAAGTAGAGTCAGTCAGACGCCATGATTCTTCGACCCGAGACGGATGTAGGCTAGAATCTTTCCCGGTAAGCCATCACGTAGTGGTGCTACACAGATTATTAGAAATTAATCAAGATGTGAGAATTAGTCAATAAGAGGCTAGAACTAATGGGCCAGGCAGTGTTCAAATGAATACAGTTTCCGTGTTATTATTTCCGGGGCTAAGCTAGCCATGCCACAGCCAGGTGGGACGAAAAGCAGGCCTGCCCGCAGCTCCTTCTACATTGCAGTCTAGTGGCAAATAGAAATATTAACCAAGTATTATAAACAAGAAAGTAACCTTTCATAGGTTGCAAGGTCAGAGAAACCAAGCTTGAGTTGGTGCATGTAGTATAAATGGGAACAAACAAGATGAAGACAAGAAGTTCGAGGCACAACAAATAACAAATACTAAAAGTGTGGAAAACAAAAGAAAAATCATGTAAGCTGAGGTTTAAAGAAACCAGAGAAGAGAGTAAAGATGAGAAAATGGAAATTCCAATAGGCCAAGCCAAGGCTTTAATGGGGGGGGGGGGGCGGGGGCAGAGACAAGCAGATCTCTGAGTTTGTGGTTAGCTTGATTTACAGAGAAAGTTCCAGGATAGCCACGGCGACACAGAGAAACCCTATCTCAAAAAAAAAGTATTTATCACAAAAGCAACTAGTAAAAACAGATGCAGATGTGATCAGGGGCTGGAGAGATGGCTCAGTGGTTAAGAGCACTGACTGCTCTTCCAGAGGTCCTGAGTTCAATTCCCAGCAACCATATGGTGGCTCACAACCATCTGTAATGAGATCTGGCACCCTCCTCCGGTGTGTGGGCATACATGCAGGCAGAATGTTATATACATAATGAATAAATCTTTAAAAAAAAAAAAAAACCTACAGATTTGATCAAATGTGGACTGATACGTATTTTCTGGACACAGTACCAACATTGGAATGCAGGGAGCAACTGAGGAGAGCAAAGCACCGAGAAGCTGTTCTGTACATATGGTAGAGATGATGATGCAATGGGAGCAGTCAAGATGGACAGTACATAATTCATAAATACTTCATAAAGTCAGCTGAATATGATGGTGTAGACCCATAGGCCCAATACTCTGGAGCCAAGATAGTATCAGAAGTTAAAAACATGCTGAGCTCCAGGAGATCCTATGTCAGAAAGCCACAAATAATATAAAATAAATCAATTAAAGGGCGCCAGATACGATGGGCATGTCTACAATTCCATAGTTCTGAAAAACACAGGGAATTGAGACAGAAGGATCCATTGAGATAAGGAGTTGGAGGCCAGCAAGGGCAAAAGAGTAAAACCCCAACTCCAAAAAGAAAAGAGGAAATGAGGATGCAGCTCAATGGTAGAATGCCTGTCTGGCCAACTCAGGTTCAAACCCTAGCAGTAGGGATTCTTGAATGTGGGAATGTGAGAACAGCCTCAATTAATAACAAGATCCTATCTGAAAAAAAAAAAAAAATCACAAAACTGTGATCAACAGTCTCAGCAAAAATAAAGAGAAGTGCTGCTGTAGAATATTAGTTAAAGAGTGTCACATCTATTTGTGCTGTGGAACATTTGTTTAATGATGTAAAGATGTTGCATTTGTTTAATTCTGCTGTGAAGCTGTGTTACTTTGTCTGTCTAAAACACCTGATTGTTCTAATAAAGAGTTAAACGGCCAATAGTGAGGCAGAAGGAAGGACAGGCGAGGTTGGCAGACAGAATAAATAGAAGGAGAAATCTGGGAAGAGAAGATCAGGAACAAGAAAAGGAGGACATCAGAGGCCAGCCACCCAACTGCACAATAAGTCATGGAGTAAGGTATAAATAGAATCAGACAAACGAAAAAGCCCAGAGACAGAAGGTAGCTGGGAAAATTTAAGTCAAGAAAAACTGACTAGAAACAAGCCAAGGATTCACACAAAAGAATAAGGCTCCCCGTGATTATTTGAGAGCTGGGTAGCAGGCCCCTCAAAGAGTAAATGAACAAAACACAACAAGTGCACTCACTGTATTACAGTCACTGGAATAAGAAACAGAGAATTAAAAGCTAAAATGAGGAAAAAAGACTGGATCCTAGACAAACTTTAAAATATCCAAGTTTTTCTCCTTGGTTTTTTTTTGTTTGTTTGTTTTGTTTTTTCAAGACAGGGTTTTGCTGTAGTTTTGGAGCCTGTCCTGGAACTAGCTCTTGTAGACCAGGCCGGCCTCAAACTCAGAGATCCGCCTGCCTCTGCCTCCCAAGTGCTGGGATTAAAGGTGTGCGCCACCACTGCCCAGCTCTCCTTGTTTTTTGATTAATTTTGAGATGAGGCCCTGGCTGTCTTAGAATTCACTATATAGATGAGGCTGACTTCAACTCAGAGATTCTCACGCTGCTGCCTCCCAAATGTTGGGATTAAAGGCGTGTGCCACTATGCCTAGCAGAAATATCCAACTTTTTTTTGACATATCAGACCAGAAGTAAAAATGAAAAAAAAAAGTTTGAATTGGAGGCTTAAATAAATATTACTGGAACTGATTTGCTTACAGGTGATTTTTTTAAAGTAACATATATAAGGGTTGGGCATGGTAACACACATAAACATCATTTTATTTAACTGACATTAATTTTATTAAATGAATATCACATTAAGAAAAAAAATCTCAGTATGAGTACTAATGTACAAACTTTAAATAATAGAGAGTAGGGGCTGGAAAGAAAGCTGAGCAATTAAGAGCACACGTTGCTGACCCAGGTTCAGTTCCCAGCACTCACATGGCAGCTCAACCATCTGCAGGCACCAGGCATACACGTGGTTCACATACATATACACAGATGAAACATCATACATAAAGTAAAAACAATAATCAGTTTTTGTTGTTGTTTGTTTTTTGAGACAGGGTTTCTCAGTGTAACAATAATCGGTTGGTTTTTTTTATTGTTGTTTTTTGTTTTTTTTTTTTAAATATTTATTTGTTTATTATATATACAATATTCTTTCTGTGTGTATGCCTGAAGGTCTGAAGAGGACACCAGACCTCATTATAGATGGATGTGAGCCACCATGTGGTTGCTGGGAATTGAACTCAGGACCTTTGGAAGAGCAGGCAATGCTCTTAACCACTGAGCCATCTCTCCAGCCCCTGTTGTTTTTTGTTTTAATTCTGTAAATTGGGTATGGTGGAGAATCCCTTTAATCCTAACACCGAGGAGGCAGAGACAGGAAGATCTCTGTGAGGTCCAGGCCAGCCTGGTCTACACAGCTAGTTCCAGGACTACACAGAGACGGCATGTCTCAAAAAAAAAACAAAACAAAAGCCGGGCGGTGGTGGCGCACGCCTTTAATCCCAACACTTGGGAGGCAGAGGCAGGCGGATCTCTGTGAGTTCAAGACCAGCCTGGTCTACAAGAGCTAGTTCCAGAGCAGGCTCCAAAAGTACAGAGAAACCCCGTCTCGAAAAACCAAAAAAAAAAAATAAAATAAAATAAAAAAAAATAAAACAGAAAGAAAAAAGGGTATGAAGCTTTAGAACAGAGCATGGTGGCTCACGCCTTTAATCCCAGCATCCAGGAAGCAGAGGCAGGAAATCTCTTTCAGTTTGAAGCCAGCCTGGTCTACAGAGCAAGTTCCAGGACAACCAGAGTGACACAGAGAAACCCTGTTTCAAAAGTAATAACAGTAAAATAAAGAATTGTCTAATAGCAAAGTAGACAAGGCCCAACAGACACTGATACTAAGGTGGAGATCTGTAAGCTAAGTAGACAAGGGCCTCTCTCTCCTCCCACACTTCTCCCACCCCTTGCTTCCTAACTGACATGGACATCTCTTCTCAAGAGAAACCAAGAACAAATGTTCATGTGCAACAAATAAAAGACTCTTTCACAACAAATACTGGAAGAGCTCAGAAGAGACTGACAATGTACAAACCTAAGAAACTTACTTTTAGTTCCTCAAAGTAGTAAGAACCCTCAACTTACCTATGTCAATTCCTCTTCGGAGAGTACTTTTGTCAGAATCCTGGTGACCAATCAGATCCTCTACCCAGTGAATGTAGTTGAGCCTCAAGGGAACCGTGGGAATTAGTCTCTCCAAAGGAATATCAATAGAAAGTCCAAAGTCTTCTCTTAGAAGAGTACAAGTTAGGGCTCTGACTGCTTCAGGGTCTTTGAAATTAAGACTGAAGAGTAGAGAAAAAGATGAACTGATTAGTATGTACCACTGTGCTGCACTAGCTCCTTCGCCATATCAGGAGCTGCACTAGGGACCCAGTGCCCATTTGAATTTCCTAATGTTCAACATTGGCACAACAGACACATGGTGTTTAGCATCTTCATAGCCTATGAAGCAGCAGAGTTACCCACCACAGAGCAATTGCATCCACACATGCAGCACAGCACAGGGGCTAAGAGTGCCTCTATTCCAATTCCTGTTTTCTGTCTTAGCTGCAAGACTCTGGACAAGCTATGCACCTCACTGACACTTGTCTCAGCTGTTGAGGCTAAGAGTACCAACATCAGTGCCACATGACAGTCTGAGAAGAACACAGCTCTTGATACTGTTTTACAAGTGCTGGCTATTTTTTTCTTTTACACCATCATCAACATCATTGACCCTATCACAATTCTTCAAAACCTCACTCAAAATGGAAAAAGAAAAAAGAGCATAAAGATGTTCAGCAATAGCCAGGTGTGGTGGCACACACCTTTAATCTCCCCAAGTTGGAAACAGAAGCAGGCAAGTCTGTTAAATTTGAGGCCAGCTTGGTCTACATACAGAGTTCCAAAGCACAGCCAAGGTACAAATAGAGTCCATCTCAAAACAAAACCAATCAAACAAACAAACAAAAAACCATCAGGACAAGTTCCAGGACAGTTAGAGCTGTTACACAACAAAACCCTCTCAAGCTTATTAAAAGAGTAAACTAGAGCCGGGTGGTGGTGGCGCATGCCTTTAATCCCAGCACTCAGGAGACAGAGGCAGGCGGATCTCTGTGAGTTTGAGGCCAGCCTGGTCTACAAGAGCTACAGACTCCAAAGCTACATAGAAACCCTGTCTCGAAGGAAAAAAAGAAAGGTAAGCTAACCCTATCTTCTTCAATGACAGAAATAAAAGACAATCTTACACATCGAAGAAAACCATATTCAAGTAAGACACTAATTATAATCATATCCTATTCAAATACACTAATATCCCATCATACTACACGTAAAGTTTTAAATTTTCAAATGTACAATTCTAGAAATTAAAGAAACCTAATAACCTAGAAATGCCTTCTCAAACAAAATTTGAAAGTGTTTTCTAGAGGCAGAGGCAGGCGGATCTCTGTGAGTTCGAGACCAGCCTGGTCTACAGAGCTAGTTCCAGGACAGGCTCCAAAGCCACAGAGAAACCCTGTCTCGAAAAACCAAAAAAAAAAAAAAAAAAAAAAAAAAAAGAAAGTGTTTTCTGAAGTGCACACCCAGTAACTTAAATACCTTACAACTTCTCAGTGTTACTTCTGCACTGGAGACGTAAAAATCCAGGATGGCAAATCCAGGGAATCTACTAAGAACAGCTTTCAAAATAACAGTTCAGGCAAAGAAATGTGAACTGAGCAAATGACACAAGGTCTTTATGCACATGGGCAATATAAACTGTTCACAGCTGAGCAGCCACTGAGACCACGTTCTGAAAGAGCACTATGCCAGACAGCCACCACTATGTCAAGTTGGCCCTGAACCTGGAGTTCAAGCCTCAGGAATCCTCCTTCCTACTTCTCAGGCAGGTGGTTTATAGGGATACACCATTGTGCCAGGCATTTACAAGGGTACTAGGGGAACAAATTGAGGTCACCGTAGTTGTTTGAAAAACAATAGCCCCCAAAGGAAGTGGCACTATTAGGAGGTGTGGCTTTGCTGGGATAGGTGTAGCCTGCTCAGTGTGACACTCAGATCACTTCCTGCTGCCTGCAAGATGTAGAATTCTCAGCTGCTTCTCTAGCATCATGTCTACCTGCACACCACACGCCACCATATCCACCATAACAGGCTATACGTCTGAACTGTAAGTGAACCCCAACTAAATGCTTTTCTTTATGAGTTGCCATGATCATGGTGTCTCTTCACAGCAATAGAAATCCTAAAACAGTCATATTTGCATAGCAAGCATTTTACTGACTGAGCCATCTTCCCAACCCTCAACTTTTTTCTTTTATACATGTAATATTGCCATTATATTATCTATGAATGATACATTTCTGTAATTTTTTCCATAAGTCATCTAGAAGGTGTATTTAATACAGCAATCGGGAGGCAAAGACAGGTGGATCTCTGTGAGTTCAAGGCCAGCCTGGTCTACATACGACACAGTGGATACATATTGAAACCCTGTCTCAAAAACCAAAAACAAAACAAAACAAAATCTAATTTTATAATAAAAAAAAAAAATTCCCCCATTTTTATGTTAGGCATAGTGGTGCATGCCTTCAATCCCAGGACTCAGAAGGTAGAGGAAAGCAGATCTCTGAGTTTGAGGCCAGCCTGATCTACAAAGCAAGTTCCAGGACAGCCAGGACTGTTCAGAGAAACCCTGTCTCAAACACAAACACACAGATACACATATATACGCACGCACACACACACACTGAAATCATCATCACCAACAGCAACAATTAAAAAGAAAGAAGCCAGCCGGGTGGTGATGGCACATGCCTTTATTCCTAGCATTCGGGAGGCAGAGGCAGGAGGATGTCTGTGAGTTCGAGGCCAGCCTGGTCTATAAGAGAGCTAGTTCCAGGACAGGCACCAAATAAGGAAGGAAGGAAGGAAGGAAGGAAGGAAGGAAGGAAGGAAGGAAGGAAGGAAGGAAGGAAGGAAGGAAGGAAGGAGAAAGAATTTGAGAGCAAGGGGTATATAGGAGAAGGAAGAGAAGGAGGAAAAGGAAAAAGGGAAATGATATAAATAATTTCTTTGGGGGGTGGTTCGAGACAGGGTTTCTCTGTGTAGCTTTGGAATCTGGCCTGGAACTCACTCTGTAGATGGGGCTGGCTTTGAATTTACAGAGATCCTCCTGCCTTCTGCCTTCCAGGTGCTGAGATTAAAGGTGTATGCCACCACCCAGCAGTTACACATAATTTTAAATCTTTTTTAAATTACTGAAAAGTATCTCCCTGTCTTTCTCTATAACCCCACACACAACAAAATGTGAAGTTAGGTGTACAGCTCAGTGGTACAGTGTTCACCTAGTGTGCACAGGAACCTTGGATTTGACCCTCAATTGTACAAAACTAAAATCTATGGTCAGGCAATGGAAGCCTCAACAATTAAGAGGCAGAGGCAGAAAGATCTTCCAAAGTTCAAGGTCATCCAGGTCTACACAGTGAATGTCAGGCAGCCAGAGATACAGTTCAAGACTCTCTAAAAGAAGACACCCCCCCAAAAAAAAAACATACAAACATAGTCTCTCTCATTCTAATAAACTACAGCACATGATTTATTAATGAGGAACTATAACCTATCACCAAAAAACACTGAGTACATAGCAGAGGGAAGACCAGTGAAGGGAATAAACAAAACTTATGAAAACTGATTCTTAGACTCTATTAACAGAATTGACTGTTCATTTTTTAGTTCTAAGAAAAGGCAGACAATAGTCCAAGTGTTAGAAATCCTTTGTAGGGCAAAGTCTAGTCACCCAACCTCACCACTTAAATATATCTAGGTCACGTTAGCACCCTGGGACACTGCAAATCCTGAACACAGGCAAGAACTGTTTTTATTCTCATTTCCAAGATCACAGGGAGGCCTTGGAACTAAAATTAGCTCTCACGTGAAAATTAGCACTTACTCATTCCATCAGTCCTTGTTGTTTGTCTAATTAACACATGCAGCTTCACAAAACAGCCTATTGTCAACAAACTTCTGATTTCCCCAGAATGATTCCCACTCTGCTGCAATGAATACTTTATTTGTATCATCACTAGCAATGAGTTTTAGAATGCATTTCCACTATCCAAGGATGACCTAAGAATCATTCTAATACTGCAGAAGCTGAACCTTAAGTGTGTCAATAAACACCAAAGCCTGTCAACCTTGCTGCAATACTGGTCTGTGTCACTGGATCATCAATGAGAAGCTAAAAACTCTAGTCACCGAGTACGACCAACCTTCAGTGTTGGTCTTTGGTTTAAAAACAAACCAATTAAATGTCATACTGTGTTCAAGATCAACTAACAGAGCACATATATAAACAGCAGGCTGTTGCTATGGAGCTGGGTACTATAAAAAAGCAAAACCACAATGGTTTGATTCAACTTTAACAAAGCAGGGCTGGAGAGATGGCTCAGAGGTTAAGAGCACTGACTTATGGAGGTCCTGAGTTCAATTCCCAGCAACCACATGGTGGCTCACAACCATCTGTAATGAGATCTAGTGCCCTCTTCTGGCCTGCAGGCATACATGGAGGCTGAACACCATGTACATAATAAATTAATCTTTAAAAAAAATAAAAATAAAAACTTTAACAAAGCAATGACAGGTACAGCAAGAACAGAGACATCATCACATCCTTAATATTACCATCTCGGTTCTATCAGGCCTCCTAATATATACCTACCCTTAATCAAATGTTTATAATAAGCTAATCGCTATGTATAAATTATCACTACCCTTTATAACAGCCATGCAAAACTATATCCTTCTACCTCCCTTTCAGATGAAGAGACTTAGTCTCCGTAAAACTAGAAAATTATAAAACCTCAGTTGTCAAATGCCACTCAGTGCACTGGCTGGTCTTCCAAAGGACCTGGTTCAATTCTCAGCACCCACACAACAGCTCACAACCATCTACAATCCCATCCAAGTAATCCAACACCCTCTTCTGGACTCCACAGGAACTGCATGCACAGAGCACACAGGCAAACACCCATATACATAATACAAATTAAATCTTTTGTTTAAAAGAAATAAAATAATGTCAGGTGGAGGGGGCACACACCTTTAATCCCAGCCTTGCGGGAGGTAGAGGAAGGTGGTTCTCTGTGAATTCAAGGCCATCATGGTCTATAAAATGAGTTCTAGGACAGCTAGGGCTACACAGAGAAACCCTGTCTCCAAAAAAAATAAATAAATAAACTGACAGTACTAAAAATGAAGTGCCTGAACTGGATGTATAACCAGCCTGTAAACCCAGCACTCAGAAGGCTGAGGTAGGAGGATCTCCATGAATTTGAGGCCTGATGAGACTAGAATGAGTTTCAGATTACTCTGTGATAGTTTGAGATCTTGCTTCAAGAAAATCAAATGAAAGTATATGGTTCAATGTTAAAACATTTGCCTAGAATGCAAAAGAGGCCCTAGGTTTGATCTCTACGACTGTAAAAACAAGTGAATAAATAAGTAGACAAATAAATGAATAAAAAAATAACTCAGGAGTCTAAGGAAAAAGAACAGCTGAAGGTCAGATTGGGCTATACAGCAAGACTGTCTTCAACGAGAGAAAGCAGGCAAGCAAACAAATTTTGGGAGTGGGGAGATGGCTCAACAATTATTTTCCAGGACCTGAGTTTAGTCCCAGCACTTGTATAGGTTGGTTAACAAGCACCTGTAACTCCAGCTCCAGGAGATCTGACATCCTCTTCTGACCTCAGGCACTGCATTCATGTACACAGATACATACACATAACTAAAAATAAAGTCATGGGGTTGTGGCATATGCCTTTTATCCCAGCACTCGGGAGGCAAAGGCAGGCAGATCTCTGTGGTTCAAGGCCAGCCTGTTCTATAGAGCTAATCCCAGGACAACCAAGGCTAAGCAAAGATACCCTTTCCTGAAAAACCAAAATAGATTGGGTAGACAGATAGACAAACAACAGACAGACAGAATCATGAAAAAATAAAAGGAACATTTTATCAATACAGGGAATCATGAACTCTGACTTAATCAAGCAGCAAAAATAGTATTCCTGCTAGAAGCTGCTAAGTCTTTGACACAAGAGAGCTGGTCTCCCGCCTCCTATACCTATATATAACAGATCCCTTCTACATATGTCATACTGTAGTCTGATAGTGCTATTCACGAAACCTAAGAAATTGTGTTCTTTTTACTGTAAAAATATACAGTCCAGCAAGATAGCTCAGCACGTAAAAGCGTTTGTCACACAAGGCTGATGACCTCAGTTCAATCTTCCATAGGCAATGATGGGAATAGAGAACCAACTCTCAAAAGTTGTCTTCTGGAGGGGATGAAGAAATGGTTCAGAAGCTCTGCTTTTCCAGAAGACCTGGGTTTGAATCCCAGCAACCACACGGCAGTTCATAACCACCTGGAACTCCAGTTCTGGCAGATCTGAGCCTTGTTCTGGCCTACCCACCAGGAACATGTAGTGCAGACACACGTGCAATCATACGTATAAGATACAAACTAAAAGTAAACAAAAATTTAAAAAGTTAGTAGGGCTGGGTGGTGGTGGCGCACACCTTTAATCCCAGCAGTTAGGAGGCAGACGCAGGTGGATCTCTGTGAGTTTGAGGCCATCCTGGTCTATATAGTGAGTCCCGGGACAGCCAGAACTACACACTGAGAAACAGTGCCTTGAAAAACCCAAATAAATAAATAAATAATAGTTAGTGGGCATTTAAAAAACAAAAACAACAACAACAACAACAACAAAAAACAAGATATGACATGGCTAGTCTGTTTCAAGTATGTGTCCATCCACTCTCCTTTAAAAAAAAGAATTTCAGCCGGGCGGTGGTGGCACACGCCTTTAATCCCAGCACTCGGGAGGCAGAGGCAGGCGGATCTCTGTGAGTTCGAGACCAGCCTGGTCTACAGAGCTAGTTCCAGGACAGGCTCCAAAACCACAGAGAAACCCTGTCTCGAAAAATCAAAAAAAAAGAAAAAAAAAAAAAAAAAAAAAAGAATTTCATACAGCAGCACACTCCTGCATATACATCACACATGCACACGCACGCACGCACACACACTATTTTCATCTTAAAAAAAAAAAATTACCCTAGCCTGAGCTCCCCAATACTGGAGATAGTGTAAAAGCACCAACCACACGATGCCACAGTGAGAAGACAAACTCCTGAAAGTTGTTCTCTGACCTCCACATGCACCATGGCACAAAAACACACACATTCACATATAAATAAAATTAAAGAAAATGTTAATGATGGTCATGTCTTTTTTATAGGCACATTTGCTTTCCTCTGTGAATGATTTCTAATTCTTTTTTTAAATATGTCCCAGGCATGAAACAGCTTTGGCCACCAAGCCAGGCATCAAGCTAGGATGAACAAAGAACTGCCATCTGCTCTGCCCATGACTGATGTAAGAACACCACCACCAACAAGGTGTCTCTTTGCCCACTGCCGGGGGCAATTCTTTTTATCTAATATAAAAGACACTTTGAAGGGCCGGCAAGATGGCTCAGTGGATAGAGCTAGTCGCTGCCACGTATGACAATTTGAATTTGAGCCCCAGAATCCACATGCTAGAAAGACAAGACTCCCACAAGTTCTCTGATTTCCACACATGCCGTGGCACATGACCGCACTCATGCACAGACACACACATACATGTATAAACAAATGTTAACAAAAACTTTAATTTTTAAAAATTGTATGGCTGTCTAGCTTGCATGTATGCTTACATGACTATCCATCACATGTGTACAGTGCCCTCAGAGACTAGAAGGAGGCATCAAATCATCTGGAATTGGAGTTAGAATGTTGTTAGCCACCAAGTGGCTGCTGAGAACCAAACTCAAGTCCTCTTTAAGAGTAGTAAATGCTCTTAACCACTAAGTAATCTCTCTAGTACCATTACTAAAATTAAAAACAAAAAACTAACTTTGCAGGCTGAGCATGGTGGCAGTCCAGCTTGGTCTACATAGTAAGTTCCAGGACATCCAAAACTACAGAGAAACCATCTAAAAAAAACTCAAAACAGCAATAATGATAATAAAATAAATCCAATTCAAAGTGTAAGATAAACACACATTTTCATGTGAGAGTACAAAACACTCATTCTCAGTGCTCCAGACCACACTGACTTTTAAGAAGCTGTAGCCTGACACAATGATGTATGCCTTTAATCCTAAAACCCTGTCTCAAAAAAACAAACAAAAAGAATACTTGCTGCTCTTATAAAGCATCTGGGTTCAATTACCAGCAGTCACACAACAGTTCACAACCACATATAAGTCCTGCTTCTTATTTTTGCAGGCATTATATGTACATGGACACTTACTTACATGAAGGTAAAACACTCATAAAGTCATAAATCTCAATATCTCTCTCTCTCACACACACACACACACACACACACAAACACACCTTACTCAGGATGGAAGAATAGTTCAGTGCAGAGTGCTTGCTTCACAAGGATAAAATCCTGTATTAAGTCCCTGCAGCACAAATTAACCAATTCTCTTCAGGCTCATCCATATGAAGAATCACACCTATGAATTATTAGAATGTTATATAGTGCTTTTAAATTTTTATTTATTTATTATGTGTGTATGTGCATGTGTCATGCTGTGCTTGTGGAGGTCAAAACAATCTGTGGGAGTCGATTCTCTCCTTATACCACGTGAGACCCTGGGTAATGAAACTCAGGTCTTCAGGATGGGTGTCAGGTCCCTTTAACCACCAGCCAACTCTCTGGCCCCTAAATGTTCTTTGTTTTCTTTACCTTTCTTCCTTTCAGTTACAACCTACCCTCCTATTATATCCACACCTGCGCACGGTTCTCCAAACCAACTGCATCTATTTCCTATATACTGAATTCTTCACTTCTCTTCAACCTTCAAAAAAACAGCCATCCCACTATCATTGTGCCCCTTTCCTTGAACTTATTTTCTATTGCCTATGAAATATTCCATTCATGCCAGGTGGTGGTGGCACACACCTTTAATCCCAGCATGGGAGACAGAGACAGGTGGATCTCTGTGAGCTTGATGCCAGCCTGGTCTACAAAGTGAGTTCCAGGATAGGCTTCAAAGCTACAGAGAAACCCTGTATTGAAAAAAAAGAGGGGAAAAAAAAAGTTGGGAAATATTCCATTCAGGTATTCCCAAATCCTCAGATCTAATGTGCACAACTGAAAACAGCAACTTCCTAAAATCAGTTCATTCTGTAATCTGTAGCTTATAAATGCTACTACCTTTCCTCTGACTACAGGAAGAAGACCTCAGGCTCCATACTTGGCTCTTTTCTTCCTAATTTCTACCACGTATTGCTAACTGTACCTGGGAATTTCTGAGCTTTACTTATTGCCTACACATAGGCCACTAATATACTGATATATCTGGGATACTAAAAACATTTCTGGGGATAGAGAAATGGCTCAGCAGTTAAGAGCACTGGTTGTTCTTCCAGAGGGCCCTGGTTCAATTCCCAGCACCCACATGGTAGCTCACAACTGTCTGTAACTCCAAGTCTGACCAGAATTACTTACAGGTAAAGAATCAATGCACATAAAAATAAATATAATAGAAATTACTTGGGGCTGGAGAGATGGCTCAGCAGTTAAAGAGCACTGGTTCCTCTCCCAGAAGACCCAGGTTCAATTAACTGGATTCTCAGCATTCAAGTTCCCAGCACCCACATGGCGGCTTACAACTGTCTGTAACTCCAGCTTCAGGGGATCTGACATCCCTTCTGGTCTCTATAGAGACCAAGTATGAACATGGTGCAAACATACACACAGGCAAACCGCTCATACACATAAAAAAATAAAATAATAATTAAAAAGAAAATTTTCTAGTTACTTTAATTCTCTCTTCAATCTATTGTCTACAGTGTTCTTAGAATGTATCCATTTATGAGATGGAAAGATGGCTCAGCAGTTAAGGGCACGAGCTGTCCTTATAAAAGACCCATGTTCAATTCCCAGCACCCACATGGTGGCTCATCATCATCTGAATCTCACTCTAGTTCCAGGGCATCCAATGCCCTTTTCTGACCTTAGGAGGCTCTTACACACACATAATACCCATACATAAACACTAATCTCAGGTGCACATGCATACATATAGAACAAATAAAAACAAAACGGAATGTATCTGTTTAAACATAATCCTGAAAATATGATTTGCCTATCTTAAAATACAAAGTTAAGCTGGACATGATGGCACACCATTTTAATCCCACCAGAGGCAGGCAGATCTCTATGAATTTGATACCAGCCAGGGCTAAAACAAACCAAAAAACAAATAAAATCAGAGGCTAGACATGGAAGACACATGTAATTTCAGCATTCGGAACACTGGGGCAGAATAATTGCTAGTACAAGACTAACAATAGCAAGTTCAAGAACCCTTTCCCCTTCTACCATACAGAGTGATAAAGAGAATTAAGGCAGACAGTAAGGCACTCTGCTTAATTCAGAGGAAATTTATACATATTCACAAAGACTATAATCTGAAAAGGCATTATATGCAAAAACATGCTGCCAAATTCAGTGCAAGTTAAGAACTATGTTATAGCCGGGCGGTGGTGGCGCACGCCTTTAATCCCAGCACTTGGGAGGCAGAGGCAGGCGGATCTCTGTGAGTTCGAGACCAGCCTGGTCTACAAGAGCTAGTCCCAGGACAGGCTCCAAAACCACAGAGAAACCCTGTCTCGAAAAACAAAACAAAAAAAAAAAAACAAAAAAAGAACTATGTTATAGGGGCAAAATTAAAAGAAAGGTGTAGTCTCAGTTGTCCTAGAACTAGTTCTGTAGACCAGGCTGGCCTCGAACTAACAGAGATCCACCTGCCTCTATATCCCAAGTGCTGGGATTAAAGGTGTGTGCCACCACTGCCCAGCTGTAACAAGACATTCTACCATTCACTGAACACTGAATCACACAGAGTACAATCCTATTCAGAGTTACTTTGGCACCTCTGTTGTAGAAGCATTAAGTTGGCCATTAAGAGGCTCTCTAATTTTCAGACTTGGTAGATTTAAAAAGTTGACCCCAGGATGGATTTGTCCAAGTCACAGGACACATTCCATGAACCACACATGGCTAGCACTCAAATTTTCTGTTGGTCCAGCTTGCTTCCTACCACACCAAGTCCACTAGATATCACTAGATTGATGCATATTGATATCTTTCCATGTATTACTTACCTTACTCTCCCATTCAGATTTATCTGAATATGCTGCTTAAAATCTGGATATTTGGATGCCAGATATGCGAAGTCAGGTGGCTTGTCCTTGTATCTATTTCTTGCGTGCATTGATTTGCTTAGAGCCATCTTTAAAGAGAGAGGGAAGAGGGGATGTGAGAGAGACATAGAAATCATATTTATTTCAAAAGCATTAGTGAGGAAAGGAGTATATACATGTCCATAATACCAGTACTTGAGAGGCAGAGGCAGGAGGATTACGGTAAGCTTGTAAGACCAACCTCGGCTACATAGTGAGTTCCAGGCCAGTCTGGTCTACAATTGAGACCTTACCTCTAAAACAAACACACACACACACACACACACACACACACACACAAATAGTAAGGCAAGTAAGCAGTGCTCTTGTTAAGTCCAGCTTGCTGCAACATGCAGGACCCTCCCCAACTGAGGGGATACAGTTTATCACTAGAATACTTGCCAACACACTCAAGACTCTGGGTTCAGTCTCCAGAATCTCTCTCTCTCTCTCTCTCTCTCTCTCTCACACACACACACACACACACACCTAGAAACTCAGTTTTTACTCCCAAGGATTCACATGCCCCTTACAGATATCTGGTTAAAAAGGAACATAAGGTGAGGACAGGACCCAAGGCCCCAAGATTATCAAAGGGAAATGTGTTCTTTTTTCATGTAATACTGTAGAGCAACAAAAAGAAAGGCACTCCTCTAATAAATTCAAGAGATATTGATACATTAGGACTCACCAACACATAAAAGAGGGCGCTGACAGGCGTGTAATCTGAACATATGTAACGCAAGTTAAATTACAGTCTTGGTCAATCTGGTTCATTTTCTACACTACTTATTCGATCGTAACAGATGCAGTCAATATAAGTCACTCCTTTGATTAACTTCTGGGAGAAAAAAAATTTTTTCCACCAGGAATTTAACCCAGTGTCTCACACAAGTTCTACCAAGGGGCTGCTATACCCCAGATGAACTAACTTCTGGATATTTAGTTACATACCTATTTATTCCATTCCTCAAAGCTAACTGGGTGTCAGCTCTTGCCTAGCACCCAGTTTACTCTGTTCCTGCCACACTGGCCTATTAGCCATTTCCTGATCAAGTTAGGCACATTCACACCTTAGGGCTATTTGTACTTGTCTTTTTATAGTTTTTGTTGCTCAGACAAGGTCTCCAGTAGCCCACACTGGCTGGGAACTCACTTTGTAACCAAGGCTACTCATGAATTCCTTCTCCAGAGTGCATCATCACGCGGAACTTGCACCTGCTGCTATTCAATCGTCATGGATTGCCCTCCCCCATACAGTGTATGAAATGTACATACACTGAACATATCCCAACCTTGTTAGGTGTTTGGTCAAACGTCACCTCGCTAAAACATTCAGTGACTAGAACACACTTTATCACCTTCCTAAACTACTGTCTTTTGAATTTCCTCACTTGACATTCTCTACATGTTTGTTTTAATTTTTAAAACTTTCCCCACAAGCAAATTCCACGAGGGAAAACTTTGTTCGCTGAGGTACCCCAATCCTTAACAAAGGATCTGTAAGAATAGGTACTCAACTATTTGCTGACTGAGGAGAGTATGAAATCGCCTGGAGATGTACCTCAGAGTGATAGAGCATTTGCCTAGCACGTGCAAGGCACTGGGTTCAGACATCAACACCATAAGCCAATGACTACCAAATACTTTCCACCGTGTATAAGCCACTGAATCATAACACTCTCTTTCCGAATGGGCAGCCCAGGGAGTCTCAACAACAGCTACAAAAAGGCTCAAGTGAGCGAGTCCAAAAACCAAAGACCTCGAGGGTTGCCTTCTTTCGTCTTTAACACCGTGTTTCCTCTTGACCCTCATCTCTTCAAACACCATTTCTTCTCATGCATAACCCTATCGGATAGTCTAAATTCGGCTTTTAGAACATCAAACTCTGAGGGCTGTAGAGACGGATCAACGGTTAAGAGCACTGTTTGCTCTTCCAAAGGGCCTGGGTTCGATTCTCAGCACCCACGTGGCGATTCACGACCAATTCTAACTCAGCCCCATGGCATCGTCCTCTTCCGGCCTCTGCCGGTACTTGTGCTCGTGTTGCGGACATACGTGCATTCAAAACACATACATATAAAGTAAAAAAATTTTAAAAAGGAACAACAAACGGAACAGATGCCTTCCGCCACGACCCCAACACCTCCGTTCTGTGTCCATACCCCCCGTCACTAATCTGACTTTTTCTCTAGTTCTACCGCCCCTCGGGTTCATCCACGCCTTCTTCCCGCTTCGGTTTCAGAGCTCTCTAAACATCAGCCCAGGCGCACCAAGGGGCTCTCTCCTTCAACTCCTCCCACCTACCCACCCCACCGCCTGCGTCGGAGCACACAGTCGCCCAGGGTCCCCGGCTTCAAACCCCAATTAAGCCCCTGAGGAGCCAAGAACCAGTGGATAAAAGCCGGTACTGGTTAAGCGACTAATGAGCACAAGCAGATAATTGATTTCTGAACCTCGCACCTCATATGCCAGTGTAGGAGCCGGACGGCGTGTATGGCTGGGCCCCGCACAAACGCAGGATCCTTACCCACTCACACAGCGAAGCGCCTAGAAACGCAGATGCTACGCTCCCAGCGCGCCGCCATCTTGTGAAGCCAATCGGCGGCGTGATTGGGCAAGCCATTCTCGCGAGACCTATGGTCTAGCCTGAAGAAGAAAGTAACTGTCGCGATACCTGGAGTTTGGGGCGCGTTTTCCACGAGAACGTGGGGGCGTGGTCGCAAGCAGAGCGCTTGTCGGGGAGGTGGAGCGGTGTACTTGCCGTTTTACTGTTGTTGGGCTGCTCGTTTCCTGTTTAGTTTTGGTTGAGACGGAGCTCCACTGTAATCCAGTCTGGCCACGAACTCGGGGCCACCCTCCTGCTCTGGCCTTCCTGACCTGGGATTACAGGTGTAAGCTACCCCACAAAACTGGAAACTTTTTTTCTGAGTAACTTTTTTCAGCTCGCTCCAGGCTTACTAAATCATACCCTCTAGGCTAGGACAGGAAAAAGGAAAGCTAGAATAGGAGAATCTTGGGTTTGGTGGCAATTAATAGTTATTGTATAGCAAGTCTGTCTATGTGATGACACAGTAGTTTCAGATAAACCTATGAGATGGGCAAAATCAAAATATAATAGCAATAATTGTGTCACAGCTCAGATGGAAAGGGATCCTGGCCGGCAGGAGCCAGGGAATGCTGAGTGTTACAGCTCGGGTGGAAAAGTGCTCTGGCAGTCTGGACCAGCAAGAGCACAGGTCACAGGAAGTGACAGCTCTGCTCCGGCTGGAGAGCGCTTTCCCCATTACAGCTCGGCTCCAGTATTCCAGAGTGTAGCAACTCTGCTCGGCTAAGGGAAGGCTTCCCCAGCGAAAGTGTTACAGTCCCAGTCCACTCCATCTCTGCTCCTGCAAAAGAAGGTCTTCACTCAAACCTCGTCCAAGAGATTTCTTAAGAGGAAAGAATCCAGGAGAGTGGATAGCTATACCAGGGTGGATGAGGAGCACCCACAAATAGTACTGGTACAGGGCTTATATAGGGGTTCTTAGGGGCGGAGTTTTCCCAGGGAGATGATGGGTTGGTTAGTTTTCCCCTGCTCAGGAATTGGTAAGTTTAATTGGTCAATGGCACAGATGGCTGATTTCAGAGCCAAACTGTGTTTCTTTCACTGGCCTTTTTAAGCTTTTTGACTCTAGGGCTCATTTCTTTCACTGACTCTGATTCTGTTCTAGGGACAGAGTATATTTCTTTGGCACTGGTTTCAGAGTCAGGGTGCATTCCTTTGGTTCTGGGTTCCCGGTCTAAAACATTTCTTTCACTGGCTCTGATCTCAGAACCAGGGGCTCAGTTTTCAGCGCCAGTTGGGCTTCTTTGACTAGCCCTTTTACCCAACAACAACAATAATAATACTGATACTTAGAAACTGCTTTGGGGTTGGGGGCGGAAACATGACTCTGCTCTTAAGAACACTGGCTATTCTAACAAAAGACCCAGGTTCAATTCCCAGCACCCACATAGAGACTTAAAGCCAGCTGTAACTCAAGACCCTAGTACCCTCTAGAGGCATGAGGCATGTATGTGATGCACAAACATGCAAGCAGCCGGGCGGTGGTGGCGCACGCCTTTAATCCCAGCACTCGGGAGGCAGAGGCAGGCGGATCTCTGTGAGTTAGAGGCCAGCCTGGTCTACAAGAGCTAGTTCCAGGACAGGAACCAAAAGCTACAGAGAAACCCTGACTCGAAAGAAAAAAAAAAACATGCAAGCAAACACCCATGCACATAAAAATAAACCTTTTTTTTTTTTTAGATGGGAACTGCTTTGCCTAAAGAGCATTGAGTTCTCATTTGAATTCACAAAGTAAAAGGATAACAGCCTGCCATGATTTTTATATCTATCACCTTTAGGCATTTAATTGTCAACTTTTACAATATTCTGTTCCAGATTGCCAAAAAGGTGCTTCAGTTGTATCATAAAATGTCAGTTTTGTATTGCATTCCTGGAACAACAGGACTAATCAATAAATACTTTTATGAAGCAATGCTAGGCTGTAAACAGAAGTTTCTGTCCCACCTGCTCCCACAACCGTTCAGTCACAAATAAACACATAGAGTCTTTCTTATATTAATTATAAACTGGCTGGCCTATTGCTCAGGCTTATTATTAACTAGCTCTTACAATATAAGTTAACTCATAATTTTTATCTATGTTTAACCATATGACTTGGTTCCTTTTCTCAGTAAGTCAGATTCTTCTGCATCTCTGCCCTTTCTCTTCCCAGAATTCTCCTAGTCTGGTTGCCCCACCTATACTTCCTTCCTGGCTTCTGGCCAATCAGCATTTTATTAAACCAATACAAGTGACAAATCTTTACAGTTTACAAGAGCATTATCCCATTGCACTAGGCCTCAAAGGACAAGACTCCCTCCTTCTTCACAAGCTAAGGGCACATATCTGCATAGATGAAACCGTATGCTGTAGCAGGAATAGTTGTCCTAAGGGAACCAATTGCTTCCCCCAAGCAATAAAGACTTTGAGCCACTTTGAAGAATCAAAATGTGATCAATTAGACCACTTTGACCTTGGATACTTAATTAGCTGTGCTAATAGCCCCCTCAATTGTTCCATCCTCAATTGTTCCTTTATCTCTAACCCTGAGTATGGTATCCTAGACCTGTAAATCCAGCCTTTGGAAATGAGTTCATCCCTGTAATACATAACAAGTTCAAGACCAGCCTGGTCTACATGGGACCCTGTTCAAAAAGTCAAAGCAACAGTATACCATTAGGTCAGTGATAGAGTACAAAGGCTGTGCACACTAACACCATATATGTATGTGTGTGTGTGTGTGTGTATCATAGCTATGAAATGTGGGCTGGAGAAATGATTCAGCACTTAACACTTGATGCACTATCATGAAGTCCAGAATTTGCACCCTACCATCCACATAACAACCAAGGGATACCAAAGGCTTTGCTGGCTTCCAGCCTAGTTAAGAAAACATGAGTCTGAAGTTCAGAGAGAAACTTGGCCTTAAAGGAATATGGAGACAGTGATAGAGGACATCCGGTAGCCTTTTCTGGCTTCCACACATGCACACACACACACACACACACACACATATACACACACGTGCTGGGGTTAAAGGAATGCACCACCATGCCCAGTCACAAGTTAATTTTGTATGTATAGGTGATTTGCTTGCATTTGTCTGTGTACCACATGCATGCAATGTCCATGGAGACCAGAAGAGGGTGTCAGGTCCCCAGATCCTCTTGGAACTGGCCTTAGAGATAGTTGTGAGCTGCCATGTGAGTGCTGAAAATTGATCCTGGGTCCTCTAGAAAAGCAGCCAGTGCTCTTGAGTACTGAATGTCTCCAGCCCCTAAATAAAATAAATGTTTTTGTTTCTTTGTTTGTTTTTCGAGACAGAGTTTCTCTGTGTAACCACCCTAGCTGTCCTGAAACTAGCTCTGTAGACCCGACTGGCCTCAAACTCACAGAGATCCACCTGTCTCTGCCTCCCGAGTGCTGGGATTAAAGGCATGTGTCACCATCACCCAGCTAAAATAATTTTTTTCAAAGAAAAATAAAACTTCATTGGAAAACTATACCACTCTGTAGCTGACCAGACTTCTATGCAACTCTTTTCAGTCTTTCTTGGTCCTTACTGTCCTATGAGAGGCAGTAGAAGTAGGGGGAAGATCAGAAGAAAATGAAGGTTGTTACATTCCTCATGGAAGAGCTGTTGGGAGGGTGACTGAAGCTGCCTGGAGATGCCCTTGGCCTCACCTCTGGTGTAGCAGTCCCCAGAGCATCAGCTCCCAAATCGGAATGTGTATGTCACCTGGGGAACTCATTATGCAGAAAGCTCCAGAACAGCAACCCTGCGAGTCAGAGTCAAAGGGTCTGAGAATGTACTTAGTCTGCAGAACCCTATCGGATTCTGACAGAGGTACATTCTCTGGGGTAACTAGTTCTGTCATGTGGACCATATTTCAAGAAACACAGACAGAGCAACTGTGCTCTCCTGAGAAGCAGGAAAGGCTATTGCAAGGGTGATGAGAAAATTAATTATCTTCAGTCACCTCAGGAGACAAGGCTTTAGGCTGTACTTTGGGATGGAAAACAAGAACAAAATGCACACAGAAGGATCCTGGGGTTCTGAAGGATGCACGAAAAGACCTCCATGACTGGCCTTCCCTCGCCTCCCATTTAGGGCTATGGGGTAGAGAAGAACACCTGGGCAAATTCCCTGGGGCATTTAAAAGGACTTGGCTCTGGCTGAGAAAGATGAGAGACAGCTTCCCTATGGGCACCAGCAGAGACACCCAAACCAGGAATGCTGATGGAAGTTGGGAGAGCCACTTCAGGAGTGTGTGCTGCGATAGGAACACTGGTGGGGGCATACACTGATCCACCAGTTCCGAAAAGTGACTGGACCCTATCGTGTTATTCCTGGGTATATATGCCAGAGAAACAGTTCTTTTCCATGAGATCCAAAAAACCTAAAGATCCAGGATGTTCTTAGCAATATTAATCAAACTAAAAATCTATAAAGAATACTAATACCCTTGGGCAGGTAGATAAATTGTGCTACAATACAAGAATTTATTCCATGCATGTTTCAAATGAATGGAACTACATACTACATGGGCAAAGAATAATAAATTATGCTTGCAAACCTTATAAATTATAGAATAAATGCATTCATGTTAAATTACAAAATAAGCAAAGTAGAAAATGCATTGTTTAGCCGGGCGGTGGTGGCGCACGCCTTTAATCCCAGCACTCAGGAGGCAGAGGCAGGCGGATCTCTGTGAGTTCGAGACCAGCCTGGTCTACAAGAGCTAGTTCCAGGACAGGCTCCAAAACCACAGAGAAACCCTGTCTCGAAAAACCAAAAAAAAAAAAAAAAAGAAAATGCATTGTTTGGGAACTGTGAAAAATATAGAGAAAAAATATAAAGAAAAGCAAAAAATCATGGGACAAATTCAAAATAGTTGTTACCCTGCATAAGACAGGAAACAAATGCTTTAGAGCTGGTCCTGTTCATGTTCTTAAATATCAGACCGTAGGTGTCTGTTTTAGTCAGTATATGATGTATGTGCACATACCGTGTAGCCTTTGGGCTATCTATTTCAATATTTAAAAAAAAAACTAGCCTGGTTGGTGGCGGTGCACACCTTTAGTTGTGAGCCACCTTTGTGTGTGATGGAAACAAAACCTAGGTCCCCAGGAAGAGCGGCCAGTGCTCCTACCCTCTGAGCTGTCTATCTAACCCAGCAGTTCTCAACCTCTGGGTTGCGACCCCATTGAGGTTCAAAGGATACTTTCATAGGGATTACATATCAGATATGATTCATAACAGTAGCAAAACAACAGTTATGAAGTGGCAACAAAAATAACTCTATGCCGTGTCTCAAAAAAACAACAAAAAAAAATTAATCCAACTTATTTCCAGGCAGAGTCAGGTAGATCTCTGTGAGTTCGAGGCCAGCCTGGTCTACAAAGCAAGTTCCAGGACAGCCAGGGCTGTTACACAGAGAAACCCTGTCTTGAAAAACCAATAATAATAATAATAAACTTTATGGTTGGAGGTCACCACAGCATGAGGGTCAAAGCAATAGGTTGAGAAACACTGATCTAGCCTCTGTGCCTCTGTTTTTGTTGTTCTTAAAACAGAGTCTCACTAAGTATTCCTAGCTGATCTAGAACTCACAAAGATCTACCCTATCTGTCTCTGTCTCCCCAGTGCTAGGATTAAAGGAATGTGCTGCCATGTCCAGCTTTGAACTTTAAAAAAAAAAATTTATTTTTTTTTTAAATTTTTTTTTGGTTTTTCGAGACAGGGTTTCTCTGTAGTTTTGGAGCCTGTCCTGGAACTAGCTCTTGTAGATCAGGCTGGTCTCGAACTCACAGAGATTCTCCTGCCTCTGCCTCCCAAGTGCTGGGATTAAAGGCGTGCGCCACCACCGCCCAGCTATTTATTCTTTTTTTAAATGTATATATAATGTATGTATATGTGTGGTGCACATGAACCTTGATGGAACACATGTGGACATCAGATGCCAACTTGTAGGAGTCTGCTGTCTCTCTCTACCATGTGAATTCTGCAGATCTGAACTAGGGTATTAGGCTTGGCAGCAAGCAGGTTCATATGCTAAACCATCTTGATGACCTCAAGTTTGAATATCTAATCTTTCTGTCTCCACTTCCCAAGTAGTAGGATTACAAATACGTAGCCAAAAGCCCAGCTTCCGAGGTGCTATGGGTCCAACTCTAGGCTTCATATGTGCTAAGGAAGCACCCTATCAGCTGAGCTGTATATATCTCCATCCTGTTTTCAAAGATTTTTATATATTTATTTTCATTAATTTATTGATTAGTGTGTGGGATGTGTGTGTGTGTGTGTGTGCGCGCACATAGGTGTTTTTGCCTGCATGTGTGCCTATATTGTACTTTTATGCCTGGTGCCATTGGACACCAGAAGAGGGCATCAAATACCCTGGAACTGGAGTTACAGATGATTGTGAGTCACCATGTGGGTGCTGGAAATTGGACCTGGGTCCTCTAGAAGAACAGCCAGTAGTCTGAACTGCTGAGCCATCTCTCCAGTCTCTGCATTTATTTGGTATTTTAGTCTGTGTGTGGGTGTGTCTGTGTGTGTCTGTGAGTCTGTGTATAGTTGTATGGATCTGTGCATGTGCCCACAGAAACCAGAGGAACTGAATCTCCCTGGAACTGGAATTACAGATGATTGTGAGCCCCCAACTAGTTACCACAACATGAGGAACCATATTAAAGGGTCGAAGCACTAGGAAGGTAAAATCCGCTGACCTAAACACGGAATGGTTGTGGTGGCCTGCCTATAATTCCAGTCTGAGAAGTTAGGACAGGGCATGAGACTAGGTGTGTCTGTGAGCTCTAAGTTTGACTAACAGACCCTACCTCTGTAAATAATGTGGAAGAGTGATGAAGGATATGACATCATCTCCAGGTGCCAACATGTGCACACACACATATATATTTGAATCATGCATACACACCTACATCACGTAAGAGCACATAAAAATGGAAAAAAAATTGGAGATAATTATGCCATTTTTTTTTTCAAGACAAAGTTTCTCTGTATAGCCCTGACTGTCCTAGAACTAGCTCTGTAGACCAGGCTGACCTCTAACTCACAAAGTTCCTCTGCCTTCTGAGTGCTGAGATTAAAGACATGCACCATCAACACCTGGCTTTTTTCTTTCATGATTTTTAAAATAAATAATATAAAAAGAAACGTTGGGCTGCCAGTGTGCACCTGTAATTCAAAAATGTTAGAAACGGAAACAGAGACCAGGAGTTCAAGTCCATCCTCCGTTGCAAAGAAAAGTGGGCTGTCAAGATGGCCCAGGAGGTAAACGAGTTTGCCTTACAAGCCTGATGACCTGAGCCCTGGAACAGGTTTTTAAAAAGCCTCAAGAGGTGTTCCAGGGCTGGAGAGACGGCTCAGTGGTTAAGAGCATTGCCTGCTCTTCCAAAGGTCCTGAGTTCAATTCCCAGCAACCACATGGTGGCTCACAACCATCTGTAAAGAGGTCTGGCGCCCTCTTCTGGCCTTCAGGCATACACACAGACAGAATATTGTATACATAATAAATAAATAAATAAATAAATAAATAAATAAATAAATAAATAAGAGGTGTTCCATACGTGTAAGCCCAGCACTCCAGCGAGAAGGAAAGCAGAGAGGACACAAAGGTTTTGGAGAAGCTTGAGAAGGTCAAGTGGCAGCTACCTGGATCATGTAGTGTGGCAGAAACAGGAGACCCTGCCTCAGCAAGGTGGGAGTGATAACCCCCGGAAGCCATCCAGTCCTCCTCTAATTTGTTGTTGTCGTTGTCCTTCTTCTTCTTCTTCTTCTTCTTCTTCTTCTTCTTCTTCTTCTTCTTCTTCTTCTTCTTCTTCTTCTTCTTCTTCTCCTCCTCCTCCTCCTCCTCCTCCTCCTCCTCCTCCTCCTCCTCCTCCTCCTCCTTCTCCTCCTCCTCCTCCTCCTTCTCCTCTTCTTCTGTTTTTTTGACCTGGAACTCACTCTATAGACCAGGCTGGCCTCGAACTCACAGAAATAATGCCTGCCTCTGCTTCTTGAGTGCTGGGATTAAAGGCGTGCACCACCACCGCCCGGTTGTCCTCTCCACTGTCAGACTTCTTATACTGCCCTAGTGGTATGCCCTCACCTACACATACACACACACATACACACACACACACATACACAAATAAGTAATGTAGTAAAAAAATTAAAAATATATCCACATAAATAAATAAGACAGACTGGATATGGTAACACCTGCCTGCAAACCCTGCATTTAGGGGCTAAAATATGAGATCAGTTCAAAGTCATTCCTAGTTACATCGTGAGTTCAAGGTAAGCCGGAAATAGAAGAAGAGAATCTGTGTCTAAAAATACAAATAAAGCCTTCAGTCAGATGTGGTAGTACACACCCACAATCATGGCACTTAGGAAAGATAGGCAGGAGGATCATAAATTCAAAGCCAGCGTAGGCTACACGGCAAACTCTAAGCTGGCAGGGACAACATAGCAAGACTGTCACAAAAACAAACCAGGCCGGTGGAATGGTTCAGGCATCTTGCTAAAATTCCATGAGAAGACAGCAACCAAATCTATCTCTTCTAAGTTCCTCATGACAAGCCAAGGCATGTGCCAACCAAAGTTGACTATGGGAGCCAACATGTTCTTTTGGACTTTCTTACAGGGCAGAGATAAGAGGTTACTGACAGGGGCATGGGTGCTCCTCCCCCCAGCAGGCTGCTCCTGGAAAGTGTTTGCCCAGCAGGAATGAGGATTTCCCCATAATGAAAGAGATGGAGGCCCTCTTCCTATCTTTCTCAGCCTCTCCTGGCCCGCATGCAATCAAGGCAGTTGCATACAACAAGAGGTAGGGAGGGCCAGAAACTCAGGCAAGGGTCTCGTGACCCTCCCAGTCCTTCCACAAGGGGATGGAAACAGTCAACCAGCCCAGCTGGGACAATCTTTTTGCAAGGGGGCACAGCTGAACTCCCCAACATGGTGGTTACCTGACCCAGAGGAGAGCCACGTACAAGTCGGTAAAAGTACTTGCTATATAAGCCTGACGGCCTGAGTTTGGCCCCCAAGACCCACATAAAGGTGGACGGAGAGAGAGCTGTCTCCACCAAGTTGTTCTCTGACCTCTGTACACTAACCTTAGTTACCCATCGTTTATACATTTTTTTAAAAAATTCTTTTTTTTTAAATATTTATTTATTATGTATACAATATTCTGTCTGCAGGCCAGAAGAGGTCACCAGACCTCATTATAGATGGTTGTGAGCCACCATGTGGTTGCTGGGATTTGAACTCGGGACCTTTGGAAGAACAGGCAATGCTCTTAACCACTGAGCCATCTCTCCAGCCCCTTTTTAAAAATTCTTAAAGGTTGCAACTGAGATGAACATATAGTAAATAAATAAATTACATAAAAGAATACAGTCACGGGAAAATAAAACAAAAAAAAATACACTCATCAGATGTGAGCTGAACCCATCAGGTTTGCTGGAGTGCACACTGCCAGCCCTGTTCTCAGACACTGCTGCAGGAGTTCTGGGGTGGGAATCTAACAAGTTGCGTTCCTTCTTTTTTTCTTTTCAGTTTTTGTTTTTGTCTTGTTTCTGTGTAGGAGTGAGGCAGTGTCTTACCATGTAACTCTGGGGAGCCTGGAACTCAACTCTGGGGAGCCTGGAACTCACTATGTAGACCAGGCTGGCCTCCAATGCAGTACCTCCGGAGTGACAGGATCAAAGCCTCAGCTGGTTCAGCTGCATTCTTAGGGAGCCCTGGTGAGACTGGTGATCCCAGAACCGTGCTTTGAAAACTGATGACTTATTCAGCTACAGAAGTGCCCTCTCTTTCCCATAAACAAAGGCTTGCACTCATCAACTCCACCATTTCTTGGCTCATCACGTCCATGACATCACCCAATATTTACCGGCCAGGCAGGAAGAATGAGATAACTGCTGAGTAACGTAGAGCCACAGAGGACAGAGTTAAGCAGGGCCTGTACAGTCCTGCTTCTGTTCCCCTTCGTCTCTAATATCTTCAAGTCAAGGGTCAAATCACGCTTAAAGTAATACACCCGTTTATGTGGGCTGGGGGTGTAGCGTGTTGGTAGAGCGCTTGCCTACTGTGTACGAGACCCTGAGTTTGGTCTTCAGCACCACATAAAATCCCAGGACTGTGGAGGTGGAGACAGGAGTGTCAGAAGTTCAAGGTCCTCTGCAGATATGCAGCCTGAAATGAGACCCTATTCCAAAGGAAGGAAAGAGTCAAAAATTTTAATTGCATGAACTCAGAAGTAATGCTTCTATTTTTCTAAAACCAAATAACATTTCTTTATTGTATCCTAGGGCCTCTACAAGCAAAAACATGACTTCCAGGTAAACTCAGTCAAAACCAGACTCAGGTTCTTCCCAGTCCTTTACCTCTGTGGTGCTGGGAGAGTTACGCAAATATCACCAAGAAATACGTGCTGAAGGGACAGTCTTCAGGATCATTGTTGGTGGCCTCCTGCTCCAGGTGGAACAGATGAGCATCCTGTCGGCTCAGGCTGGGGTAGAAGAGAGTGGAACAGGGCAGTGTGTCGATGTGTGAGTGCGTGCTGACAGCCCAGCTCAAGCATGCAACCCCTTCCTTTCTACGAGGGTAGAGTGGAAATGCTGAGAGAATCTGTTTCCGAGCTCAAGCCTAAACATGTCGAGCTATTGGGCCTGCTTTGAGCTGTCTACACTGAGGCGATGAGGTATTTGCCTGTACAGTTTGCCTCCTGCCTAGCTGTTGCCTAGGAATCAAGTTCATTCCAATCTTCAATTAAAGGGAGTTTATTAAGCCAGGTGTGGTGGTTGACCCTTGTGATCCCAGTACTAGAAAGAAAGAAGTAGGAGGTTCAGCTACCGGTTGTAGGTCAACCTGGTCTACACAGGGAGTCCCAGTCTAGACAGGGCTGCATAACAAGACCCTGTCTCAAATACACAGGAGTGCACACACAACAAAACACCAAAACCCTCACCATACATTTTAGAAAAGCAGTGGTGGTAATAGCTGTAGTTTCAATATTTGGGAGGTAGAAGCAGAAGAATAGGGATATTTAGGTCATTCTTGGCTAGGTTTGAGATCAGCCCAGAATACTTGAGACCCTCTTTCAAGAAACAAAACAAGCTGTGGTGGCACACACCTTTAATCCTGTGAGTTTGAGTCCATCTGGGTCTACATAGCAAGTTCTGGACAGCCAGGACTACATGAAACTTTGTCTCAAAAAACAACAAAAGTTTGTGTGTGCCTGTGTGAGTTCAAACACATCATGGGCATGCGGGTGCCCCTAGAAGCCCCTAAAGGTGTCAAAGGCCCTGGAACTAAAGTTACAAACAGTTATAAGCTGCCGTGTGGTTTCCTGGAAGTGAACCTGGGTTCTCTACAAGAGCCACAAGTGCCCTGAACCCCTGAGTCATCTCTCCTGTCCCAGTAAAGTCCTGCCTGTCAGCCAGGTATGGTGGTTTATGCCTGTAATTCCAGGTCAGGAGGAAGAGGGCCAATCTGGGTGACATGAAACCCTGTTTCAAAAAGGGAGGAGAACCATACAACTGCAATCCAGCACTTGAGAGATGGAGGCCAAAAGATCAGGAGTTTAAAGTCACTTTGAGCAGTACCAGCCTGGGATTCATGAGACATCATCTCAATCCCTCTTCCCAAAAGAATGGAGAGAATTTGAGAAAGTGAAAACACCATTATCACGTCATGTCATCTCCCTGCCTAGTATGTACTGCTGGAAAAGCACTTGGGTGCAGGTCACCACTGACCTTCGACAGACAGGAACCAAAGCTACAGAGAAACCCTGTCTCGAAAAACCAAAAACCAAAAAAAAAAAAAAAGAGAGAAGATACTGATGGTGCCTAAACAATGGTGACATTGTCGGAGGAGTCTGGACTACCTTCTGTCCTCCTCTCTCAATCCATAAAGATGGGGAGATGCTTCTGCCTCAGTTAAAGCCACCTTTGCCAAGGACAGAGTAATGACTGCTCAAAGCAATAGACTTACTCAACAACGACAGAAAATCTGTTATACCACCAGTCAGTCAGCGTGAGCTGTGTGGAATTTGGATATTTAAAATATTCCTACAATCGGAACTATTGAGTCAAAGGATAAAACAAAGACTTACAACCATGGCCTTTAAATATATTTCATCTACATTTGTGGTATGTGTGCCTGTCTGTCTGTCTGTCTGTCTTTCACAGGAGTGCGCATGCACACACAACCTCACTGAACCACTTCACCAGCTCCCTCCCTTTTTTTTTAAATATAGCCATGATCTTAATATAAAAAAAAAAAACCCAAACTGTTAACAAAGGTGACCAGGCTTTAGACATTGTAGTTTGAAATAAACTAATATAATCTTTCCTTAGGGGATGTTCTCAGCATCTCAACATGTATTCAAGCATACATGCACATGCTAGGCGGTGGTGGCACACGCCTTTAGTCCCAGCACTTGGGAGGCAGAGGCAGGTGGATCTCCATAAGTTTGAGGTCAGCCTGGTCTACAAGGCGAGTTCCGGGACTGGCTCCATAGCTACTGGGAAACCGTATCGAAAAATAAAGGAGAAAAGAAAAAAAAGAATATGTATTTTGACTAAAAAATTTTGACCCACCTCATTCACATTTGAGAATTTATGTGAAGGGAAGAGCTACATGAGGGATAACTGGACAGATGTGCAGGATGTATATGCCCAATGATTCAAGGAAGCATATTTATAATCATTAAAGGTACAGCCAGAGGTGATGCCACACACCTGTAATCAGCCCTCAGGGTGGTAAGGAAAGAAGACTAGGATTTTAAGGCTTGACAAGGGACAGTGGGCCAAAAAAGAAGACAAGGGGACTGAGAGGGAGCTCAATGGTAGAGCATTTGCCTAAAATATTCAAGGCTTTGGTTTATGTCCAGCACTGCAACAATAATAATAACAATAATAACAAATAACAATAATAGCAAGAATTACTATTAACATTCATGATATAGTGCTTAGTAGAAATACCAGATGTGAAAAGTGCACACATGTGAATATCCCTTTTAACATTCTCCTTTGTATTTACTAATAAAATAAAAGACCAGAAGTTGGGGCTGGGGAGATGGCTCTTCAGTTAAGAGTGCATACTGCTCTTCCAAATCACCCATACTCCAGCTCTCAGGATATCCAGTGCTTCCAATTTGTAAAAACACCTGCACTCACATGTACATACCCCCATAAGTACACATAATCAAAAATAATAAAATAAACCTTTAAAAAATAATAATAGGGCCGGGCGGTGGTGGCGCACGCCTTTAATCCCAGCACTTGGGAGGCAGAGGCAGGCGGATCTCTGTGAGTTCGAGACCAGCCTGGTCTACAAGAGCTAGTTCCAGGACAGGCTCCAAAACCACAGAGAAACCCTGTCTCGAAAAAAACCAAAAAAAAAAAAAATAATAATAATAATAATAATAATAGTTGTTAGTAGGTGATAAGATGATAACTACTTTCTGTTTTTTTGTTTTTTTGTTTTTTTGTTTTTTTTGATTTTTCGAGACAGGGTTTCTCCGTAGCTTTTTGTGTTTTTTTTTTTTTTTTTTTTTTTTTTTAAGTTTTTCGAGACAGGGTTTCTCTGTAGCTTTGGAGCCTGTCCTGGCACTAGCTCTTGTAAACCAGGCTGGCCTCGAACTCCCAGAGATCCACCTGCCTCTGCCTCCCGAGTGCTGGGATTAAAGGCGTGCGCCACCACCGCCCGGCTCTGTTTTCTTAATTATTCTCTTTCATACTAATTTTTTCCTTTTTCTGGCTTATTGTTTATTTGGTTGGTTGGTTGGTTGATTGGTTTTTCAAGTCAGGGTTTCTCAACATAGCACTAGCTAACTTGGAACTCACTCTGTATACAAGGCTGGCCTCGAACTCCCAGAGATCCACCTGCCTCTGCCTCCCGAGTGCTGGGATTAAAGGCGTGCGCCACCACCGCCCGGCTCTGTTTTCTTAATTATTCTCTTTCATACTAATTTTTTCCTTTTTCTGGCTTATTGTTTATTTGGTTGGTTGGTTGGTTGATTGGTTTTTCAAGTCAGGGTTTCTCAACATAGCACTAGCTAACTTGGAACTCACTCTGTATACAAGGCTGGCCTCGAACTCACAGAGATCCACCTGCTTCTGCCTCCCGAGTGCTGGGATTAAAGACATGCACCACAAGTGCACCACTACCTGGTTCATATTTATTTTTTTTTATCTTGCTTTTTTTGTTTCATAGTTTGCTTTTTTGGGACAAAGTCTCATATATGTGGAATGCCTTATACTCTATTTGTATCCCAGGATAACTGACTTGCCAATCTTCCTGTCTCTACTTCCCAAGTGCTGAGATTATTGTATACCACCACATCTGGTTCCAGCTCTATTTTTAACCTAACATTACATTGCTTTTTCTGTTATATGCCCAATATTACTTGCAAAATCATGGAGAAAACAGAAAAAAAAATTGAAAGATAGTACACACGATTAGATTGCTTAGAAGTCCAGGAAAGCCAGGGCTCTATGGAGAAACCCTGTCTAGAAAACAAAACAAAATAAAAAATTATTTAAAAGTATTATTTTGTATATTTAATTCAATTCACAGATAAAACTACATGCATTTATCCTATATAATTTTTTTCTGCAATCAGTCTTTTGCTTTTGTTTGTTTGTTCTGAGACAATATCTGACTGTGTAGTCCAGGCAGGCCCTTGAACTCAGAATTCTTTTGCCTCATCCTCCTGAGGTTGGGATTACAGGTGTGTACCACCAAACCTGGTTTTTGTACTCAATATTAAAAATTCACTTAGTGCAAAACCACAGAGAAACCCTGTCTCGAAAAAACCTAAAAAAAAAAAAAAAAAAAAAAGGAAAAAAAAAATTCACTTAGTGTTTTTTTCTAATTCCACATTATTTTCAATCATATTGTATAGGAGGTTAATGGACAAAAACAAGATACTTGCCAGGCAATGGTGGAGCACACCTTTAATTCCATCATTCAAGGAGCAGAGGCAGGCAGATCTCTGTGAGTTCAAGGCCAGCCTGGTCTACAGAGAGAGTTCCAGGACAGCCAGGGCTACACAGAGAAACCCATCTCCGAACAAACAAAAATGAAGAAAAGATACTCCAACAATGCACATATGCACATAATAATATTTGGTAATTCATATATTTTAAAATCTTTGACTCCTCTAGAGATCCACCTATACACAAACAGACCATTAAGATTCTGTCTCTCGCCGGGCGGTGGTGGCGCACGCCTTTAATCCCAGCACTTGGGAGGCAGAGGTAGGCGGATCTCTGTGAGTTCGAGACCAGCCTGGTCTACAAGAGCTAGTTCCAGGACAGGCTCCATAGCCACAGAGAAACCCTGTCTCGAAAAACCAAAAAAAAAAAAAAAAAAAAAAAAAAGATTCTGTCTCTCATTTCTCTGCTCTCCGTTCAAGCCTTGTTTCTCCTTTGTGATAACTCTACCACTCCTGTCTCTCTTCTCCCCTCTTGCTCCTTCCCACAGGCCATATTCTCGCTCCACCACACTTCCTTAGTCAACCTTTCTTTTTTAAACCACTTTTCCAAAACGGGCCTTGCTGCCTGATCTTCCTGATCTCATCCTGGAAAATCTAGAAGGTCCTTCACTGACTTTCACTACAGCAAGACTAGAAACACGTTCCTTAAGGCACAAGCCTAGCATGGCTGAGAGTGCCAGCCAAAGTGGCACTTCAGGGATACTTAACAAAGTCCAGTGCCAAGTCGTCACCTGGGCTGGACCAGTCATGGACTCTGATAGAAGTCTGGTCTTCAACCCTTGGACTCCAGACATGGGAGGAGTCCCAGAACTCAAGGTCCTGCTCATTTGTCTGGCTCCTGGCCTCAGGTGTGCCAGGTCTACTGTGGAATACAGACATAGGAGCTGATATGGGGACGTGGCTGGAGAAACCCGCTAAGTTCAGGGGGCATCTCTCACATGCAGCCCGTTGACTCAGTGTGAACATCCACATTCCTCTCTTACTTGTTTCCTCAGAGAAACTTTGGGGCTGACATCCTTTTTGATAAGTTCTGTTCATTGGTTTACTAGGTTCTCTGAACTGAAATATTAGAGATCATCTATTATTATGCTATGCTTAGCGGCATAGCAATGATACTCACTTTATGGCACCGTCAAAACGCAAGTTTCCTAGCTAGAGCTCTTGGCCTTGAACTATCTTTCTTTCTACCAAGTTTTTAAAATTGTTTTTAAACATTCATTTTGTTTTATTTGCATGGATATTTTGCTTACAGGTGTATCTGTGTATCACACATGTGCCTGTTGCTGATGGAGGTTGGAAGAGGGTGCTGGATGCCCTAGAACTAGAAGTACAGAAAGTTGTGAGCCACCCACCCTGTGGGTTCTGGGAATTGTACTGGGTCCTTTAGAAGAGTGGTCAGTGCTCTTTACTGTTGAGCCATTACTGCAGCTCCTTTGGAACTTTTCCTCTGCCTCCTGAGTTCTGGGATTACAGGCACTGTCACCAATTTTAGGATAATCCTCTTTTTATTTTTTTTTCTTCTTTCTGTTTTTTTTTTTTTTTTTTTTTTTTTTTTGGATTTTCGAGACAGGGTTTCTCCGTAGCTTTTGGTTCCTGTCCTGGAACTAGCTCTTCTAGACCAGGCTGGCCTCGAACTCACAGAGATCCGCCTGCCTCTGCCTCCCGAGTGCTGGGATTACAGGCGTGCGCCACCACCGCCCGGCTTGTTTTTGGTTTTTTGAGACAGAGTTTCTCCATGTAGCCCTGGCTGTCCTGGAACTTGCTTTGAAGACCATGCTGGTTTCAAACTCACAGAGATCTACCTGCCTCTGCCTCCAAGTGATGGGATTAAAGGTGTTGCCACCATGCCAGGCCCTGGATATTTCTTGTTATTTAAAAAAAAAAAAAAAAACTTTAACAGTTGAACATGATGGGACTATTGATAGAGGTAGGAGAGTTGAAATGACAGGCTGGTCTACAGAGAGAGTTCTAGGCCAGCCAGGGATACATGGTGAGACCCTCTCTTAAAACAAAACAAACGATGTGGAGGTCAAAGGGCAATTTATAAAAGTTTTCTCCTACCATGTGGATCCCGGGGATTGAACTCAGGTCATCAAGCTTGACAATAGGTACCTTTACCTGCTGTGCTGGCTAGTTTGGCTAGTTTTATGTCAACTTGACACATGCTAGAGTCGTTTTGCCAGAAGGAATCTTGATTGAGAAAATACCTTCACTATATTGGTCTGTGGGTAAGCCAGTGGTCATTATTTATGATTACTGTGGGAGGGCACTGGCTCACTGAGGGCCGTGCCGCCCAGGTGGTTCTGGGTGCTATAAGACAGCAGGCTAAGTTGGGTGGTGATGGTGCATTCTTTTAATCCCAGCCCAGAAGGCAAAGACAGGCATATCTCTGTGAGTTCAAGGCCAGCATAGTCTACAAATTGAGTTTCAGGACAGCCAGGGCTACACAGAGAGACCCTGTCTCAAAAGCAGGCTGAACAAGCAAAGGAGAGCAAGCCAATAAGCAGCACTCCTCCACGGCCCCTGCATCAGCTCCTGCCTCCAGGATCCTGGCCTGTCTGAGTTCCTGTCTTGACTTCCCTCAACAGTAGAGCATGACCTGAGAGCTATAAACTGCAAGAAACCCTTCACTCTCCAGATTACTCTTATTCGTGGTATTTAATCACTGCAATAGGAACCTTAACTGAGACACTGACTGAATGATGTCACAGGCCCTAAGTAGGATACTTCTAAAACAAATTTTATTAAGCCATTTGTAATTCCAGCACTGGGGAGGTTGGGGCAGAAGCATTACCATGAGTTTAAGGCTAACCTAGGCTACAGAGTGAGACTCTGTCTCAATCAATCAATCAATCAATCAATCAATCAATCAATCAATATAACTGCTTGAGTCATCTTACTGTGAAATCAACACTGACCTAGCCTGTGTCTGTTACCATCAAAACTAGAAAATATGCAGGTCTAATCCATCCATTTCACAAACAAGAAAGCAGGGTCAAAAAATTATGCAAGATTACACTTGGCTGTCCAGTTTGAGCCAGGCTTCTGGTCTGTTTCCCCGGCACCCTATCCAGGTTCAGGTACATGGAATACCCTGAAAAGCAACTTTGTCCTTCCATGTGTAATAGTTACCAGACTTCTTCAGCAGATAGATTTTCCCTGTCATTCTTTCTTCTTTTACTACAGTGTTTGTATGTTCAGGCTCTGAAGAAGCAAAAGACCCAGTTTCTGTGAGAAGTAGTGTTGAGGGGTAGAGATCCCAGCTGGAAAGAGTGAAAGTGAGACACACAGTTATATAAGCAAGCACTTTTGTGTGTGTGTGTGTGTGTGTGTGTGTGTGGAGAGAGAGAGAGAGAGAGAGAGAGAGAGAGAGAGAGAGAGAGAGAGAGAGAGAGGTGGGATTCCCCTCTGTATGTTGTGAATATGGTTTATTACCATTAGTTAATAAAGAAGCTGCTTTGGTCTGTGGCAGAGCAGAATAGAGCTGGGTGGGAAAACTGAGCTGAATGCAGGGAGAAAGAAGGTCAAAGAGACGCCAAGTAGCTGCTGAAGGAGACAGATGCCAGAACCTTACCAGCAAGCCACAGCTTTGTGGCGATAAAAATGGCTTAATTTAAGATGTAAGAGCTAGGTAGGAATACGCTTAAACCACCGGCCAAGCAATGTTATAATTAATATAGTTTCTGTGTGATTATTCGGGTCTCAGTGGCCAGGAAACAAACAAGCAGTCTCCATTTACGTGTGTGTGTGTGTGTGTGTGTGTGTGTGTGTGTGTGTGTGAGTGCATGTGTGTGTGTCTGTTGGGGAAAGCCTGGACTGAGGTTGACACTGTATTTTCCAAATAAAATATTGAAAGCCAGATATGATGGCTCATGACTGGAATTCCAGCACTGGGGAGGTAGAGGCAGGTGGATCAGAAATTTAAGGTCATTCTTAGCCACTTAAAGACCTTCCTGTGCCAAATATACCCTGTCTCTGCTGTCTGAAGTTTCTGTCCTGCCTGGTCCTGAAGGAGCTCCCACAGCATATCTCAAAACCAACAGAGGTAAGAGGGGGTTGGATACTGAGACTGTACTCTAATGTTTCACTTTAAGTACAGAATATTTGAGATGAGAATTGTTTTCTTTAGAGCACGTGCAATGTGCTAGGATGTTCAAAGGAGGCCATATATTTGCAGCTGTCTTAGTCTCTCCTTCCCACTCCAGTCTATGAGTCCATGACCCAGTATCTATCTGCCTGGGAGCTGCCATTAGTTCCAGCCTCAACTTTTCTTGCTTATTCAAGTACAATGAGCCCAGCTTCCAGTCGCCTTGTAAAAGAGGCTTCAAGGGGGTTGTTGGTTTTTTACATTCTCCGTTTTTTCCCCATACCCCTCCTGTCCTCACCAGGTTTTGCTCATATGGGACTCCTTGCATTTCTTGGTCCCCTACCCCTGAAACACTGTTTGCGCAGCAGACTTCCCTGAAGATCTGAGGCTCATGACAACAGCACTATACAGTCCAGATCACGATGCAGAACTGGACGTTAGCTACCACTGTCTGAAATGGTCACCTGCTATTGTCCTGATTTTTGTGCGGGTGTTTGTCCCTCCCCCAGGGTGGCCCACTAACCCATACTGGGCTATTGTGCAAGTTAGAAAAGGGGCTTTCTCTGAGAAGGCTGATGCAACACCGCAAAGGGAACATTTGGCAACTGGAAAGCCTGTGCCCCGTCTTCCCTCAGAGGCCGCTATTCAGTCAGACCTAGTTAATCACAGCATTGTGGGGATGTAAGCCAGGGCTGCCAGGGCTTGGAAAAGGGGGAAAAAAGAAAAAGCCAGAAACCTAGTTGGTCTGTGTTCTGTTGCTGTGTCGAATGCCTGAGAATTTCAGCTGAAGAGGAGGAGAAGTTGCAGTTGGCCGCCAGTTCAGGGGTGATGGAAGCGGCTTGACTAGCTCCTTTGTTCTGCTGTGAGGGGGAGCATCACCGTAAAGAGGGCCAGTGCAGTACAGCTGTTCGCTTCACGGCGTCAGGGAGGGGCCTGAGGCAAGATGTAGCACCCAGGGACATACCCCCAGTTACCTACTTCCTGCCACTAGGCTCCACCTCCGAGCTTTTCCTTCACTGCCCAGCACTGCCATCCAGTTATGAAAACAGGTGAGGTAAGTCCCAGTCACGATCCTGTCACCTCAGTGATTAGGTCCTCACGGAACAAGATGGCAAACTTTTGGGTCAGGGATCCAATCACAACACCTGTGTTTTATTTTTGAATTACTAAGTTCGCTTGTTAATACCAGGCAAAGTGTTTTACTACGTGTTGCCTGTGTGTTGGTTGGAAACTTTCCTGAGCCCTTTGTAGATATGAATTATCTGGTGCTCATAGCAACCTCTGGAGTCCACACCGTCATTATCCCACTTCATAGGCGAAGTAACTGAAGCGCAGAACTTAAGTCCAAAGTCACATGGAAACTGAAGAACAGTGAAGGATTTTAACTCCAGCACCTGGGCCTTGAGGCCACACTCTTAAGCTTCATGCTTTGCTTGATAGGGACCTGGAAGCGGAGTTGATCTTTGTTAAAGAATAATAGGTGTTCTTTGCTGATTCTGCACTGTCTGGTGTGGTGGTTAAGCCACGTGTGTCTCCTCGGTTTAATCATAATTAGGAATTGAAGCCAGGCAGTGGTGGTGCACACCTTTAATCCCAGTAATCAGGAGGCAGAGGCAGACAGATCTCTGGGTTCAAAACCAACCTGATCTACAGAGCAAGTTTCAGGACAGCCAGGGCTGCACAGAGAAAACCTGTCTCAAAACAACAGCAAAAAAGAGCAAGGAATTAGAGGAGCAGATGGCTGCTGGTCTTCCTTTAAGCCTTTCTCTCTGTTTGGCTTAAACAAAACAAAATTTTGTGCTTGGGCTAGCAAGATGGTAAGAAGGTAAGGGAGTTTGTTGTCATGCCTGGTGACCTGAGCTTCAATTTCCTGAGCAAACTCAGGTGGTTACCTTGTCCTGGCTGCCTGTGTTCCACTAGAGCCATGAAGTGTGCCAGCTACCAGAGGACAGAGTGGATCACCGGAGATAGCCAGGGCCTAGTGTGTGTGTGTGTGCGCGCACACACACACACACACACACACACACACTACAGGATTTCCCATGGGGCACTTCTGGGCTGGGCTTCTGGGGACATGGCAGCAGAGAATAGGCATATGCCTACTTGCCTTAGGCCCTCTGCCTCCATTGGGTTGTGTGGTGAGGAGAGCCTGGATCTTCTGAGAGGGTGCCAGAAATTTGTCCTGCTCCCAGCTCCCATTACTATCTTCAGTGTACGGTTTGATGGCATTGGCGATATTCACGGGGTGACAAGACCATCCCCGCCATCCCTCTCCAGAATGTGTTTCTCTTCCTCACCTGAACCTTTGCACCTATTAAAAGCAATCTCCCCATTCTCTCCACACAGAGAGCTAGCTACTCTCTAGCTCTATGGGTTTGACTGATCCAGGCACCTCATTCAATACCTGCCCCTTTGTTACTGGCTTATTTCACTCCTAAGTCTTCAACGTTCATCCACCACATTCTAGCATATACTCTCTTTTAAAAAGGGATTGTTTTAATGTGCATGAATGTTTTACCAACATGTACGTCTGTATACCATGTGCATGCCTGGTACCCTTGGAGCCCAGAAGAGGCATCATCAGATCTCCTAGAATTAGGGATGGTTGTGAGCTGCCATGTGGGTGCTGGCAAGTGAATCGAGGTCCTCTGGAAAAGCAGTCAGTGCTCTCAACCTCTGAGCATCTCTCAGCACCTTTGCTTTCTAAAGGGTGATGTGTGTGTGTGTGCTCGCGCATGTGTGCATTGTTTCGTTTATCCTTTTTTGTTTGTTTGTTTGTTTAGACAGAATCTTGCTATCACTCTGGCTTTACACTCTCGATCTTTCTGCTTCAGATTCCCAAGTGTTGGGATTATGCACACACACCTGCTTTTAAGGGATGCTGAGAACCAAACCCTGGGCTTCATGTGAGCTAGGCAAGCACTTTACCCATGGAGCTACAGCCCCAGCCCCAGTCCTTGCCTCTTGCAGATTCTTTTTTTTTTTTTTTTTTTTTTTTTGATTTTTCGAGACAGGGTTTCTCTGAAGTTTTTGGTGCCTGTCCTGGAACTAGCTCTTGTAGACCAGGCTGGTCTCGAACTCACAGAGATCCGCCTGCCTCTGCCTCCCGAGTGCTGGGATTAAAGGCTTACGCCACTACCGCCTGGCCCTCTTGCAGATTCTTAAGCAGATGTCATCACCTCGGGTAAGTGTCCCCTCTCTCTTTCCCTCCCTTTGTCCTTCCTTCCTCTGCTTCCTCCATCCCCCTTTCCTTTCTTCTCATTGTCTTTCCTGATTGGCCTTGAATTTTTAAACCTCCTCCCTCTGTGCTTAGTGATTTAGAGTCCAGGTAAGAGCCACGGAGCATTGCCAGCCACGATGCTTACTTCTATTTCTGTTTGAAGCATTAGTTATCCTGGCAAACGTAAGCACAGTTGTTTGTTCTTTTCACAGTATTTCTTAGTCTGGCTCTGGGCTCCTTATGATGGTAGACTAAGCTGAATTCGACTGAGGTAGCCTGAGACGCCAAGCTGGCAGTGAGAGATGGTGAGCTAGCCTGAGACTATTGGGCAGGATGAAAGGAGATGAGGTTTACTACCTTGCAGCGTGGGCCTGAAACAGACTTGACTGACTGTTATTGGCCTAGACTTTAGAATCAGAGCCTTGAGCAAAAATTAGCTGGAGCTCTGAATCACAGCTCCCTCCTCCCATATCAGTGCAGTAACTGCCTTACCTGGGCTGAGGTCAGGGATGATGCCTGCTACATAGTAGGTATAGGATTCTCATTCTATCACCCCTTCGTGTGTGTGTGTGTGTGTGTGTGTGTGTGTGCGTGTACGTGTCTAGGGTCTCTCTGTGTGGCTCACACTGACTTGGACTTACAAGGTAGCCCAGGCTAAAATAAAATTCGCATCTTCACATGTAACCTTGCGAATGCTGAGATAAAAGGCATGTTCCACTACACCTGACAACATGCAATTTATTTGTGTTTTTTTGAAACAGGAACTCATTTATTCCAGGCACCAACTTGATGTGGGTGACCTTGAGCTCCTAATCCTCCTCCGTCCAACCTTCTGAGTGCCTGGAATTACAGGCATGCACTACCCCCTTGGTTTATGTGGTGCAAGGGACTAAACTAAGGACCTTGAGCATTCTGGGAAAGCGCTCTTCCAACAGAGCTATAACACCAGCCCATACCTACTTCCACTACTTCCAGTATTTTTTTTTTTTTTTTTTGAGACAGGGTTTCTCTAGTTTTGGAGCTTCCCCTGGAACTTGATCTGTAGACCGAGCTGAAACAGGGTCTCATGTACCCCATGTGGGTTTTAAACTCACTGTGTAGCTGAGAATAATCCTGGACTTGTGGTCCTCCTGTCTCCATCTCCCAAGAGCTGGGATTGTAGGCATGTGCCACTGTGCCTGGTTTCTGCAGTGCTAAGGCCTGAATTGGGGGCTCCCTGCACTATAGGCATCCCATCAACTGAGCAATATCTTTGTGTATGTGTGTGTAGATACGTTTTTACATTTACTAAGCATTTACAGCCATGGGGCAGATTGCAGTGCATTGCTGCAACAGTCATTGTGTGTGTTCCTAGAAAGTGGGCTGTGGGCTTCGAGGAGGAGTTGACCTAGTCGGAGACAGCTGGGACAGACTGAGGAATGTCACATGCCAGCCAGCAACTCTGGGGATCTGTCAGCTGTCACAAGACAGGCTATTTGGTAAGCTTACTTTAGGAAAGAATTAGCCCCTGAACTGGACCCAGGGTAGAAACCAGAGGGAGCTGATGTCTGACTGCTGAAAGCAGTTAGGAAAACATTCCAGTTCCATTCACCAGCCAGAGAATTCCAGCAATGACTTAGCTGGTTTGTTTCGCAGCTCGGGGCAAACACTTTCCTGCTGTACTGTAGTAAGTACAAGCCCGCGACACCCAGGATAAGCGGGACTTTTTTTTTGGAAACACTTTTTTTGACTTGATGGGAAACAATCAGTATTATTTTATTTCCAAGAAAATGTGTATGTCTTTTTTTTTTTAAAGATTTATTTATTTATTATGTATACAACTTTCTGCCTCCATGTATACCCACACACCAGAGGAGGGTGCCAGATCTCATTACAGATGGTTTGGAGCCACCATGTGGTTGCTGGGAATTGAACTCAGGACCTCTGGAAGAGCGGACGGTGCTCTTAACCACTGAGCCATCTCTCCAGCCCCGAAAATGTGTATGTCTTATAGGAAGAAGCTGTGATGACCTGTAAGGGTTAAAAGTTTGAGGCTTTGAAGAATTTGGCCTTGCTGTTTTGGGCCTTATTCTCACACTGCCAGGAGAACGCATCCCTTTCTCTTGCCAATGAGGGTGAGGGGATATTTTTAGTGTGATACAGTGATTATGTGTAGATTCCCAGACCAAACAACCTAGGGTCAGTGCTTCGACCTTTCTCCTTGGGAAAGTTAGGTAACCCAGCCGGGTCTCAGTTTCCTAATCTGTAAAACAAGAAAATAATTGTAGGTAACTCACAGAGTTACTTTAAGGTGCAATTGTGTAATGAATGCTCATAAAGTGCTGAGCACGTAGAGGCTTCATGAGAGGTCAGCTGCAGGGAGCAGCAGCAGATGCAAAGGCTTGAGACCTCAGTCCTGCTCAAAGACCGTCAACCTTTTAATGTGTGTAGTGTGTGTGTGTGCATGCGTGCGTGTGTGTGCACCATGCCCTGCTTATACTCATTCTGCCATTCTGTTTATAGCATTTTGGCTGCCATATTAACTTCCTTCCAGAAGGTTCTAACATCCAAACCATCAAGGAAAAACAGAAAAGACTGTCCTAGACCCAAAGCCATTGTCCACAAACTTCCAGTAGGAAAATCAATTTCATGAATAAAATCTGAAAAGATTTTGAGGAACTCGGGAGCCTCCTGTGAAATGGTCTTGGTGTTTAGTATAGTGTTAGCCATGCTTGATTTCAGGTGTTCATGTTGTTTTCTCTAGAAACAGACTTGGGGTTATAGGTGTACACAACCATGCCCACTCAGGCTCTATCTTGAGTTTTTTTTTTTTTTTTCTGAGCCAGAGTTTTTCTGTGTAACAGCCATAGCTATCCTGGAACTCACTCTGTAGACCAGGCTGGACTCAAACTCACAGAGATCTACCTGCCTCTGCCTCCCAAGAGCTGGAATTAAAAGTGTGCACCACCATCACCGGCTACCAAAGGGTTTTCTAAGAGTCACCTTCCATCCCCTCATTTTCTCATTTTCCCATTCCTTCTGAGTTTGGCTTATTTAATTTAGCATAATATTTAAAAGTTTTCTATGCTAAAATATTTTTTTCTTTTTAGGCAAGGCGGTGGTGGTACACACCTTTAATCCCAGCACTCAGGAGGCAGAGGCAGGCAAATCTCTGTGAGTTTGAGACCACCCTGGTCTCATTTCTATAAATCTGTGTATTGTCATGTGGCTGCGGCTTACTGGCTAAAGTTTCTTCTGGCTCCGGTGGGGATACATGGCTTCTCTATGACTCTGTCCTTCTTTCTCCCAGCATACAGCCTAGCATTCCCTGCCTAGTTCTGTTCTTCCCTGCCATAGGCTCAAAGCATTAACCAATAAAAGCAATACATAGACAGAAGGACCTCCCACACAATAGGAAGTTCAAGGTTATCCTCAGCTACACAGCAAACTCAAGGCCGGACTAGAATATTTGAAACCTTGACTCAAAGTGGGGGTTGGGTAGGATGGGGGTTTAAAATTGTTTCCTTTTCGGTGGTGGCACACACCTTTAATCCCAGCACTTGGGAGGCAGAGGCAGGCAGATCTCTGTGAGTTCAAGACCAGCCTGGTCTACAAGAGCTAGTTCCAGGACAGGCTCCAAAACCACAGAGAAACCCTGTCTCGAAAAAAAAAACCAAAAAAAAAAAAAAAAAATTGTTTCCTTTTGTCCCTTTATGAAAATCCCCTTCAAAACACGATTTGGCCATGTTGTCCTTCACGTGGTGAGGGTTTTTCCTCTATCCTTTATATCTAGGGTTTGCTAGTGAAATTAGGGACTACAGTGTAGGCAGAGGATTAAAAAGTACAAACAAGACTGAGCTAGCCCAGTAGAAAGCCGTTGTGCAGGAGGGCAGTGCAGCCAGCTACTTGATGCTTATGTTCAACCGGCCTTAAAATGTTCTCGACTTCCCAGGCCCACTGGAGACACTATGACTACAAACATGCGAATGACTCCAGGAGAGGTCAGAAGTAGTCATCCAGATGACAACCCCCTAAATTACTGACCCACAGAATTATGAGCAAGCCAGGAAGGTTAGGGTGATTAATAATGCAGCCATAGGTGAGGCAACTTACGGGTGACAGCGCTTCCATGCAGGTTCTCTTCACCGAAGGGCAGGCAGTGCCCTGAGCCTTCTCTCCAGCTGCTCTAAAGGACAACCTTAAAAATAAACGTTCTTGTCCCACAGAGAAGACTCTGTGGGTAAAGGTGCAGCATACGCCTGATGGCCTGGGTTGGATCTGTACAATCCACATAGACATAGGAAAGAACTGACTTCCCAAAACCGCACTCTGGGGCTGGAGAGATGGCGCAGATGTTAAGAGCACTAGTTGCTCTTCCTGAGGACCAGGGTTTAATTCCCAGCATTTACATGGTAGCTCACAACCGTCTATAACTCCAGTGCTGAGGATCCAATATTCTCTTCTGAACTCCAAATATATCAGGCATGCACATGACTCACATACATGTACACAGGCAAAGTATCCATAAACGTAAAAAAAAAAAGTCATTAAAAAATAAGGGCTGGAGCCGGGCGGTGGTGGCGCACGCCTTTAATCCCAGCACTCAGGAGGCAGAGGCAGACGGATCTCTGTGAGTTCGAGACCAGCCTGGTCTACAAGAGCTAGTTCCAGGACAGGCTCCAAAACCACAGAAAAACCCTGTCTCGAAAAACCAAAAAATAAAAAAATAAATAAATAAATAAAATAAGGGCTGGAGAGATGGCTCAGCGGTTAAGAGCACTGATTGCTCTTCCAGAGGACCAGGGTTCAATTCCCAGCACCCACATGGCAGCTCACAATTGTCTGTTACTCCAGTTCCACAGGATCCTCCACCCTCACGCAGACATATATAAAGGCAAAAACACCAATGCATATAAAATAAATAAATTTAAAAAAAGAAAAAGAGGAAAATACAATAATCATTATAATACATGTGCCTAACTATGCCTTCAGTTAGATAGTGCTATAACTGACAAAGGCAATTAGAACATAGATAAGATACTTCCAAAGTGGTACCTCCTGGGCATCTCAACCATACCCCAGTCAGTCCCTGTGTACAGGAATAGCTGAGCAGTACAAAACTGACTGTGTGTGTTTTGTGTACTCTGTTTTATTTTATTTTTGTCTTATTGGTTTTTTTGTTTGTTTGTTTTGATTTAGCTGTTTTCATAGATGGGGAGCTTGGTTGAGTTTTGCTTTTGTTTTAAGAGAACCTGAATTTAAAGGGGTAGGATCTGGGAAGAGTTGGGAGAGAATAAAGAATGTGATCAAAATGTATTATATGAAGAAATTGTGTGTGTGTGTGTGTTTTCTTTACCTCTGGAGGAACAATGAGCGCTCTTAACCTCTGAGCCATCTCTCCAGCTGCTAGAGGCAGCTTTATGAAGTCAATCCTTTCCTATGTCTACATGAGTTCTATAGGTCCAGCTCAGGGCACCAGGCTCATGCAGCAAGTACCTTTACCCACAGAGCCATAGAAAAGATTGCCTGTGACCAGAATCTAGAACTCATACTATACCATTGAAACTGGGCCTGGGTCTGTGATCCATGAGATACAGAAGGCCGAGGCAGGACTAGCCTGGGCAATTTATTGAAATCCTATGTCTAAACAAAGAGCCAGGGTCTGGAAAGATGGCTTAGTGGTTAAGAACACATGTTGCCAGGGAGAGGGGAGAAAGGAAGGGGAGTGGAGAAAAATATATAACTCAATAAAAACAATAAAAAATAAATACATTTAGAAAAGAATATATGCTGCTGTTTCAGAGGACTGGCATTCAATTCCCAACACTCTCATGGTGATTTGCAACCACTCCTAACTCAGCGCCAAGGATGCAATGCCCCCTGTCACCTTTGAGGCCACCAGGCATGCACATGGTTCACAGACATAGATGCAAGCAAAATATCCAAATACATAGAATAAATCTTTTTTTTTTTAAAAAAAAAAAAAAAGGCAAAAAAGGAGCCAAGGAGCCAGGTATGGCGGCTCTGCTTGTAATTTCAGCACTGGAAAGACGAAAGCAGGAAGATCAGCAGTTCTGGGTCAGCCTGGGCTAAATGCGACACTGTCAAAAAGTGTGTGCGCGGGGTGTGTGTGTGTGTGTGTGTGTGTGTGTGTGTTCCTGAATGGTGGTGTAGCAAGTCTTTAATCCCAGCACTCGGGGAAGCTAACGAGTGAATCTCTGTGAATTCAAGGCCAGCTTGGTCAATAGAGAAAATTCCAAGACAGCCAGGGCTACACAGAGAAATCTTATCTTATCTCAAAAAACAGAACAAGCCAGGCGGTGGTGGCGCACGCCTTTAATCCCAGCACTTGGGAGGCAGAGGCAGGTGAATCTCTGTGAGTTCGAGACCAGCCTGGTCTACAAGAGCTAGTTCCAGGGCTGGAGAGATGGCTCAGTGGTTAAGAGCATTGCCTGCTCTTCCAAAGGTCTTGAGTTCAGTTCCCAGCACCCACATGGTGGCTCACAACCATCTGTAATGAGACCTGGTGCCCTCTTCTGGCCTGCAGGCATACACACAGACAGAACATTGTACACATAATAAATAAATATTTAAAAAAAAAAAAAAAAAAAAAAAAAGAGCTAGTTCCAGGACAGGCTCCAAAACCACAGGGAAACCCTGTCTCAAAAAACCAAAAAAAAAAAAAAAAAAACCAAAACAAACAAAAACAGAACAAAACAAAAAGATGGGGGAGAGATTCAGGGAGCACTCTCTTAGAAAGTATTGAGGCCCTGGGCTCAGTTCCTATCACGAATAAATAAATGAAAGAGCAAGTAGGAGGTCCTGGAACCCATCTGCCTCTGGCACAAGAAGATGCCGGGAGGAGGGGGGGCGGGGAGAAAAATAACTATCAAAGGCGTCTGTGTCTCCTGCTTCCAACCTGTGAAGATGTCACCTTTCATGACAAGTCCAGTCAGAGAGAGAAAGGTTCCTCCAGGGGCCATGGCTGTTTTTGAAGAAACTAGGGTTCACCAGCTAAAAAACATAGCAGCTTTTAGAAGATAGAAAAGCCAAGAAAATGGATTCTTCCCTAAACCTGTCAGAAAAATATAGACATGCCAGAACTTTAAGATTAGGCCTTTGAGATCCTTTGTGGAATTCTGGCCAATTATAATAAGATGCTAAATTTAAAGAATTTTTTTTTTTGGCCGGGCAGTTAAAAAAGCAATTTTATGTGTATATGTGAGGGTGTGTAGGCATTCATGTGCTATACTATGTATGCTGGCCTGGAATTCTCTGTATTGACCATGCTGCCCTCAAAATTACAGAGCTCCACCTGCCTCTGCCTTCAGAGTGCTGGGGTGAAAGGTGTGCCACCATTCAGGGCTAAATTTAGCATCCAGGGATAAGGGGAAGAAAGGATGTAAGAGCCAAAGGAAGCAAACGGGAGAACAGTGTGGAACACTGACTTTCAGGTATGACATAGCTGTTTCACTCTTGAACTTCAAAAGTTCTTGGCTAGCTGCTAAGTTCTCTACAAGGCTGGGCCTGCGATGCCCCCTGTGATAGAAAAGGGAGGGACAGATTCCCCCAACACCCCTTGAGGATTTATACACAGGCAATGGTTAATAAGGTAGGAAGAGACATTTTCTTCAGGTGTCTATGCTCCTGTAAACACACGCCCACCTATGCTCTTACAAATAATAAAACTCACTGAGTCACACACACATGCACACACACGCCATGATGGAAAGGAGACTGCTCAGAAAAAAAAGAGTGGGGTTTAGTAGGAGGAAGACAGAGGAGAAAGCAGAAGATCGAAGAAAGAAGCCAAGCTGATGGACACGCCCACGGTCGGCACACTAGCCACTCAGCTGCCTTCCTTCTCCTGCAGGAACACTCACTGCCAGAATTATTACTTGTTCCAACATCTGGTCTGGAATTGATGACATAAGAGGAAAATTCTGGCCAGGCGGTGGTGGCGCACACCTTTAATCCCAGCACTTGGGAGGCAGAGACAGGCGGATCTCTGTGAGTTCGAGGCCTGCCTGGTCTACAGAGCAAGTTCCAGGACAGGTTCCAAAATTACAGAGAAACCCTGTCTCTCAAAAAAAAACAAAAAAAGGAAAGTTCTGAAGATGCTGATTTTATGGATCATTTAACCTAAAAGCTGTCATGCTTCCTATGGGTGACAAGCTTTACATTTTCCTTAACTTTTTTTAAACATTTGGGCTGGAAAAATTGCTCAGGGGTTGAGAGTTCACACTATTCTTGCTTTCCAGCACCCACGTCAGGCAGCACATACTTCCTGTAACCCCACCTTTACGGGGGACCCCCACTCTTCTGCCTGCGTCTCCGGCCTTTGTGGGCACTTGCACTCATATACATAGTCACAGACACATCATTTGAAATAATAAAAATAAATCTTAAAAAATGTTGTTTGTGCTTGTGAGTGATATTTGTGTGGGTATGCGTGCTGCAGCTTGCACGCAGAGGTCAAAGCACAGCCATGTGGAGTTAGTTTCCCTCTACCTTTACATGGCTGCTGAGGGTTTGTGTACAGCAAGAGCCTTCACTAGCTAAGTCATTGCCCATCCTAATTTTGTTGTTGTTGTTGTTGTTTAAAAAATTACTTTTTTAGCCAGGCTGTGGTGGCACCTTTAATCCCAGCACTAGCGAGGCAGAGGCGAGTGGGTTCAAGGCCAGCCTGGTCTACAGCCAGGTCTACACAAAGGAACCCTGTCTCAAAAAAATATATATTTTATTTTGTGTGTATGAGGATTTTGTCTACATGTATATGTGCACCATGTGCATGTCTGGGGCCCATGGAGGCCAGAAGACCGTATCAGACCCGTGACAGTGGCATTAGAAACATTTGTGATTCTTCAGGTGGGTGCTGGGGATCAAACCCAGGTCCTCTGGGAGAGCATCCTGTGCTCTTAACTGCTGAGTCATACTCCAGACTTCTTGTTTTCTTCTTCAATAACTGAGCCTAGAGATTTGACCACATGCTCTAACTGAGCTATATCTTCAGGCCTATATTTTATTTATTTATTTATTTATTTATTTATTTATTTATTTTTTGGTTTTTCGAGACAGGGTTTCTCTGTGGCTTTGGAGCCTGTCCTGGAACTAGCTCTGTAGACCAGGCTGGTCTCAAACTCACAGAGATCCGCCTGCCTCTGCCTCCCGAGTGCTGGGATTAAAGGCGTGTGCCACCATCGCCCGGCTATTTATAAGTTTGTATAGGGCATTCTTTTTTTTTGCTTTGTAAACAGTACTTTAAATAAAGTTATGCTGCTATTCAACTAAACAAACAACCTTTCATAGATTCTAACCATGGACAAATATGTTCACAACGTAACCTAATTAAAAGACTCCAGCAGAATTCACAGATGCTCGCTCCATTAAGAGCGAGTCCTCAGCCATGCCTGTTAGCACATGCCTGAGACCCCATCACTCTGGAGGCTGAGGCAGGAGATCAAGTCTGGGCCAGTCTAGGCTATGAAGCAAGACCCTGTTTCACACAAAGAAAGAGGAGGAGGAGGAGGTGGTGGAAAATAAGTCAGTTTTCCAAAAAATTGATCCACTGATTGGTTGTATTTTCAAACAAGAATGCCTTTGGGAATCCTGCCCCCGCCCCCCAGACAAAGAACAATCACAGGAGAATAGCCAATCTGATTTGATGCAATCCTCTAAAGTTTGGCTCAAACCAGGATGGATATCCCAAGGAACATAATAGAACTCTCAGAAACAGGTGAATACATATATAAAAACCTGATCTAAGATGAAAATGACACCATAAATCAATAGGGACAGGCTGCGTGACTCAGTTGATGGTATCAGGAAAACTGGAGAAGAATGAAGATCCCCATCACCTCATGCTATGCACTTTTATTTCCTCAAACAAATCTCACTGAAACACTGCCCCCGCCCCCAGAGCGTTGAGAGGTCAGGCCTTTAAGAGATGATCAGTTCCTCACGGGTCCTCCCTGTGAATGGGTAATTATAAAACAAGCCTCGGCAGTGTTTGGTCTGTTTTGCTCTTCTGTTGCCCACTGTGAGAGGATGCGCCCACCATTCAGAGTGCCTTCTTGGAAGCAGACTGACCTGCACTGGATACCAAATCAACTGATTCTCGATCTTGCACTTCGCAGCTTCTAGAACGGACAGACATATGTTTCTATTATTTATAAATAATTCAGCCTAAAGCATTTTGTTACAGAGTTACAAAAGGATTGAGGTACCTCCGTTATTCTGCTCCACTGGGGAATGAAGTGTGTGTATATGAAAGATGAAAGAACACGGAAAAGGACTCTCCTAACCACAGAGACAGACCAGGTAACACGAAGAAGGGAGATGCAGAGTGCAAGTGCATTCTGGGTAATAGTCCTCAGAGATGAGACTGCAGAGCCATAGTTGACAGACAAGCCACAAAGGAGCAGGAGGCAGACCGCAGGAACGGCACACTGGAATTCTTCAACGACTGACACCAACACATGCTCATTCCACTTTTGTTTCAAGATATTTCTCTGGGAAATAAGCAACATTTTTGTCAAGAAGTGTAGTCCCCTTCCAGCTGAAATACTCAAGATGCTAAACTCATTTTGAAACTGAATAGGTAGTCATGGAGGTATCTTCTACTGATAACTACTCTTCAAACAGAAGTATCTCCTTCCTAAAGCCTGTGACTTATTTCCTCTTACATTGCCTGCTCAAATCACAGACTCTACAGTCAGCTCTTCTTTCTCTCCACTGACAGAGTGGAATGCAGTGACCAGCGAGAGCCAAAAAGGTTTTTCATAACGAATCAATCAAACCAAAGTAATCCATTCAGTATAGGTTTTCTTTCTTTCTTTCTTTTGAGACAGAATCTTGTGTAATCTCATCTGAGCTTTAACTCTATGTAGGCCGCCTCTGCCTCTGAGTACTGGAATTACAGGCCTGGTGTATGCGGTACTGAACCAAGGTTTTCTGCAAGAGCCATAAATGTTCTTAATGGCTGAGCCATTTCTCTAGCCTCAATAGACCTTTATAATAACTGAAATTCCCAGCCTGGAGTGATATCTCAACGGTAGCACACTTGTCCAAATGCAATAGCCTATGGATTTGATACCCAGCATTACAAACACTAAAATGATACCCATTTTGTCACATCAGATCAGCCTAACACTTATTTAAAGTAATGTATATTTTTACCGAGCATGATATAGAGTGTTGATTCACATACTTCCTTCTTGCAGGTAATCCATTCCCATCAGCAGCCCTTCACCAGGAAGCCACTACCAGATTAGGACATAGGAAGGAGTGGGTGAGGTTGACTGGACAAAGGACAAATAGCTTACTGAAGGGAGACAAACACCATTGCATGGCAGTTTGAGAGACCAAGTTTCTCATAGCATGCTTCTCCTCCGCAAACCCAGAGAGAAGTCATCGGCTTAAACCGCAGCAGCACCACACCTGCAAAATGAGGCAGCTTGTTTCGAATCCTCATGCCAACCAGGGTCCAGAAGGCGAAGACCCCACCTGGTACAAGCCAGTTGCGAGGTGCGAGAGAAGGAAGTTGAGCGTGGAATCTGTACTGTTGGGGAATTTATTTTCAGGTGTGTTACTTTTGTTTATACTGCATTTGATTAACTGTGATGCTTTGATTCTTTGCCTGTCCCAGCCTAAAACACCTGATGGTCCTAATAAAGAGATGAACGGAGGTGTGGCGCATGCCTTCAATCCCAGCTCTTGGGAGGCAGAGGCAGGTGGATCTCTGTGAGTTCGAGGTCAGCCTGGTCTACAAGAGCTAGTTCTAGGACAGGCTCCAAAGCTACAGAGAAACCCTGTTTCAAAAAACCACACACAAAAAAAAAAGCGGCCAATAGTGAGGCAGGATCAAGGATAGGCGGGGCTAGCAGGCAGAGAGTATAAATACAAGGAAAAATTGGGGGGGGGGGGACTAGGAGCGAGAGAACAAGGAGAGGAGGACATGGGGTTGGCGGGGGCGGCCACCCAGCTGCCCAGCCAATAATGTAAGAAGGAAAGAAAGGTGTACAGAAATAGAGAAATATAAAAACCAGAGGCAAAAAGTAGTTGGAATAATATAAGTTAAGAAAAGCTTGGCAAGCCGGGTGGTGGTGGCGCACGCCTTTAATCCCAGCACTCGGAGGCAGAGGCAGGCGGATCTCTGTGAGTTCGAGGCCAGCCTGGTCTACAAAGGGAGTTCCAGGACAGGCTCCAATGCTAAGGCTGAGCATTCATAAGTAATAATAAGCCTCCATGCATGAGTTGGGTGGCAGGCCCCCTGAAAAAGAAAAGAGTCAAATATCCTACAACCTTGTTGGTGCCCAACGAGGGTCTCAAAAAAATCCATCTAGAGCCTGAGAAAACTGGGGAAAAAAAGCGGCTTCTTTAAGAGTGTGCCTGCTTCGGATCTCTGTGAGTTCGAGACCAGCCTGGTCTACAAGAGCTAGTTCCAGGACAGGCTCCAAAACCACAGAGAAACCCTGTCTCGAAAAACCAAAAAAAAAAAAAAAAAAAAAAAAAAAGAATGCCAGGCAGTGGTGGCTCACACCTTTAGCTCCAGCACTCAGGAGGCAGAGGCAGGTGGATCTCTGTGAGTTCAAGCCCAGCCTGATCTACAGAGTGAGTTCTAGGACAAGCCTGGGCTACACAGAGAAGCCCTATCTCAAAAAAAGTCATGTTAAGCCTGGAATGGTGGTCCATATCTTGAATACCTGCACTGGGAAGGAAAAAGTAGGTGGTAGGTGTTATTGAATTCAAGGCCAACGTGCTCTACATAACTTCCGGGACAGCCGGGGCTGCATAGACCCTGCCTCAAAAACAAACAAATGAAGCAACAACAACAAAAATAAAACTGTATCTCCTTATCCTTATTAGAACCTTAAACTAAAAATATTTGTTTTAGCCAGGTGTTGGTGGTTCATGCCTTTAATCCCAGCACTCGGGAGGCAGAGGCAGGCGAATCTCTGTAAGTTTGAGGCCAGTCTGGTCTACAGAGCTAGTTCCAGGACAGGCTCCAAAGCTACAGAGAAACCCTGTCTCAAAAAAAGTGGAAAACAACAACAAAAAACAAAACCAAAAAAAAAAACCAGTTGTTTTTTTTAATATATGTATGTGTGTATGTGATATGATGTGTGTTTGTATGCACATGGGTACCTGTAGGATCCAAGAGCTTGGATTATGGAATAGTATGGGTGCCGAGAAGATCAGTGAGCACTAGTAACTGCTAATCCATCTCTCCAGACCCCAAACATATTTTACAGAGGAAGAACCATCAAACTGCATTATCTTTTTTTTTTTTTATAAAAGTCGTTTATTTAGAAAAGTTTATGCAGAGTAAAATTCTCTTTTGAAGTGCTTTGTCCCTGAATTTTGCCCAGAATATGCAATTGTGTGAGTCCCACCACGATCAAGATATAGGACAAGTTCCATTCTTCTAGTCCCCTGTGTGTCTGTGTGCTCGATCCCTTATTCCTTCCTGAAGCCCCTAGCAACTACTGACCTGATTTCTGTTCTTATAATTTTGATTTTTCAAGAATCTTGTATATACTTGGTGTTGTGACACATTCCTGTAATCTTAGTAGTTTGGAAGGTAAAGATAGAAAGATAGAGTTTGAGACTAATCTGGGCTACATAGTGAGCTTAAAGGCAGCCAAGACTACATAGGGAGACTGTCATAAAACAAAATAAAACGAGAAAATCATAGAAATGAATCATAAAGACCTGGATTCTTTTGTTTAACACGAAAATTTAAGGTTTATGTAGGCTGGATGTGTGTGTATGGGGGGATGTCCGGGACAAAGTTTAGTTGGTTAGAGTGCTCGTATCGTAAGTACAAAGGTTGGGGTTCCATCCCCAGTACCCCATAAGCCATTTGATGGATACATCTGTAATCCCAGAATTTGAGAGGTGGAGGCAGAAGTATCAGAATTTCAAAGTCGTCCTCAGCAACATAGCTGTTCAAAGTCAGCTTAGGTACAGGAGACTGGGGGGATGGGGGGCAGGTGAAATGGCTCAGTAGATAAAGGTACTTGGTGTCAAGCCTGAAGACCAGGGTCTGAGTCCCAGAACCCACATGAAGGGTGGAAACAATTGTCTCCTGCAAGTTGTCCTCTGACCTCCACAGCCACACTGTAGCACCTGACACCATCTCTGCTCTACAAAACAACTCGTTAGATAATAAACAAAAGAGTCATTCAGGGAAGTCAAGCGGAGTGGCCTGTACCTATAATTCCAGCACTCGGAGGCCGAGGCAGGAAGGGTAACATGATTTCAAGGTTGCCCTGGGCTATGTAGTACCAGGTCTGCCCAGACTCGTAAAGCCAAAGAAATTTAAAGTGATGGCACACACCTGTACTCCAAGCACTGAGGCGGCAGATGCAGGAAGAGCAAGAGTTCAAAGTCATCCTTAGCTACATAGAAAGCTCAAACTCAGCCTAGATCACACGAGACTCTGTCTCAAAACTTCAAGCAGAGGACGTTTATCCATGACCAGGCTATCTCACATCTTTTTTCTAGAACCAGAAAAATGATCAACAAAAGTGGTTTGACTGAAGACCTGAGGTTGGAAAGAAAATGTTGGAAGCTGCTTGTTGGTTCCTGGCTAATTTTTTTTTTTTTTTGGTCTTTCGAGACAGGGTTTCTCTGTAGCTTTGAAGCCTGTCCTGGAACTAGCTCTTGTAGACCAGGCTGGTCTCGAACTCACAGAGATCCGCCTGCCTCTGCCTCCCGAGTGCTGGGATTAAAGGCATGCGCCACCACCGCCCGGCTCTACATCTTAATTTAACCCATTTCCATTATTTTATATTTTCCACGAGGCTCATGGCCGGCCGGCAAAGTTCTAGTTGGCAGCTTGCATCTTTCCCCTCTGGCAGCTACATGGTGTCTTGCAACTCTGCCTTCTTTTCCCCAGCATTCAGTTTAGTTTTCCCTGCCTAGCTCTGTTCTGCCCTGCTATAGGCTCAAAGCAGTTTCTATATTCATTAACCAATAAAAGCAACACATATAAAGAAGGACTTCCCACACCATGAAAGAACCAACTTTGTAAAGATTATCCTCTAATCTCTTCACGTGTGGGATGGCACTATGCTCCCCCAGACACCACATATTCACATTTAAAAGAAGAAATAAAACTTTTGCAGATTTAAGAAAAAAAGATGTTGCCGGGCATGGTGGTACATAACTTTAATCCCAACACTTGGGAAGTAGAGGCGGGTGAATCTTTGTGGGTTCAAGGCCAGCCTGGTCTACAAAGTGAGTTCCAGGACAGTCAAGGCTGTTACACAGAGAAACCCTGTCTCAAAAAACACACATGCAGGGCTGGAGAGATGGCTCAGAGGTTAAGAGAACTGACTGCTGTTCTAGAGGTCCTGAGTTCAATCCCCAGCAACCACATGATGGCTCACACCCATCTATAATAATAAGATCTTGTGCCCAGAACACTATATACAAAATAAATAAATTAAAAAAAAACACATGCACACAAATTTATGTATATGAATGTTGCCCAAGTGTAGCCATTGGAGGCCAGAAGATGGAATCGGTTACCCTAAACTTGGAGTTACAGTTTGTGGGTCACCATGTGGGTTCTGGGAACCAGACCTCATATAGAGAACCTAGGTTCAACACATTATTGATCTTCAGTAAATACAGAACTACCTTCTCAAAGATCCAAGGATCCAAGTTATCTCTTTGCCTCCTCTTCCTCCTTCTTCTTTTCTTGTTAAGAAAGGATCTCACTGTGTAACCCTGGTTGTTTTGGAACTCACTCTGCATATCAGGTTGGACTCAAATATCACTATACCCAGCATAAAAATAAATCTTTTTTTTTTTAATGTCAAGAGGTGGGGAAAAGATAAGTGCCAATATCCATTATACATTGTTGGTTTACTGCACTTGGAAAACTGAAAAAACAAACAAAAACCCCTGGGATCCAAGAGCATGGATATTCGGACCTCCCTCAGAAGTCCCCACTTGGCTCTGTGAGCAAGTCATGGTCTTACAAAATTTATTCTATAAAAATATAACGCAAAACCTTCCATTTAGTATATTTCCCAACTTCAATGAGAAAAAAAATCTTATTAAATATTCCAGATATGTATCCCAGACTGGCCTTAAACTTGTGGTAATCCTTCTGTTTCAGCTTTCTGAGTATTGGGATTACAGATATATACCACCACATCCAAACCTTTTTTCTCCCATTTATTTGGCTTATGTATATGGGTGCTCTGCCTGCATGTGTGTTTGCGCTCTATACTGTGTTTGTGCTTGGTATCCAAGGAGGCCAGAAGCGGTTGTCAGATCCTTTGGAACCTGAGCTACAGATGGTTGTCAGTCTCCACGTGGGTGCTGGGAATCAAGAGCAGTCAGTGCTCTTAACCTCTGAACCCTCTCTCCAGACCAGCTTGTCTGTTTGTTAATACAGTAAAACATAAGGAGCTGGTGAGGTGGCGCAGCAGATAAAGGTTCTTGCCACCAAACCTAACAATCTGAATTCAATCCCGGGGGACGCCACATGATAGAAGGAATGTTGCTAGCATTCATATATCAGACTGTTTTACCTTTGAATAAAAAAATCCCTATCCACTGCCAAGTACTTATTTTATCAATTACACATTATCCATAAAATTAGCTTTCTGACAAGTTTCTATGAACTGTTCAGAAGCTGTCCACGAGAAAGCCTGACTGTTGACAGCAGAACCAGTGCTGTGGCTTCACGCTCCTCCCTTCCCCAGAGTCTGTTTCTCTGCCGTGTTCCTGCCTCTGCTGTTAGCTGGTGTGCAGAATAAATGATCTGCAGCGCTGGGTGGGACAATGGGACTGATTCATGGCTTGAGAAAACAGGGAATTGTCCCTAAGCAAACACTGGCCCTACTTTCTGCTGGGGACACGGCAACGTTAAGCTGAAAGCGTCTTGTTTGGATTTTTCCAACCACTGGGTAAGCATCTAAATGAGAGGGGGAAGCAAGATGGGCCTCCCAGGGTCCCCTGGGGAGCTTAAAACAATCCTCAGATGCCCCGACAAAGCTTATGATCTGTGTAAGTAAGCAGGGGGAGGTCATTCAAACAGCTGTAAATTTCATTAAGAAGCCTCATTTTAAGGTCCCAGAACAGGCATTCCGTTTTATGCCAGGATTATCTCCGGCTTTTATATTTGCATCCACTCTGGCTGGCTTTGCTTGTGTGTATAGGTTAAGCTTTGGTGCTTTGGTTGGGCTTCCACAAGAATGCACCTTTAGAATAGACCGGTCTCCCCACCCCCACACTTCACCTTCTGCCTAGGGGTCTCTAATTGTTCTAGCCCTGTTAGGCGAAACCAACCTATACTTAACTTCCTTGCCGCCGTGTTATGTTGTAGATGATGTGTATAGAAAGCCATGTGCATGAACAGAAAGGAGGTATGATTTTGCCCTGTGTGAAAGAGTGGTTTGAGGCCTGAGCGCTCACACCCTCCATAGTCCTCCAGTGGAAAGAAATGCATCATTATTTCTTCCATATTCCTGGTGCTTGACAGTGTTTCTAATCTACAATAGAATCCTTCCTCCCTCCCGCTCCATTTTCCCCTTGCTCTTCCTCCCCCACCCCCTTTTTTGTGGTACTGTGGATTGAATTTAGGCTCTCACATACACTAGGCAAGTACTCCAACACTGAGCTATCTCCCAAGCCGGGTTTGTTCTAACTCAGGATATTTTTCTTTATTGAAGTATATTAAAGTCTTTTTTTGTTACTGAGAAGGATAACCATATAATAATTTTGTTGTTTCTTTGTAGTTCAGTTAGTGTGATGAAATTAGATCAATACATTTTTACTTGTTGAGCAATCCCAGCATTCCTACATGAAATCATTCTTTATTATAATATTACTGGAATTATTAGATTTAGTATACTAATATGTTACTTAGCACATTTGTAATAATAAAAAACCACATAGCTTAAGGTCAAGGGTGTAGCTCCATGGTAGAGTACTTGACTAGCATGTAGAAGGTCCTGTATTCAATTCTCAGCCTCACTTCTTTCTCTCTAGATAGATAGATAGATAGATAGATATAGATATAGATATATAGATAGATACATATACATATTATCTTAATCATTTTAAATTGTACAGCTCACTAATGTCTTTTTCATTTTTTTTTTTTTTTTTTTTTTGGTTTTTTGAGACAGGGTTTCTCTGTGGCTTTGGAGCCTGTCCTGGAACTAGCTCTTGTAGACCAGGCTGGTCTCGAACTCACAGAGATCCTCCTGCCTCTGCCTCCCAAGTGCTGGGATTAAAGGCGTGCGCCACCACCGCCCGGCTTCATTATGTTTTCTATTTATTTTATTTGTGTGTGCATGTGTGCATGCATCAGATCCTCTGGAACTGGGATTACAGGTGGGCTGTGAGCAGCCTGATGTGGATGCTGGGAACTGAACTCTGGTACACGAAGATAGCAAGTGTTCTTAACCTCTGAGCTATGTTTAAAATTATTTTGCATTTTTATTAGACTTATTTGTGTGTGTGCATACAATTTTTATGACACTGGTTTTTGTTTTGTTTTGTTTTGTTTTGATTTTCGAGACAGGGTTTCTCTGTAGCTTTTGGTTCCTGTCCTGGAACTAGCTCTTGTAGACCAGGCTGGTCTCGAACTCCCAGAGATCCGCCTGCCTCTGCCTCCCGAGTGCTGGGATTAAAAGCATGTGCCACTGCCCAGCAGTTTTTCATCTTTCAAAATCTAAACTCTATACTCAGTAAAACAACTCCCCTACCATCCCTATGACTATTTGATTTTCTGATTCTGTGAGTTAATTAAATTATTTAATTACTGTAAATATTATCTTTGATATATTATCATTACATCACTATATTATCTGACCTGGAGCTCACTGTGTAGACCAGGTTAATCTCAGACTTATAGAGATCTTCCTGCTTCTGTTTCCCAGGTGCTGCTATCAAAGGCCCGTACCAACTGGTCTTAGCCTACTTTGTCCCCCTCAATAAGCTCTCCTGTATCCCAGGTTAGTCTCGTATCCATAGGTAAATGAGGATGACTTTGAACCTCTGATCCCTGTCTCCACTTCCCAAATGTTAGGATTACAGGTGTGCATCACCACACCTGGTTTATTCAATGCCAGAGATCAAACTCAGGGCTTCTTGTATGTTAACCAAGGACTTCTCTGATGGGGTACATTGTCAGTCTTCCCCTACCTTTTGTTTATTTATTTATCTATTTATCTGTTTATTTATTTACTGTTGCTTGTGTGTATGTATGTGCTTCCTGTAACTGGAGTTTTGGGTGGTTGTGAGTCACTCTGTGGATTCTGGGGATCAAACCTGGGTTCTTCACAGAGCAGCAACGCACTTAATCCCTGAGTCATCTTTCTAGTTCCCACCCTTTGTTTGTTTTGTCTCCTTGGAGGCCAGGGCCAGTGGCAAATACCTGTAATTCCAGCACTCAGGAGGCAGAGGCAGAAGATGGTTGCAAGTTCAAGAGTGTGATCAAGGCTACAAATACGACCCTTTCTCAAAACAAAATCTCTCCCTTTAAAGTTAAATATTAAGATGAAAAATAATAAATAAATAAGACCTATTCCATGCTGGGCATGAGCTACACGCCTCAATTCTAGCACGTAGGAGATGGAGTCAGGAAGATTGGGAGTTTGTGGCCAGCTTTATCAACAAGTGGAGACTGAGGTCAGCCTGGACTACATTAGAAACATTTGCCATGGCTGAGAGTGGTGCCATGCCTCTAATTCCAGTACTCAGGAAGCTGAGGCTGGAGGATTGAAAGTTTAAAGCCAGGAGTTCAGCAATTAAGACTGGAAAAAAAGCAAGGACACCCATTTCTCCCATCTCTTCTTTCCAGCACTGTCCTGGAATCCCAGGCCGTGAGGCAGGCAAGGCAGAGGAAAGGAAGCACGTCAATCGGAGTGGAAACGAAAGCACTGATATTTTTTTTTTTTTTCCGAGACAGGGTTTCTCCGTAGCTTTTGATTCCTGTCCTGGAACTAGCTCTTGTAGACCAGGCTGGCCTCGAACTCACAGAGATCCGCCTGTCTCTGCCTCCCGAGTGCTGGGATTAAAGGCGTGCGCCACCACCGCCCGGCTAAGCACTGATATTTCTAAGTATGGCTGTGCACAGAAAACGCGGGCATCTGTTCCCTTTCCCAGAGTCCTTTAAGAACTAATAACTGACTTAGGCAAGGTCACAAAACGTAAGGGCCATCTCACTGGGTAAGGATACTAGCTGCAAAGGCTAATAGCCTGAGCTTGCTCCCCAGAACTCCAACTCTTGAAAACTGTCCTCTGACCTTCACATGTGCCCTGTCCTAGTGCACCACGCACAGACACACAAAATAAAACAGTGCAAACAATTTTCAATTTTGTGGGGGGTGGATCAAGACAGGGTTCCTCTGTGTAGCCCTGGCTGGCCTGGAACTTGCACTGTAGACCAGGCTAGCCTCAAACTCAGAGATCTGTCCGCCTCTGCCTCCCGAGTGCTGGGACTTTATAAAGGCATGCGCCAACACACCTGACTGTAAACAATTTTTTAAATATGAGGGCAATACACACAAACCAGTTATATTAGCAGTAAACTATTAGAGAATCCTTATAACAGTAACAAAACCCACCATAACTAGGCAAGAGTCCAGTGAGAGTTGTATAGGTTCTTCTAACTTAAAATTGAGAGAAATGAGAAGGCTGCTTTTTTGTTGTTGTTGTTTATTTGTTTTGTTTCTACTTTCTTGAGACAGGGTCTCACAGCTTGTGGGAGTCCATTCTCTTCTTTCACTATGTGGGTCCTGGGATAGAACTCAAGTCGTTAGACTTGGTAGCAAGCACCTTTACCCTCTGACCCATTTAAGATTTTAATTTTAAGATCACATGGTACAAGAAAAATCACAGTTTTATACAGATTATAGGCTTGTATCCACATTTTGTTTGTTCTCAAATATAACCACAAAGTCTTTCCCCCAAAAAGTTAGATGGTGGTAGGAGAAGACACCTGTCAGCACAGACATGTACATACACATAAATATATACTTATATATGCACATACATTGACCTGACCTCTGGCCTCCACACACACACACAAACACATGAATACATGCTTACATATGCACATACACAAACACACAAAACAAAACAAAAAGAAAAAAAAAACTCAATTGAAGAGAGAAAAAAAGAGAGCCGGGTACAGAGATGCCTGTAAACCCAGCACGCTGGGCATGCAAACAGGAAGATCAGGGGTTCAGACTCATTTTCCACTACAAAGTGAGTCTGGGGCCAGCTTGTGCTACATAAGACTCTGCTTCCCACACCCCCAAAATAAAAGCCTAGGGAGATGGCTCAGTACTTACTACGCATCTAACTCAGTTCATGAGGAACAGAGTTTGATTCGGTTAGCATCATGTTGGTGGCACAGGCTTGTAATCCCTACCTCAAAAAACCAGCAAAACAAAACCACAAAAACTAACAGTGACCGATTTAAAAAGAAGAAGCAGTGGAAGTCTTCGGGAAAGTTTTCAAATAACTATTTCCCAAAGTGTTAGTCATAACCAGACAGCGTCTTGAAAACTATTGGCTCTAGGGCTGGGGGTGTTGGTCAGTGGTCTTGCAAATGCAAAGTAACGCATCCCATTCCTGTTAGAGAGAAAAGAAGCGGGCGAGCGGGGACGTAGTTCAAAGGCAGCACATTTGATGAGGATGCACAAGGCCCTAGGATTCAATTCCTAGAATCTCAAAGAAAGAGGAGGTGCTGGGGAGGGGAGGAGGAAAAATAAGTGAACCTGGTGTGAGTTGTAAGTACTGGCAAGAATGTGTAGAAAAAAAAAAAAAAAAAAAAAGAATGTGGTGTAGTGAGCTTCCCTCTGCTGCAGTGTGTGGCTGAGTGGATTGGATGGCAGTCTGTGCCCCAAACCACTACTTCACACACCGCTCTAGAACTCTACTCCCTTGCCCCGCCTTTCTCTTTTTACATATGAGCATTTTGTACATTTTTTTTTTTTTTTTTAACAAGACAAGGTTTCTCTGAGTGGCCCTGACTGTCCTGGATCTCACTTTGCAGAGCAGAGTAGACTTGAACTCACAGAGATCTGCTTGCCTCTACCTCCCAAGTGCTGGAATTAAAGGCATGCACCACCATGACTGACTTATAATTGGAGTATATCTTTAATATAACAGTGTTTGTGGTTTTTTTTAAATTTAATTTATTTTTTATCTTGGCAGTGGTGGTACACGTCTTTAATTACAGGACTTTAATGTCAGTACTTGGGATGCAGAGGCAGGCAGATCTCTGTGAGTTTGAGGCCAGTCTGGTCTGTAGAGTGAGTTTCAGGACAACCAGGGTTATACAGAGAAATCCTGTCTTGAAAAACAAAAAAATAAATAAACAAATTTATTTTGTCGGGTGGTGGTGCTGCACGTCTTTAATTCCAGCACTTGGGAGGCTGAGGCAGGTGAATCTCTGTAAGTTTGAGGCCAGCCTGGTCTACAGAGTGAGTTCCAGGACAACCAAGGCTACCCAGAGAAGTCCTGTCTCAAAAACTCAAAGGAAAAAAAAATTATTTTTTTTGCAAGTATGTATGTGGGGAACCTCTGAAGGCTTTACAACAGGCAGGGAAACAATCTGGGAAGAGACAAGAAGAAAATTCAGTTCAGCCTGGTTCTTTGGTACTGGTGCTGGGCAAGGACTTCTACAGTCTGATCTCAGCTAATTTATTTTTGCCATGTTCAAACATCACACAATTATGAAAGAAAGTTTTTCCATAATACTTAACTCAGTCCTGTGAGTACATCAAAGCTCAAAACATATTTACACTGGAGCTCTTAACAAGTACACGTGGCTGCATCTGTACGATGGGCTCTCGTTGACTTAGAAACAATGCTCAAGATAAGGGTCTGAGCCGGTAGTTCTTTTTTTTTTTGGTTTTTCAAGACAGGGTTTCTCTGTAGCTTTGGTGCCTCTCCCGGAACTACCTCTTGTAGACCAGGCTGGCCTCGAACTCCCAGAGATCCGCCTGCCTCTGCCTCCCAAGTGCTGGGATTAAAGGCGTGCGCCACCACCGCCCGGCTGAGCCTGTAGTTCTTAACCTTCCTAATGCTGTGACCCTTACGAATAGCATTGTAAATGTCTGCTAGGCAGGATAGCTGGTATTCCACCTCGAGACCCCACAGGCTGAGAAATGCTGTTCTAGGGAGAATGACTGAGGTAACAGAATCCCCATGGGTGTCAGGATTTGGCCTGGCCTTAAGATAACGTAGAAGTCATTTAGGCTGTTGTAAAGTACAAATGGCATCTCTCACAAGGATGAGTTTTATGGTCTGGAAGTACTGTTCAAGTTTTAGAGGGAAAGCGTCTAGGATAAGTAAAACATAAATTCTGGAAAACACGGGCACAGCCTGGCTCACCAGACAACAATGGATCACCAGGTTATAAACTATATCCACAATCAAGCATTTGAGGAGGAGGACAGGTTAAATATCTGTTTCCTCTGCAAGATGCCTGCAAGCATAACTTTCCTGGCTTCTCCAGTGCTTATCTGCGCACACAAGCACTTGTTGCCCTCTATATATCTATATCTATGTGCCACGTGTGTGCCCGATGCAGGTGGAAGCCAGAAGAGACATCATAGCCTGTGGGACTGGAGTTCCAGATGGTTGTGAGCTGTCATGTGGGACCTAGGAATAGAACCTAGGTCCTCTGGAAGAGTAGCCTGTGTTCTTAACTGCTGAGCCTTCTTTCTAGCTCCCAACTTAGTGGGTTTTGAGACTACTGTTTTGGAGAGCTGGAATCTAGGCTTTTCTTTTTCTGTATGGTCAATACAGGGAGGACTAACAGTAGAGAGAACCTAGAGGGGGAAATGAACAGAGTATTGAAGGGAGCAAGGAAAGTTCTCTCCAAAAGATGATGATCATGCAATTTACATGCAAAGAAAAACTAACAACAGCCTTGTAGTGTATGTGGCAGACTCAACTGTCAAGCTGTTCAAAATCTTACAGATTATTTTTTCAAATTTCTGGCTCATGCATTTTCTTCCTGCTTCCCCTCTACCAAACTTCAACTATCTTCTTTCTTTTCCCCTCTAAGCTGCACTGGTAACATTTTTTTCTTCCCCTAATTTGATTCCCACAGTTATAGTTACTATATGTGTGTGTGTATGCACACACACACACACACACACACACACACACACATATATATATTATACTTTTCTGAGCCTGTGCTCTCTACATGGATAGATTTCTTCTCTTCCAAACCTGTATTGTTTCTATGCCATATGTGACTCTTAGAAGTTTAAAATGTGCTTAGTGCCAACTGAGATGGGCAATAAGGTAAAATATGTATCATTGAGCTATGTGGTCACTGAAACTCAAAACAAAGCAATACAGAAGCCAACAAAGGAACTCCCATAATTTTTGAAACAGGGACTTACTCTGCAGCCTAAACTGACCTTGACTTTATGATCCTCCTCTCTCAGCCACCCGAGGCTTGAGACTACAGGTATAAACAACCACTCTTTGGTTTTGCTGGGATTGCAGGCTTGTCCGATCAGACCTGGTTTGCTTTTTCAACTTGCCTGCCACAGAATATACAAATAATATAGTTCTTATTATTTTACTATTGGAAAATAGTATGAATTTAGTAGGAGGTTTTGACTCTTGCTCATTAAAAAGGTCCGGTGTTTCTAATTGTGTGCAAATGTGTGTGTGCACGTGAGTGGTGGGGATTGAATCCTTGGCCTCATAATCCTAGGAAAACACTGAAGTTGAAGTACATTTCCAACTTTGCATTTAGATGGGTAAAATATTTATTATTATTGTGTGTATGTGAGTATGGGGGGCAGTTCCTGGTGTGCACATAGAGGTCAGAGGGCAACTTTATGGAGTTGTTTCTCTTATTCCATCTTTACATGTGTTCTGGGGCTTGGACTCAGAGGCAAGTGCCTTTACTCAAGCACAATCTCAAAGGCCTAATGCTGCAAGGTAAAACCAAGTGTTGCTGGGTGGTGGAAAGGCATGGACAGCCTGGTCTACAGAGCCCTAAACAGCTACGACTACACAGAGAAACCCTATCTTGAAAAAAAGAAAAAAACTAAACAAATAAACAAGACAAACCAAAAACCCACCCCCTACCCCCCCCAAAAAAACCCAAAACAAAACCAAGTGTTTTTGTCAGTAAGGTACTAACTTAGGTGAATGTTTAGGGCAAAGGCAAGTGTGTGTGTGTATTTGATTTTCGAGACAGGGTTTCCCCGTAGCTTTTGGTTCCTGTCCTGGAACCAGCTCTTCTATTCCAGGCTGGCCTCAAACTCACAGAGATCCGCCTGCCTCTGCCTCCCGAGTGCTGGGATTAAAGGCGTGTGCCACCACCGCCCGGCTTATATACTTTTTTTTTTTTTGGTTTTTTGAGACAGGGTTTCTCTGTGGTTTTGGAGCCTGTCCTGGAACTAGCTCTTGTAGACCAGGCTGGTCTCGAACTCACAGAGATCCGCCTGCCTCTGCCTCCCAAGTGCTGGGATTAAAGGCGTGCGCCACCACCGCCCGGCTATATACTTTTTTTTGAGACAGGATCTCACTTTGTAGCTCTGGCTGGCCTGGAACTTGCTTTGAAGACCAAACTGGTCTGGAACTCACAGCAATCCACCTGCCTCTGACACCTGAGTGCTGGGATTAAAGTTGTGAGCCACAGTGAGGCAGGTGGATTTCTGTGAGTTCAATACCAGTCTGGTCTACAAGAGTTAGTTCCAGGACAGGTTCCAAAGCAACACAGAGAAACCCTGTCTCAGAAAAAAAAAAAATGACATACTAAATTATTAGTATGTGAACTAAGAGGATATATAATATGTAAAGTAATGTGGAGAGAAAATGTGTCCAAGTACAGATAACACAAAATCTGCCGTGACTTTGTAATTGTCAAACCTGATACATAAAGTTCCACTACTTAAATGTCTAGCATTATATATATTTGGAATTTGTGACAAATAGAAGGTGAAATAACACTATTATAAACATAATTTAAAAAAAAAAAACGTATGGGGGCTGGAGAGATGGCTCAGTGGTTAAGAGCACCGCCTGCTCTTCCAAAGGTCCTGAGTTCAATTCCCAGTCAACCACATGGTGGCTCACAACCATCTGTAATGAGATTTGTGCTCTCTTCTGGCTTGCAGGCAGAGTACTGAGAATACTGTATACATAATAAATAAATAAATAAATAAATAAATAAATAAATAAATAAATAAGAAAAAAAAACTTATGGTTCTTAGAGACAGCGTTTTTCTGTGTAGTCCTGGCTGCCCTGGAACTTGCTATATAGACCAGGCTGGCCTTGAGCTCAGAGACCCATCTGGCTATGCCTCCTGAGTGCTGGGATTAAAGGTGTGTGTGCCAACACTGTCTGGCTGGTTATTTTCTATGTATGAGTTTTCTGCCTGCATGCATGTCTATGCACTATGCGTGTGTCTTTGGTGTCTATGCACTGGATCCCCTGGAACTGTAATTAAAGGTTTGTGAGACACCACGAGCAGGTACTTCCAACTGCTGAGCCAACTATACAGTCCTCAACATGTTTTTAAAAAAATTCTTAAAAGCAAAGGGCAGGGTCAAAATGTGCATATCCTTTATTTTATTTGTTTCATGTTTGGAGACAGGGTCTCATGAAACCCAGGCTGCCCTTTAACTAACTGTATAGCTCAGGCTGACCTGGACTTCAGGATTCCTCTGCTTCTGCCTCTTGAGGGCTTTGGTGATGGGTAAGGGCTACTAGGTGCTGGGGATTGGCCTTAGGGCATCCAGCATTCTTGATAAGCATTTTACAACTGAAATACCCACAGCTCCTCCTTAGCCATTTTCAAAAACCTATTTTAATTATTTTAAAATATGGAATGCTTCATGAACTTCTGTATCATCATTGCATAGGAGCTTGTTGTTAATTTTCTCGATGTTTTCAATTTTAGTATATGTGCTGCCAAAATGAGTACTAAAATTTTCAAGTCACAAAGACATTTTTAAGTTCTCCAAGTAAAAGTTAATCCTTATCCACTAGGTACACACTAACAGGCATAAAAAAAGAAAAGATATTTTGCACTATGCTTGGCCTGTGTACTGACATCCTAATGAATGCCATACAGCCTTTTGTATTGTTTATATTAATACTTTAAATTTTCTTTCTAAATTAATATTGTGCATAGGTCATTGTGGGCTTAGTATGCCAAGAGCGCGTGTGCAGGTCATAGGACAGCTTGTGGAATTCAGCAGTTTTCTCCTTTCACCAATGGATCTGGGGATGGAACTCGGGTTGTCAGGTTGTCCCATCAAATGCTTTTACCTACTGACCCATCTCCCCTGCCCAAAATTCATTTTTTTATTTATTCTAAAGGTTTTGGGTTATAAATGTTCCTTCTCCATATGCCTCATGCAACTAAGCTGACTCTTAATTCCCTTCAATTTGTTTTTCTGTCCTCCCAATGTTCATGACACATGAGGATGTCATGACGCTGAGAATGACTGGTCTAGTTGGGCCCACCCATGTTGACATATCTTGTGGAACTGCAAGCACAAGGTTAATGAGGGAGAATCCCCTAGAGTCAGTCCCTGTCACTTGGGTTAGAGTTCTCTTCTCGATGGACTTTAATTTACACAACTTGCACACTCCAAGCTTCTTTTCACTTGCTGATTTCTTCCTCTAGGATTTCCACACACAAGATTGGACATTTCTTATAAATTAAAATAAAGGGTTTGGGGCTGGAGAGATGGCTCAGAGGTTAAGAGTACTGACTGCTCTTCCTGAGGTCCTGAGTTCAATTCCCAGCAACCACATGGTGGCTCATAACCATCTGTAATGAGATCTGGTACCCTCTTTGGGCCAGCAAACATACAGACAATCAGAACACTGTATATATAATAAATAAATAAATCTTTAAAAAAAATAAAGGGTTTGTTTTGTTGTTTTAGATAAGTGACTTTTCTTTTGTGTGCTTATGTTCACATGTGGAAGTTTGCTTGCACATATGTGTGGAGGGTGACATCTCACCTGATTTTTAGCAGGGTGCTGGGCATCAAACTCGGGGCCTCATGTTTGAGCAGCAAACACCTTATACCTACTGAGCAATCTCTCCCTAGCTCCTCAGAACAAATTTTTAACATTCTTGCTCTTTGTAAACAGACTTTTGTTCTGGTCATATAGAAGACATTTTGTTCTCTCCCCAGTAGCAATATTTTTGGAGTCTTTCTTTCAGTAAGCTTATTTGCAGGATTGTTTAAAGTAACACTAATTTTCCTGCAGCAATTGAAACAAATGTTTCCATTTTGAAAATGTCTGCTGGAAAAAAAAAGATTTGTAATTCAGATGAATGGAGAGTTTGTTAGATTGTACCAAGGAAAACATGTTATTTTTTTCCCCAAGAAACACTATTCAAAATATCCACTAGTAAATGCTTCCTGGGTAGACACAGGTTCTGTATAAGTCCTCATGAATTATGATTGATGGCACAGATGTCCTAATTCTCCATTTTCAGTAGACAAGTGTTTATTAAAATGGATATAGTGTTAGCAACTAACTGAAAAACCCACAGAACTGTAACACAATTGCCTCATGTCAAGTTAAGCACCTAACAGTTTTCTGTTCAGAAAAATTATAAAGCAGGGAGAAAAGTTTTGTATCTTCCCCAAAGAAGATTTATTGCTTTTTGAAGGATAGCTATAAAAATAAAGTCTGATTTTAATTTAGTACATAATTATGCAGTACAAGTCTTATATTTTTCTAAATATAAAAATTTGTGGGGCTGGAGAGATGGCTCAGAGGTTAAGAGCACTGCCTACTCTTTCAAAGGTCCTGAGTTCGATTCCCAGCAACCACATGGTGGCTCACAACCATCTGTAATGGGGTCTGGTGCTCTCTTCTGGTCTGCTGGCATACACGCAGACAGAATATTGTATACATAATAAATAAATAAATATTAAAAAAAATTTGTGGAGAAACCCTGTCTCAAAAAACCAAAAAAAAAAAAAAAATAGTGATCTCAAGGTCTATAGGAGTTGGGTTACCTATTGGTAGTAAATTGGTGGGTTTTTAAAAATAATTTTAAGTTTCTTTCATGTACATTGGCATGAATGTCAGATCCCCTGGAACTGGAGTTATAGGCAGTTATCAGCTGCCATGTGGGTGCTGGGAATTGAACCTGGGTCCTCTGGAAGTATGGAGGAGGGTCATCTGTCTATGTGTTACTTTCATTGGTTAATAAAGAAACTGCCTTGGCCCTTTGATGGGACAGAAAATTAGGTAGGTGGAATAAACAGAACAGAATGCTGAGAAGAAGGCAATGAGGCAGTCGCCATGATTCTTCGACCTGAGACGGACAGACTCAGGTTAGAATCTTTCCCGGTAAGCCACCACCTCATGGTGCTACACAGATTAATAGAAATGGGTTAAAGCAAAATGTGAGAATTAGCCAAGAAGAGGCTGAAACTAATGGGCCAGGCAGTGTTTAAATGAATACAGTTTCCATGTAATTATTTTGGGTAAAGCTAGCCGTGCGGGGTGTGTGTGTGTGTGTGTGTGTGTGTGGCCCGCAGCTCCTTCTTTTTTTTTTTTTTTTGAATTTTCGAGACAGGGTTTCTCCGTAGTTTTTGGTTCCTGTCCTGTAACTAGCTCTTGTAGACCAGGCTGGCCTCGAACTCACAGAGATCCGCCTGCCTCTGCCTCCCGAGTGCTGGGATTAAAGGCGTGCGCCACCACCGCCCGGCCCCGCAGCTCCTTCTATATGGAAGAGTAGTCTGTGCTTTTAACCACTGAGTCATCTCTCCAGCCCCTTAAGTTGGTTTTTTATAAATGTGTGTCCAAGCTATTTTGCTGACTTTTAGAGCATTCATTTGAAAAAAGAAAAAAAATGAATCACTCAGTTGATTAAATATTAAGCACAATATCAGACAATATTAAATATTTTAAAAGATAAAAATGAAAGCTGGGTAGATTCTTAGAATAAGGGATGCTCTAATTTATTGAATTCTTATTGGCTGGTTTTGGATGAAAGTAAAAGCAGCAAGCCTCCCATGCCTCCTTCTGTCCATATTTCTGACTAGAGAATCCTAAAACTGAAACCTTAGACATGGTCTTTTTCTGTTTGTTTGTTTTTTGTTTGTTTGTGTTTTTGAGACAGGGGTTTCTCTGTAGTTTTGGAGCCTGTCCTGGAACTAGCTCTTGTAGACCAGGTTGGCCTCGAACTCACAGAGATCCTCCTGCCTCTGCCTCCTGAGTGCTGGGATTAAAGGCGTGCACCACCACTTCCCGGCCTAGATCTTCTAATGATTATTTGATTTAGTTTCTTGTGTTGATGAAGGGAAAACCCCAATCTCCTCAGACCATTGGCTCATTTTTTTTTTCAAGCACCTGTAGAGATAAAGACAACCCATCCCAATACAAAGAGACGGGCTTTGGCACAGGAAAACAATGGTTACTTGAGTTACCTTTAAGACCTCACTGTGGAAGGGTGCATTCACACGTGCCATATCTGATTCTCATAAAAGCCTCTGTATAAGTAAGCCTATTCAAGTATTCTTTTCTTTCTCTCTCAGCAAGTACCCTACTACTGAGTGTCTTCCGTCTTTTAAAAATGATAAATTTAAAAACTTTTGAGTAGCCCAGCTAGTCCTTGAACTTGTAATGCTCATTTCACATTCATTCCTGGCTGAAATTACAGGCCTGTGCCACCATCCAAGGTCCACTTGCTTGGCATTTATTTTATGAGACAGGGTTTCTCTATGTAGCTTTGTCTGGCCTGGAATTCACTGTATAGATCAGGCTGGTCTTGAACTGGAAGAGACTCACCTGCCTCTGCCTCTAAAGTACTGAGGGTAAAAGTGGGTGTCACCAAGTGGGGCTTATTAATTCTTTTATGATAGTGTGATGCTGGCCTCGCATTTGTGGCAGGCCTCCTGTCCCTCTCTCCTCATTGTTAGGATTACAAATGTGAGCCACCATAGGCCATTTATTACTATTATCATTATTTTAAACAACGTTCCCGAGCCTGGCTGAGAACTTCTGAGCTCTTCTGATTCTCCTGCCTCCCAAGAAGCTTGGGCAATATGCCACTTTGTTTGGCCACTAGGCCGATTTTATACTGATACTGAGGCCAAAAAGAGAAACGGTAATTTAGTCAAGGTCACATTTCCAGTCAGCGGTTGACACCAGGATTCCTACCGAGAGGTTACTCTGCATCTTCCCAAGCACAATGTACAGTATTTACCTTCATAAAAGGAAGTCATAAAATCAGTTAAGCCTGAGTCTGTATTTTGGGAGAAAACACAAGTGACTAATGAAATAATCTCATTTAATACTCCCTATAAAGATAATATTCTATATTGAATTATTCAGAGCCCCAAACCTACCCTTTCAAAAATCAAGTGTCTCTTTGTGGAATAAATTGACAACAAACCCCCCAGATTTATCAATATTTCAATTCATAATTTAATAAAACACAAACATGCCTTGTAGGGATAAGGTTCCAGGTCTTTCTGTGGACGTCAGTTTCCAGAATCTCTGATGCGTTCGTATGACTAAGGAAAAGAATAGCTGAATCACATCTACGGGCGATTCCTTCCAAAAAAAAAAAAAAAAAAAAAAAAAAAAATCTGTAACAGAAAAGAAGACAAGACAGTACATCTGTCTTTTACCCTCAATAGCTCTTCGTCCCAAGCCCACCAACCTACTCCCGTCCTTTCTGGGGGAACGGGGAATAATCCAACAGAGTCTATATGCAGAAAGGGAGCAGCCTGGCTTGGCACGCGTCAGCAAGGGCCGAGATGCTTGTGCACCAGGGACCCGCGGAACGCCAGGACAGAGCGGTGAGGGCGAAGCAGAGCCAGAGTTCATGACGGGCCCCAACAGTCAGACAAGAGTCTAGGGCAAAAGAGGCTCTTCCCAAGGGTACAGCGGGCAGACGCGCGAAAAACCCGCGCCCAAGGCGCACCTCGGCCATCCGCCTGGGGACCAGCGACCAGCCCACCCTGCGGAAGAGAGCGCGGCCCAGGCTGGGCCCGGCCCGCGCATGCGCCCTAAGCACCTCCGCGCCCCTCCCTCTTCCTGGCGGGTCTGGGGCGGCGGCAGCGCGGTGACGTCAGGGCGTTGGGGCAGCTCCTGTGACAGACGGAGCTGGAGCGGCGGGGCGGCGGCGGAGTCCGGCGGCCGAGATAGCGAGCGAGGGAGCGAAAGAGCAGCGACCCGAGGGTCCAAGGAGCGAGGAGGAGCCGGAGGGGAGTGCTCGGGCGCGAGCGAGAAGACGCGCGAGCGCCGGGCTAGGGCTCGAGCCCCGGAACGGCTGAGGAGCCCGCCCGCGGCCCTCCCCTCCCCCTCCCCGGGACCGGGCCCAGCGCGCCATCCTCCCCCTCCCTCCCTCCCTCCCTCCTTCCTCCCTCCCCTCTCCCTCCCCCTCCCCCGCCGGTGGATGGGAGTGAAGGACGGAAGAGGCCCTGCGGAGGCGGCGGTGCAGCGCTCCGGTAAGGCGGCGACGCTCTGCGCCCTCCCCTCTGTCTCCTCCACCGCGCTCGGGCGGCTGCGGGCCGGGCCGGCGGCCTGACGATGTGGCTGCGCCGGTCCCCTCCCTCCCATTCTCCCCTCCCCCTGCCGCCGCTGCCTCCTCCTTCTTCTTCTCCTCTCCTCGCTCTCAAAATGGCGGCCTCGACGGCCGTTGAGTGAGAGGCACCGAGGAGGGGGGCCTGGCCGCGGAGGGCGCTGCCCTGGCTCTGGTCCTCGGGCCCGGGCTGCGGACTATCCGGGCCGCCGCGGCTTCACCCGAGGCCTCTCGGGCTGCATCGCCCTCCTGCCGCCGTGACTTAGCAAGAAAAGTATTCTTGGGTGGGAAGGGCGTGGGGAGCAGGTCGCTCTCTGATCTTGGGGAAAGGGCCCAGCCCTCCTGGGCCGCGGAAGCGAGCCCCGCAGTCCCCACCCCTCCCCGGTCTGGCGGCTCGCCGTCGGGGCTCCGGCAGCCACTTCCAGGCGTCCGGTTCCCCACCTGTCCTTAGCTTGGGGGTCGACCTAAGGAGGATGGCCCGCCGCCTAGCCCCTGGGCCCCCCGGTGCGGTGGTGGTTCAGCCTCTACACTCAGTAAAGATCTGCAGCATCCACCCTTCAAATCGAGCAGGATTTTCCTTTTTGCCACTGGCTTCTTGCACGGGAATTGCCTTTTGACGTTGCTAACACTGAGCAGCTCCGAGGCCTTCTGCCATTCCCTTCATCCCGTGTCTCCACTCCATTAGGAAACGCTGTGATTATTTATTTACCCTCTCAGGTGAGAAAATGTTTCTTGAGATGGTGGGCTTCTTTTTACTCCCTCCACAAACAGCGAGGAGGAGAGATTTTCACTGCCTTGAGATGAGAGAAAGCAAAGTGCCTGGCTTTATTTGTTAGTCTGCCTTTTCTTTCTATTTTTTTTTCCCAGTGACTTAGCAAGAAACTCCTTGGGAGGAGGGCAGGAAATTTTCCGTTGAGGTTGGATTTGAATCTAATTCCTATCAGTCTTTCGGTTAAGAAATTGGGCTTGAAGAAGACTACCGAATTTGTGGTCTCATTCTCAATGGCCGATGTCATGCCAAGGGTCCTCCCATCCCCCTTTCCTTAAGAGGCAGTTGGGAGAAAATAAAGATAATACTGTTATTTCCGACCTTTAGTTTTAAGTACACACTCCTTAAGATTCACAACCTTTAAAAGAGACAAAGCAACAGAAAGGTCATTTTAGCAATTCTCTTTTATTGGGGGGTGGGTTGTTTTGTGTGAATTTCTTTTCTGGGGATGGGATCGTGGAGAGACCTTGTTTGGGCCTTCTTACCAGGTAATATTGTCTTCCCTCTTCGTTTTTTCATGGCACTGTTTTCTTAGTACCCCCTCCTCCTCCCTCCCCTGCTCAGTAGAGCTTGATTGCTGCAGGATTCAATCCCTTAATCAAGAATATTTTTAGTTGGATACAGCAGTAATAATATGTTGAATATACATTGAAAGCTTTAACTTTAAAAATTGGTTTGGTTTTAAGGTTCTAACTAGCTTTGTTTCTAATGGATATCTTTCCAGAAATAGTTTTCTGCAAAATAATTGGCAGTTACAAATTGCGGTTTTATTAAAACAGAATATGTATTTAGGGTAATTTATTTTTTCATAGTCTATTTAAAAGATCATTGTTTGGTTTCAGAGGGAAGAATTCCCTACAATAAATTTTAAGGCTGGTATATATAATTTTAAAAGTCAGAGAAGGGAACCAGCTTTTCACAAAATATTTCTTGCTATGTTGGTTTTGATGGAGCACACCCTGTTTTGATACATCCTCTCACCTCTTTAAAAATGGGTTAATATTTGTGGATGCTGTGAACAGCCATTGAGCCAGGAGGACTGGGTGGAGTAAGGGAGCGACAGCAGAAGCTGTGAAATGCTTGCTTGCCCTTTCATCGTATTTTCTTCATCCTTATGATTTGTAAGGTTATTTGATACTCATTGTAGCTATAACAAAGACATTTCTCTGTTGTAGATCTTAAAAAAACTCAGGTTTTCGACCTTTTTTCCCCCAAAAAGGTTATTGAATAATTGGAATAAAAGCAGCATTCCTACTCTAAAACAAGTACTTATTGTGTGTGTGTATAAAAAACATCTACATATATGTCCTGGTTAATGTTTTTAATTTTTCTAACCAAATGAGTGTTAAATTAACTAATGCCTAGACTATTTGGCAATAAAAGAATGGTATACTGCAAAAAAAAAAAAATCTAGTTAAGAATACTTGCTTTTAATTTTTTTAATTTCTTAATAAGCATCAAAAATGAGAAAATAATGGTTGTTTTGTATCAAGAGCTCTTTATATAGACCTTTCTCTTGTGTTGCCTCTTGCATAGGACTTTATGTGATAAAAGAGCATAAGAGCATAGCTCACTTTAGTGTCTTGTGTTCTTTAAAGAATTTTAAATTTGACAAATATAATTTTGATGAACTTTATGTTTGTAACTTTGGATATATTTTTACAGTTTTGTTATTTTTAGTTAAAAAGTAGAAAGGCTATTATTACAGTGGATGAGTCCATGGGATGTTTCACTAGATTGTGTCTGACATATCCCTAGCCCCACTATTTCCAGTTAATGGTGAATGCCCACCCAACTCCTGCCCAGGAGCTTACAGATAATTTGTTGGAAGAGTACAATTTATGTATGCTTATGTTTCTGGTATGTGTCAGAATCTTGCTTAGTTTGAAGAAATGAATTTTAAAAATTATTCACAATCCTATACTTAAAAGACTTAAATGAAGTTGGGATGAATTTCTTTTTCATTCATTCATTCATTCATTCATTCATTCATTCATTCATGTGTATTTGTGTGCGCCAACTTACTGGGATCACATCTTTTCTACCACTATGTAGGTCCTGTGGATGGAATGCAAGTTAGATTAGGTGGCAAACATCTTTATCCACTGAGTCATCTCTTCGTCTTTTAAGATGGGGTCTTGTCAAAGGCCAGGCAGGCCTTGAATTTGCTGTGAATCTAGTCCTGTCCTTGAATTCTCATATAGTTATCTTCCACCTCTGCCAATAATAGGGTTGCAGGACACTGTTTACGTAGCCTTAACTGGCTTAATACTCTCTCCCTGTTTATCCTTATTGGTCCTCTAACTGCGTCTTTCTGCCTTAGAAGCCTTCTGGGTGCTGTAAAACAGGTGTATGTGTCACCATACTGTTTTTAGTAGCTTTTTTTTTTTTTGGTTTTTCTAGATAGATTTCTCTGTAGCCTTGAATCCTGTCCTGGAACTCGCTGTAGACCAGGCTGGCCTCAAACTCACAGAGATCTGCCTGCTTCTGCCTCCCAAGTGCTGGGATTAAAGGTATATGCCACCACTGCCTGGTTTTGGTATCTATTTTTAAGTTATTTTATGTATAACTTTCTGGATAAAATAGCTCTAGCATGAAGAGGATTTGTTTCTGGTAATAGAAAGTCAGTATCTCATAATTATTGGTTTTCTAGTTCAGAACATCCTTGTATTTAGGAAAAGGAAAGTAGCCAGGCAGTGGAGGCCTGCACCTTTAATTCCAGCACTTGGGAGGCAGAGGCAGGGTGATCTGTGGGAGTTCGAGGCCAGCCTAGATTATAAAACAAGTTCCAGGACAGCAGAGCTACACAGAGAAACCCTCTTTCAGAAAACCAGGAAAAAAAAGAAGGAAAGGAAAGTAGGGTTGGCGAGTTGGTTTATGGTTTATCACTTGCTGCTAAAGCTTGACAGTATGAATTTGATCCCCAGTATCCACATGGTAGACAGAAGCATCTCCCACAATTTCTCCTCTGATTGGTGCATGTACATAATAAAAAAGGAAAATAAATGTTGTTGTCTTGGATTATATACAAAACTATCTGAGTATCTAGGTGTTGATGTTTGTAAATAACTTTATGCCTGTATTTTAAGTTTCTAGGAGAAAAGAGACCTTTCTGTTTACATCTGGTTTATATTGTCCACAATTATTATCTGAGTGAGCTATAGATATTGTAGAGCATGTCATTATTAAGGTAGAACTTTTTTCAGATTTATTTTTTTATTTTTGGTTATGTGTGTGTAGGTAGTTGTGAGTATGTGCAAGTGAGTACAAGTACTTGAGATGTTGGATCCCCTGAAGCTGGGGTTTAAGATGGTTTTGATCTGTCCATGTGTGCTGGGACTACTTAAACTCTGGTCCTCTGTGAGAGTAGTAAGTGCTTTGAACCACTGATCGATCTCTCCAGCCTGTGTGTGTGTTTACATTTTTTTTTTTTATATTTTGTGTGAGTTGTCTGTGGAGATCTGAAAAGAGCTTTTAGGAGTTGGTTCTCTCCTTCCACTGTGAGTCCCAAAGATCCAAACTCAGGTTGACAGGTTTGGTGGCAAGCACCTTCACCTTCTGAGCCATATTGCCAGTCCCTTGTGATAGAGCTACCTTAGGTCAAGGCCAGCCTGGTCTTTATAGTGACTGTCAAGGCCAGTCAAGGATACATAGTCAGACCTCCTGCCTCAACCCCCCCCCCCCCAAGAACAAAAAACAAATAAAAACAGGCCCAAAGCAAAATATTATACAAAGTGAAAATTCAGTTCTAAAGTTGTGCTACAACCACCCCTGCTTTTTTTTTTTCCCCCTTAAGAAATTGAGCTTAGCCGGGCTTTGGTGGCGCACGCCTTTAATCCTAGCACTCGGAAGGCAGAGGCAGGCGGATCTCTGTGAGTTCAAGTCCAGCCTGGTCTACAAGAGCTAGTTCCAGGACAGGCTCCAAAACCACAGAGAAACCCTGTCTCGAAAAACCCAAAAAAAAAAAAAAAAGAAATTGAGCTTAGCTGGCTTCAAATGAAGCTGGTTGTATGGCTGTATCTGTTTTGTGGTCCTAAAATGTGACTGGGGGTAGGGGTGTGGGGATTGGAACTCAGTCAAGGCTTTCCTATTGGATTTTCTCCACCACTAAGCTACTCCTGAAAAGAATTTTTACTTGCTTCTAACAGAAGTCTGTTCCCAGCATTTGGGAAGCAGAAGCAGGTGGATCTCTGAGTTTGAGGCTAGCCTGGTTTACAACGTGAGTTCCAGGACAGTCAGGGCTATTACACAACACAGAGAAACCCTGTCTCGAAAAATAAGCAAAAAATAATAATGAAATTAAATTAAAAAGTAAATGAAGTTTCTGTCGTGAAAATATTTTATAACCGATAACCTTTATTTTGTTTGTTTTGGTTTTTTGAGACAGGTTTTTCTCTGTAGCTTTGGAGCCTGTCCTGGAGCTCTTGTAGATCAGGCTGGCCTTCAACTCACAGAGATCCGCCTGTCTCTGCCTGCCTAGTGCTGGGATTAAATGTACCTGGCCACATTACTTGTTTTTATATATTTTGGAAAGAAAGAATCATTTTGAAGTAGAAATTCTTTGCCACTGTTTGTATTGTGCAATACACCCATAACTTTTTTACTTGAAAAGTTTCTATGTTTAAAATAAAACTAAAGATTTTTTTTTTCCAATGAGAAACTGAAGAGAAAAGCAAATTTGCTTACATTCGAAAAATGCTTAGCTGTAGAATGATGAGTCCTAGGTGTTAAAAGCCGTTTTTGGAAATGTATCTTTCTTTCTTTGTTTGGAGGTGGGGTCTCCAAAAGCTCAGGCCTTGAACTCAAAATATAATTGAGCCTGCCTGGCTTTTAACTTATCTATCATCTTTTTGTTTTTTTTGGTTTTTTGAGACAGGGTTTCTATGTAGCTTTGGTGCCTGCCCTGGAACTAGCTCTTGTAGACCAGGCTGGCCTCGAACTCCCAGAGATCCGCCCGCCTCTGCCTCCCGGGTGCTGGGACTAAAGGCGTGAGCCACCACCGCCCGGCTCTTATCTATCATCTTGTAACCTCTCAAGAGAAATGGTTATTTCTTGAAGAAAGATGCTATATCATATTATGTAAACATGATGATTATCTTCTCTGAAGTCTTTTTGGATTTTTTCTAACAGTATTACTGGTTTGGTATGACAGTTGGCATAGTCATTTTTCTATTGTTTTGTTTTTTGAGACAGGGTTTCTCTGTAGCTTTGGAACTCTCTCTGTAGACCAGGCTGGCCTCAAATTCACAGAGATCTGCCTGTCCTTGCTGGGATTAAAGGCGTGCACCCCACTGCCTGGCTGCATAGTCAATTAAATAGAACTGTAGTTAACTTCTATTAATTTTTGTCATTGGCACAAATTTTAGTTGGTATTTGTGCTTTATGGCCCAGTCACCATACAACATACTATTTTGGTTGCTTTTTTTTTTTCTTAAAAATTGATGGCTTTTGGTTAAAGCAGGATTAATGTCAAGGATCTTCTAAATAGTCTCTCAACTATTCTCATTTAGCTGTGTCATACGTTTGTCTAGTTTGTCACTATTGAATTTGGTACCTGTTTCAACTTATTTTCTCATCTGTTTTGGGTACATGGGTATTTTCATGTATGAGAGAACTAAAATTTCATGAGTTTTTTTTCTCCTGAAGTCACTTAGGCGGTAGCTAGAGTGGTACCTGGATGCTAGCTTACATGGTCAAATATTTCCTTTTCATAGTGATTGACTTCTTTTCAAAAAAAATTATAAAATAATTTGATTTTTGAATGTTTATACCATGAAGCAAAAATATTAAGGGCACATAAACATAGACAGTAGATGTCACTCATTTAAGAGGTGAACATTTTTACATTCTAAAATTCTCATGAACTCATTTTTAAAATTACATTCATTTAGTTGTGGTTGTGGAAGCACATTCCACATTATGAGTTAGAAATCAGAGGACAACTTTTGCTATTTGGGTCCCAAAGGTTAAATTCGGGCTTCCAAATTTACCAGTAAGCAGCTTTATATCCTGAACCATCCCCTCAAAATCTCTCTCTCTCTCTCTCTCTCTCTCTCTCTCTCTCTCATTTAAATACAGTCACGTTTTAGGGGTATAATTTGAAGATTTTTCATTTTGACTGGTATTGAGCAAGTGCAGGCTAATGTTTTGCCTCTTTACTTATATTTAAAATAAACCTTGAGGGACTGGAGAGATGGTTCAGTGGTTAAGAAGAGCACTAGCTGCTCTTCCAGGGGTCCAGGATTCAATTCCCAGCACCCACATGGCAGTGCACAACTGTCTGTGTCTCCATTTCCAGAGGATCCGACACCTTCACACAGACATACATACAAACAAAACACCAATAAACTAAGTAATTTTTGAAAAGAAAAAAATAAGCGTTAAAGAAAACAAAGTTCTAGAGACTGGAAAGTCAAGAAGTATTAAGGTGCCAGGGTTGGTGAGAGAACTCTTTACACTTTTATTTTGCAAAGGCAGCATGAGAGATAGGTCTAGTGCATAAACTTGGGTTTCTCTTTTCTTTAACCCATCCCCAACCTTTTTATCTTAATTTTGAAAATGGTAACTGTAGCATTTATTACCTATATTGTTTAATTTGGTATTTGTTAATTTTGTTCCTGCTTTGGATATTTTGCATGCATTAGGCTTGTAATGCCTAATGCTTTAAAAATATTATTTTAGCGTGGTGGTGGTTGCATGCGCCTTTAAACTCAGCACTTGGGAGGCAGAGGCAGGCGGATCTCATTTGAGTTAAGAGGCCAGCTTGGTTTACAGAGCAAGTTCTAGAATAGCCAGGGCTACCCAGAGAAACTCTATCTTGAAAAACCAAAACAGAACAAAAACCCAGGGCTTTATGGAGTATCTGAGGATATGCTTTTATCACTGAGCTCCACTCCCCAGGCCAAATAATTTTAACTTTTTTTTTTTTTTTTTTTTTTTTTTTTTTTTTAATTTTCAAGTCAGGGTTTCTCTGTAGCTTTTGGTTCCTGTCCTGGAACTAGCTCTTGTAGACCAGGCTGGCCTCGAACTCCCAGAGATCCGCCTGCCTCTGCCTCCCGAGTGCTGGGATTAAAGGCGTGCGCCACCACCGCCCGGCTTACATAATGTTTTTTTTTTTTTTTTTAAAGATTTATTTATTTATTATGTATACAACATTCCTTCCGTGTATGCTTGCATGCCAGAAGAGGGCACCAGATCTCATTATAGATGGCTTTGGGCCACCATGTGGTTGCTGGGAATTGAACTCAGGACCTCTGGAAGAACAGTCAGTGCTCTTAACCTCTGAGCCATTTCTCCAGCCCTTACATAATGTTTTTATATCTGCGCCTTGTTAGAAACTTTGTGTATGATATGTTTGTTAGGCTAATTGCAGCACCCCTTGGATTATATTTGAAAGATGAATTTTGAGATTCTCTTTTCGTTTTGAAATGTCTCTTTAAGAAATAGCAATTGGGCCGGGCGGTGGTGGCGCACGCCTTTAATCCCAGCACTTGGGAGGCAGAGGTAGGCGGATCTCTGTGAGTTCGAGACCAGCCTGGTCTACAAGAGCTAGTTCCAGGACAGGCTCCAAAGCCACAGAGAAACCCTGTCTCGAAAAACAAAAAAAAAAACAAAAAAAAAAACAAAAAAAAAAAGAAATAGCAATTGGGCCTTTAATTCCAGTACTTGGGAGGCAGAGGCAGGCGATCTCTGTGAGTTTGAGTAAAAGAGTACAAACACCACCATGAGGTCTGGAAGTAACAAGAACATACATCAGCTTCCTAAGGCTAAACTACAGGAGATGTGGCTGGCAAAAATAAAAAGGATAGGGCTTGAGAGAGGATAATAGGGGAGTGTGGAAATGACAATGACATACACTTAAAAGAAATCATCAAATATATTTTCTTAAAAGGTAGAAAGCTGGGCAGTGGTGGCACACATCTTTAATCCCAGTGCTCAGGAGGCAGAGGCAGGTGGATTTCTGTAAGTTTGATGCCAGCCTGGTCTACAGAGCGAGTTCCAGGACAACCACAGCTAAACAAAGAGACCCTATCTCAAAAACAAAACAGCAAATAAAAAAGGAAGAAAGCAATTGAGGAAGATACATCAGCCTCTGGCCTACATGTTCACACATGCATTAGCATCAATTTGTGCACACTAAAACATGTACACACACAAACACACAGGATAGAAAAATGATCATAAAAAGAAAAATGACTTTTCAAAAAGTAAAGAGTACCATTTAATACTAAACTAACATCTCTTCAGCACCAAATTTTGCCATGAAGACTTTTTACGTTCCCATATCCATAGCTAGTGAAAGACAATAAAAAGTAGAGCTTGCGTCGGGCGGTGGTGGCGCACGCCTTTAATCCCAGCACTCGGGAGACAGAGGCAAGCGGATCTCTGGGAGTTCGAGGCCAGCCTGGTCTACAAGAGCTAGTTCCGGGACGGGCACCAAAGCTACAGAGAAACCCTGTCTCTAAAAACCAAAAATAAATAAATAAATAAAAAAGTAGAGCTTGGGCCGAGTGGTGGTGGTGCACACCTTTAATCCCAGCACTTGGGAGGTAGAGGCAGGAGGATCTTCGTGAGTTTGAGGCCAGCCTGGTCTATAAGAGCTAGTTCCAGGTAAGCTCCTAAGTTACAGAGAAACTCTGTCTCGAAAAACCAGGAAACAAGCATATAGGGTAGAGCTTGGTGTGGTGGTACACCTCTGTAATCCCAGCACTTGGGAGACAGAGGCAGGCAGATGTTTCAAGACTAGCATGAGTTACATAGTGAATTCCAAAATTTCCAGGACTGTGTTGAGAAAAAGGGGTAGGAGGGGATAAGTTTAGCAAAAAGTGACTTGAGAACAGGTTATGATGATACAACATATTTCCAGCTCTCAGTGAAGGTGGGTTTGAGTTTGAATCCAATTTTTCAGGCCTGTCCTGCCTTAAGAAAATAAAATTAATTAATTAGGGAAAAAAAAAGGCTGAGAGATACTTTTTTTTAAAAAAATATTTATTTATTTATTACGTATACAACATTCTGTCTGTGTGTATGCCTACATGCCAGAAGAGGGCACCAGACCCCACTACAGATGGTTGTGAGCCACCATGTGGTTGCTGGGAATTGAACTCAGAACCTTTGGAAGAGCAGGCAATGCTCTTAACCTCTGAGCCATCTCTCCAGCCCCCTGAGAGATACTTCTTAGGACCACTGACTATCCAGAGGACCAGCAACCCACTACTCAAACTCCAGTTCCAGAAATCCAACATCCTCTCTTGGCCTCCTCTAGTACCAGGCACAAACATGGTACACAGATAAAAATACAAGAAAAACATTCACATACACAAAATAAAATTTTAAAAGAAAATGAAAATTGGATGCTGCTTAGGAAAATTTAGCAGATTTACCATCTTATACGATTCCTCTTATTCTGTATATTGTTTCTCAATTCCACTTCCTCACTCAAGCTACAGACTATCTGCATTTTTTCTCTTCTGAACTAAGATTTGCAATTCTACTTCCTGATCCTTTCTCCAGTCAACAGTCTTCATTGTCACTATTTCAAGCAGTAATTCTTTCCTGAAAAAATGTGACCTCCACACTGCAATCAATCATCTTTGTTGCCACCCATATAAACTGCAATACACAGCTAATCAGAATGCTAACCATTGCTAGAACTTGTTTAATGACTTCCAGTTTGCCTACTAGCTATACAGAACATTTAAGTTATATCAATTTGGCTTGTGTAATTTTCCAGCCTATCCACAATCTCCTCTCCCAAACTCTACCAGCATACATTACATGCAAGGAGTTTACTATGTGTTGCTGTTCCACTATCTAATGATCTTATCCAGTGTCTGCTCTAAGCTCCAATTGCTTATTCTTTTGTTGCTGTTGTTTTGTTTGTTTTTTCTAGACAGGGTTTTTCTGTATAGCTTTGGCTGTCCTGGAACTGGGCTGGCCTCAAACTCAAGAGATCCTCCTGTCTCTGCTTTCTGAGTCCTGGAATTAAAGGCATGGGCCACCACCGCCAGCTTCAATTACTTATTCTTCTACCCCTACCTCCACCTCCATGACAGTTTCTCTGTGTAACAGCCCTAGTGGTCCTGGAACTAGCTTTTACTTCTTCTGAACCTTTTTTGGTTTGTTTTTCGAAACTGAATTTCTCAAGTTTCTCTTTATAGTTTTGGAGCCTGTCCTAGAACTCACTCTGTAGACCAGGCTGTCCTCGAACTCACAGAGATCGCCTGCCTCTGCCTCTTGAATGCTGCTGGGACTAAAGGCATGCGCTGCTACCTCCCGGCCCTCAGAATCATTTAAGCCTGAATAGCAGATTGTCCTTTTCCAGGCAACCTTTCCAATGTTATCTGAAAGAAACTTTTTCTTTGAACTCATAATGCCTTTTTTTTTAAAATAGCTTGTATAAAATGTTTCACCTCATGTATCAGATGAGTCAGTGCATTTAAATAGCCTGGGGATGACACCTAGCACATAGTAAGTACTTAGTAACTATTCATTGTTATTAGAGTAGCAGTAAGGAAAACATTTTTAAGATAAAGTGAAGAATAATTTACCTGTTTTTTTTCCTACTATCTTGTGATATTCAAACTGATTTTTATTTATTTATTTTTTTGATTTTTTTTTTTTCGAGACAGGGTTTCTCCGTAGCTTTTGGTTCCTGTCCTAGAACTAGCTCTTGTAGACCAGGCTGGCCTCGAACTCACAGAGATCCGCCTGCCTCTGCCTCCCGAGTGCTGGGATTAAAGGCGTGCGCCACCACCCGGCTTCAAACTGATTTTTTTCTCTGTGCTTGGACAGTCTCTTATGTTGCTTTTGTAGGTAAAAATGAAATTACTGTCATTGCCCCACTTCACTCTTTCTAAGCCATGTGAGGGAAATCCGAGGTTAGATCCCCTGTATATAATTCTTTTCATTAAACATTGTCGTGAGTGTTCAAGTCATTTGGGTCATACTAATCTTAAAGAGGTGAGCAAAATAGCCATTAGGAAGTTTGATAATTTACTCAGGCTCAGTTTATGAATGACCAAGATGATTTATTTTGCTTCCAGTGGTGAAATTAGGGACCCAAGTGAGGCACATGTTCTACCACTGAGCTTTTACCTTTTGGCCCCAAAATGATATTTAAACCATGACTGCTTGACTCCAAAATTCTATGCATCAAGATATCAGAACTGGTCAGAAATGGTGGTGCCTTCTGGGCAGTGGTGGCACCCTGTCTTGAACCCCCCCCCCCCCCCCGTAGGAGTAACTCAGTCTGACTCTAACAGGACCTATGCACAGCTAAAAATATTCTTAAAATTTTTACTGCTTTGGAATGCAATTAATAATAATAATCATTATTATTATTGAGGCAGGGTGTCTCTACATAGCTCTCGCTGTCCTGGAACTCACTATGTAGACCAGTAGACCAGGCTGGTATCTAATTTAGAGATCTGCCTGCCTCTGCCTCCTGAGTGCTGGGGTTAAAAGTGTGTGCTACCTCACCCAACTAAGTTTTATGTTTTTAAATTGTGTGTTTGGATTTGTACATATGAATGCAGTTGCCACAGAGGCCAGTCCTCTGGAGCTGACGACAGTTGTCTGTGAGCCATACAATGTGCAAATGTGCATGTCTATAGCACCATTTTGTTTTTTTATTATATGTTAAATAAACAGGAAAAAAGTACTTACAGTAATATAACAAAATACTTTACTCTCGAAGCTTTAAAAAAATAACTGTGGGGTGGGGAAGCATGCCTTTGTCCCAGTACTCCTCAGGTGGAGGCAGGTGGATCCCTTTGAGTTCAAGGACAGTTAGGGCTGTTACACAGAGAAATCCTGTCTCAAAATGAATGAACGAATGAATGAATGAATGAATAAATAGAAAGGAAAAAAGAAAAGAAATGGTATTGAGGTTACAGTTTATATCCCTTTTGTGCCTTTTCTTTTCTGCATGCCATGTTTCTTTCCAGGGGTATTCCTCTCGTATATATTCCTTTTTTGTTTGTTTGAGACAGAATCTCACTATGTAGTCCAGGCTGGCCTCTGCCTCCTGAGTGCTAGGATTAAAGACATGTGCTACCCCACCTGGCTGTATTATATGCCTTTAGAAAACAAAAACAAAACAGAGTGTGTGCATTCGTGCATTTGGAGTTGTTTCTTCCTTCCGCCCTGTGGGTCTTGGAATTAGAGCTCAGATTGTCAAGATTGGTGATGAGTGCCTTTTACCTGTTTGCTGAGCCATCTCACTGGCTCGGTTTTTATACTTGTTGTATACATGTGCCTATCAATAAACAATGTGAGTGATACTGCGTAGATTTTTAGGCTTTCTGTGAATCTTGTACCATATATTTTCCAACTTAGTATTTTCATCTAGTAAAGTGTTTTCTAGGTAGATTTCAGAAATAAGACTTTAAACTGTTTCTAACATGCACTATTAGAGTACTGCTGTGAATATGTATATGCAATTCATCTTAAATTAATTAGTAATTTTTTCCTTAATAATTTCCATGATTTGTATTTAATAAAGAATAACATTTTTGGCATCAATTTTAGATCACATATCCCTGAACTCCCTCCACCCCCTACCCCATTTTCTTGACCATAGAAACAACCTGAGTTTATCCAGTTACTTAACCAACCAGAGGTTGCATGCTGGTCACTTTCAGGTCAGAGTAAGTTTGTAAATAAGTCTCTCTTGGCCTTGTATAGCTAAGCAATATTTAAACTATATTTAAAATTACATACTTTGCATTATCTTTTTTCAGATCATCATGGAAAATTAGACAAAGCTTCAGCAACTTTACATTTTTACCATATAAGCAAAGCTGGGCTTAGAGGTGCATGCCTTTAATCTGAGGCTAAGAAAGGATAGGGTATCTAGGTTCAGGGCCTGCACAATAAGACTGTTTCAATAATAATAAAATGAAGGAAAGTTTACAACTTTTCATTTACCACTTGTATTATCTATAAACAATAATTTGTGATTCATAACTTTTTTTGTCCAGATAATTTAGGACCACCCTACAATGTGGTTGAATTAGATTAAAAAGACACAGAACTGTTTGTAAATCATGGAGTTCTGTGCAAATTCCGGGTATTTATTGTTCTAAACATTCAGGTTCTAGAAAGGTGTTCTGCTTTTGTTAATAGTTTTTGGAGGCGGGTTTTTTTTTTTTGTCTCTTTTTCTTTTTGTTTTGTTTTTTTAATGTACCCTTTGCTGTCCTGGTCTATAGACTAGGCTGCCTCAAACTCAAGAGATTCAACTGCCTCTGCCTCCCAAGTGCTGTGATCAAAGGTGTGTACCACCATCACCTAACTCTAGAAAGGTTTTAAGCAGAAGAATTTAAAGTTGACATACGTATCCTTACTTATTTGTAGCCATGACTGGTCCAGAATTTTTTTTTTCTTTCTAGACAGGGTTTCTCTAACTTCGGAGCCTGTCCTGGAACTAGCTCGTGTAGACCAGGCTGGCCTCAAGCTCACAGACATCCACCGGCCTGTGCCTCCCAAGTGTTAGGATTGAAGGTGTGCGCCACCACTGTCCGGTCTGGCCTGGAATTTGATGCTAGCTAGATGCTGTCCTCGAACTTGTAGAGTGCAGAGGTCCACTTACTTCTGCCTCCCTAGTGCTGAGATTGATTAAATACGTGTGCCATCTGCTAATACAGAGCATATGCTTCCAGAGTATTCAGTATAGTTATTAGCAGAGAGACTCAGAAAAACTGTATACTGCTGAAAAGAGATTGCTTTGACAGAATTACCTCAGCCTCCAAGTGCTGAGGATTGTAGGTATGCTCTGGTGTTACGGGTTTTACTAATGCCCGTATCAAATATTGTTTTGCCTTTTCCCAAAGCATGATTCACCTTTATTTAGAAGTAAATTTTGTTTTCTTTATGAGAACTACATGTTTTTATTTTGTCACTGTTAACCTCTGGAATTTAGAGTACAGATCACTCAGCTTTTTGTAGCTGTTTGCAGTCTTTAACCATTCTAGTAATACTGTATTCCCTAACTACTCAAAAATTTGGACTTGAATATTTTTTTTCATATTATTTTTTCTTTTCCAAAACCTGCTTCAAAGAATTGTCAACCAGTTCTATCTTCTTTTAAAATCTTTTAGTTTATAATGCTGCTTGGTCATTTAGAACAGTTCTGACCGTGTTTTTATTCCCTCCTTCCCATTCCTACCCTCCCAGCTTTTAACTGGATTTGTCTTCCTTTAGTTGATTGCATCTTATTAATCTTCATTGCAGTATAGAGCCTAGCAAGATAGGTAATGAATAAATACGTTTAGCTTACACCTTCACTTCTTTTGTTTCTTTTTTTTTTTTTTTTTTGGTTTTTCGAGACAGGGTTTCTCGGTGGTTTTGGAGCCTGTCCTGGAACTAGCTCTGTAGACCAGGCTGGTCTCGAACTCACAGAGATCCGCCTGCCTCTGCCTCCCAAGTGCTGGGATTAAAGGCGTGCGCCACCACCGCCCGGCACTTCTTTTGTTTCTTAAGGGCAGAGAGTGTCCTTAACATCATTACCTAGTTCTTTTTTTATTTTTTATTCTTTTTATGCATGTGTATGTGGGCATACATGCCACAGCTCATGTATGGTGGTCAGAGAACAATTTTCAGGAGTTGGTTTTCCTCTTCCACTTTGTGGGATGCATGGAGTGCAGATCATTAGGCTTGATGGTAAGCACCTTACTTGAAAGCCATCTTGCCAGCCTGATTTCTAAGTTGTTTGTGCAAGTGGAGACAAACATTAGTTTAGGGGGTAATAAATTAGAAATCAGTTGAGGAGCTCTGCTTTTATAAAAATTGCTGAGGAGTTGCCCTTTAATAGAAATGGGATCTGCCTTTAGGACTAAGATCATAAACTAGAGAAAACCATCTTCTGGGGCTGGGTTTATGGCTCAGTGGGTAAAGTGCTTGTTATGGCACAAGCATAACAACCTGAGTTTGGATCCCCAGCACCCACATAAAAACGTATGTGGTGGCATCGAAACCCCGGGGTAGGACAGAGATATGCCCATTCCTGGCGCTCACTGGCTAGCCAGTATAATTAATTGGTACGCCCTGGAACCTTAAAAATACAAGGTTGAAAGTGATAGAGGAAAGACATGCAACATCAGCCTCAGTCCCCCACGTGTACACAAGTGTGCTTATAAACGCAACAGATAGAAAAAGAGAATACCATCTTCAAGAGCAAATAGTGAACTGTTAGGAAAAAAAAAAAGGTCATCTTCCTCTAAGTGCACTTTGGCCATGAGACTCAAATCATTCCCATTGTTTCCGTCCTAGTCCAAGGCCTATCATCACTGACTTCCAGACCCTTTTCTTGCTTTAATATGGTTTATTATTTCCTAAAAAGTCATCATGATGCATCAGTTTGAGAACATTCTTCTCTAGCTAGAGAACTGCATTGATTTATGTGTATATGTGTTTGTGTAAATGTATGCCAGTTGTGTGCCGGTGCTCATCTGTGGAGGGCAAAAGAGGCCTTCAGATTTCTTGGGCTAGAATCACAGGCATGAGTGATGGGAACCAAGCTGGAATCCCCTGAAAGAACAAGATGAATTCTTAACCTCTGAGCCATCTCTCCAACCCCTTCCGTGAATGGCTTTTCCATCCATCCGTCCGTCAGTCCGTCCATCCGTTATTTTTCAAAGCAAGGTTTCTCTGAGTAGCCTTGGAACTTGATCTGTAGACGAGGCTGACCTGAAAGAGATCCACCTGCTTCTGCCTCCGGAGTGCTAGGATTAAAGGTGTTCCCTACCACTGCTTGGCACATGAATGCTTTATTTTTTATTAAATATTACTAAAGTTTTTGTCTCTTCTGCGTGTGCGCGCTCTCTCTTTTTTTTGAGACAGGGTTTCTCTGTTAAGCTTTGGAGCCTGAACTGGAACTTGCTCTGTAGACCAGGCTAGCCTCAAACTCACCGAGATCTGCCTGCCTTTGCTACCGAGTGCTGGGATTGAAGGCATGCGCCACCACTATCCTGCTGACTTTTTTTGGAGGGGGGGCAAGGTTTCACATATCCCAGGCTGGCCTCAATTTTTTTTTTTTAATGAATAGTGATTTGATTTTGCGGGGAAGGTGTTTTCAAGACAGGGTTTCTCTGTGTAACAGCCAGACTGTCCTGGAACTAGCTCTTGTAGACTAGGCTGGCTTCAAACTCACAGAGATCCATATGCCTCTGTCTCCTGAGTGCTGTGAGTAAAGGTGTGCGCCACCACCTCCCGTCTTCTATGAATAGTGATTTAATATCACTGTTGTGTGTTACTAAGATGAGAACTTACACTTTTTTTTCCCCCTTCCAAGACAGGGATTTTTCTCTCTGTAGTCCTGACTTTGTGTAGCCCTCTCTTTGTAGACCAGACTGGTCATGAAGTCACAGAGATCTACCTGCTTGCCTCCTGAATGCTGGGATTAAAGGTGTGCCTCACCAACCTAGGCTGATCCTTACGTTTTTAAAATATTAAATAATTGAAAGCTTTTAATAAATTGTCAGCATTTTAACTTAGAAGCCCACAATTCTCTGATGCCTGCTCTTAACAAGCAACAACAAAGATAGGTTAGGTTAGGTTGGTGCAATAGTAGGTTAAAAATTACCAAATAGGGCTGGAGAGATGGCTCAGAGGTTAAGAGCACTGAGTGCTCTTCCAGAGGTCCTGAGTTCAATTCCCAGCAACCACATGGTGGCTCACAACCATCTATGATAAAATCTGGTGCCCTTCTCTAGCGTGTGGGCATACATGGAGGCAGAATGTTGTGTACATAAAAATAAATAAATGAATAAATCTTTTGGGGCTGGAGAGATGGCTCAGAGGTTAAGAGCACTGGCTGCTCTTCCAGAGGTCCTGAGTTCAATTCCCAGCAACCACATGGTGGCTCACAACCATCTGTACTGAGATCTGGCGCCCTCCTCTGGCGTGCGGGCATACATCGAGGCAGAATGTTGTATACATAATAAATAAATAAATCTTTAAAAAAATAAAATAAAAATAAAAAAAATAAAAATTACCAAATAATAATAGGCTTAAGGCATCACTCATTAAAAATGTATATTCTTTCAGCAGGCTTGACAATTTCTTTTTTAATCTCCCTCCCTCCCTCCCTCCCTCCCTCCCTCCCTCCCTCCCTCCCTCCCTCCCTCCCTCCCTCTCTCTCTGTTTGTGTGTGTGTTTTAGCTCAAGTGTAGGTCAGAGGACAGTCTTGAAGGCCAATCTTTATCATGTGGGTCCGAAGGATTGAACCTAGACTGTCAGGTTTGGAGGCAAGCATTCCCACTCAGCAAACAATTTCATTGGTTCCCTTGTTTCTGAATTATTTGTTTGGTTTTGTTGAGACAGAGTCTTTTCTATGTAGTCCACCTGTCCTGGAAAACTCTGTAGACAAGGTCACAAACTCAGAGATCTGCCTACTTTTACCTGCCAGGATTAAAGGCACATACCACCATATCTGACTGGTTAGGGTTATTACATGCCTTCTTTCCTGATATGTTCTTGAGCCCTATTTTCCTAATACTGTTTGGTAAATTTTACCTGATTTGTAGCATATTGAAATGAAGTGGGCATGATGGCTCAAGTCTTTAGTTCCACCATATTTGGAAGGCTGAGGGGTAGGCAGATCTTTTGTGAGTTTGAGGCCAGCTTAATCTACACTGAGTTTCAGGACAGTCAGAACTACTTAGTGGGACCTTGTTTGAGGGGAGTGGGGTTAGGTAGGAGAAAAAGAGAAAAAGAAAATCTGTTTTGATTAAATGTTTATTTAAAAATATTTTAAAAAATAATTCATTTACTTTTTTATGTGCGCTAGTTAGTGTTTTGCCCACATGTATGTCTGTGTATAAGGGTATTGGATCCCCTGGAGCTGGAGTTACACAGACAGTTGTGAGCTTCCATGTGGGTTCTGGAAATTGAACCTGGGTCCTCTGGAAGGACAGCCAGTGTTCTTAACATTTAAGCCATCCCTCTAGCCTCGGTTTTTAAACTTTTTATGTGAAGATCACCAAGCCATTCCTGAGTTATACCTTGTTTGTTTGTTTGTTTTTTCCGAGACAGGGTTTCTCTGTGGTTTTGGAGCCTGTCCTGGAACTAGCTCTTGTAGACCAGGCTGGTCTCGAACTCACAGAGATCCGCCTGCCTCTGCCTCCCAAGTGCTGGGATTAAAGGCGTTCGCCACCACTGCCCGGCTTGTACCTTGTTTTATATTCAAAACTTTGTTAGGTTCATTTTAGAACAGAAATCTGTAATTTATATCTAGATATGTTCTTCAGATTTTTTTTTTTTTTTTTTTTTTTTTGCTATTTTCTTGTTTGGAAAAGGGGACTCATGTATCTTAGATAGGCCTTGAACTTAACTGTTAGGTACATACAGATGACCTTAATGTCCTCTTCTACCCATCTAATGTTGGAATTACAGGTTTGTACCACTTTATGCCTTGTTGGGATAGAACTTTCCTAGGGTTTCATGCCTTCAGGAAAGCACTCTACCAACTGTACTACATCTGTCCCAAGTCTGTGTGAAGGTAATTGGATGAAATGGCAGGCTTAGGAATATACCTGTACATGTATTGGTAGTAAATAGTAATGTGTTCTTTGTTTTGGAGTTATATTCTAAAGCTTGATCATTTGTAAGATAAACTATTTTTTATTGCGCTCAGATTTCATTCCCTTTCTTTCCTTTCCCTCTACACTTCCTGATATATTTATTAGAACTTAATGTTTGGGTAAGAACTTAATATGTGTGTTTGCACGCACTAAGTAAGTCATCTGTCACTGAGCTACATCCCCAGCCCCAACTTCTACTTTCTAAAGACTATATGGGAAATATCTGAATATAAACAAAACTAAGAGAATAATGTAATGAATTTTGTAATTCTTTCAGCTGTCTGATCAGTATTCAGATTTCTCCAAGTGTTTGCTCATATCTTTATAGTTTCTTTGGGTCTAGATCTAAACATGGTTCATAAATTAAAGCCAGTGAATGTCACTTACCTGGTTTCTTTGTTTTTTCAAGACAGAATTTCTCTGTAACAGTCCTGGCTATCCTGAAACTAGCTTTGTAGACCAGGCTGGCCTTGAACTCAACAGAGATAGTCCTGTATCTGCCTCCCAACTGCTGGGATTAAAGGTGTGCTCTAACACGGCCCAGTTAATTTAATTTATATTTGAGATGTCTCAATGGATCTGAGACTACCCAGGCTGGCTTTGAATGTATAGTTGAGCCAGGATTTGACTTGAGCTCGTGGTAATACTTTTTGTCTTAACTGCATGAATCCTGTTGGATTCACCATCCACAGGTTCCTTTTCTGTCTCTTTTCTTTCATTGCCTAAGGCTTTTCACATCTTAGATTTTGCTGCTTTTGCTCTTATGTGTCCTCTGCCCTCATCTTACTGCAAATTGATAATTGGAGTTAGGGGCTTAATCAGATTGATTATTGCAGTATTGCAGTATTCTTTCACTTACACTAATATAAAACACTTACATAGGTATAATTGTACATCCTGTCTTTTTTTAAATCAGCATTTAAATATCTGATCTGGCAGAGAAGACAAATGCTTATATTTATCTGTAAAAGTTTTATTTTATGGCATCATCTCTACTCCATCTCTTTGCCCATTTTAAACATTGTTTTCTAGCCAGGCATGGTGATTCATTCTTGTAATCCAGTACCTGGTAGACGGAGGCAGGAGGATTCCCTTGAATTCCAGGCTAGCCTGGGCTATAACATAATACCTACTGTTTCCAAAAAAAATTAATAATTGATATCGTTTCTGGTATGTTTCTCATCAAGGTTATCAGTGAACTGCATTCTGAATGCAGCCAGTTTATTCTTTTGTATTTGATAACTTTGGGTGCTATAAATTACCTCTCCTCAAAAGTACTTCTTTGATTTCTGTGATATACCTATACTGACTTAATTGCTTTTTCTCAGCCTTAGTTGCAGTCAATCTGCCTTCCACAAAACCCCATGCTTTTTTGTATACTCACACATACAGATACTCCATACTCACTTATATACTCAATCAGTTAAGTAGATGCACTCTGTACTCACACATTGTCTCAAATACAGACACTCCATTCTCATTGTCACTCAGCTACACATGCTATACTTACCCCTCTTCTTTCCCCTTCTGGCTATTGAACCCGTAACCTTGTGTAAGCTAGGTTTAACTCCAGATCTAATCTTATTTTTTAATTAAATTGATTGATTGAGGACTTATGCATACTCAGATTTGGAAAACTTGTAGAGGGCTGGAGAGATGGCTCAGCAGTTAAGAGTGCTGCCTGTTCTCCCAAAGGTCCTGAGTTCAGTTCCCAGCAACCATATGGTGGCTCACAACCATCTATAATGAGATCTGGTACCCTCTTCTGGCCTGCAGGCATATGTGCAGGCAAAACACTATACATAATAAATAAATTAATCTTTTTTTTTTTTTTTAAAGAAAACTTACAGAAATTGATTCTCTCCACCTAGTGACTTCCAGGGGTTTAGGTTGTTAGGCATGCCAGCAAAGTAACCACTGAGCTATCTATCTCATTATTGTATATTTTGTTTGGGCCCATTCACTGTTCTGTAATTTTTTTGAAAAACATATCTGTGATTCCTCTTGACCCTAGGCTGTAAAGACCTGAGCTGGTTTTACGCTCCATCTTCTGTAGGAGGATTGCTGAGTTTGAGGCCAGTCAGGGCTACATGGTGAATTCCTGACTTGTAAAATAATAGTAGTAGTAGTAGTAGTAATAGTAATAATAATAATAATAATAATAATAGACTTCTAAACAGAGTTGGAGTTTTCTAGAGTAGTTATATATTAATAATTGAAGTTAAATAGGTAAATGTGTTAAATTCGAAAACAATGCTGTGTTGCTGTTATGGTGGTGCATGTCACAAAGCTAGCACTAGAAACTGAAACAGGATGATTACAAAAAGTCTTAGCCAATAAGGGCTACTTAATTAGACCCTATCTCAAAATCGGCAACAAAGGTACAATTTTACATCATTTTAGCCATATAAAATGTGGCTGGGTTTGGGGGTACATACCTGGGTCAGAAATTATAACACATTTGTGGGGTCAAAAGGATGCCTAGTCTACATCGTAGTTTATCATTGTTTGAGATAGGAATATATTTTTGCATTGACTGATTTTTTTTTCTTCTTTAAACTATAGGTTGACTATCATCTAACATGCATGTTAATATAATTACATGATGTTCTATAATAATTTAGAAATAAAACAAATTTTAAATGAGGGAAATAATTTTCTTTTTTCTTTTTTTAGGTGGAATGAACGTTACTTGTTGACTATTTCCTGGTTGCTGATTCGATTCACTTGATAAAGAATCATTTTTCCTCTCTGTGGCTGCCACTTAGTGGCATATTTAATTGAAATCCAGGGATCACAAAACTTTCGATTTTTCTGGAGGGACATACCACTATATCAAATAAGTTTGATATTGCAGCCAAAATGGTGCTGTCCCAGAGACAACGAGATGAACTGTAAGTTTCTCAGTTTTCTGCTCTTTAGAAACCTCTTAGAAGAATAAACTATCATGATTAATGGTACATGGTGTAGAGGTAAGGTCATCCTCTGCTCCTTTGGAAGTTCAGGGCCAGCCTTGGCCCTGACACCTTGTCACAAAGGGGAGGGATGGAGGAAAGGAGACAGGGTTGGGAAGAAAATATTAAAATGTAGTCTTGTAGTCTAAGTGTCTTTACCAGTGTGTGCTATATTAGTGTTGATAGTTTGTCTTGGCTTCAAAATTGGACCTTCTCATAGCATGGAATTAATTCTTTGTCATGTTTGAGTTTAAAGCAAGATGAATAATATTAGTTGGTAAGTTTTATCTTTTTTTTTTTTTTTAAAGTATCGTAGACATATTATACTCAATAGGAAAATAGTGCTACTGCAGATAGATCTTCTAATTTAAAAAAAAGGTTGGGGACTGGAGAGGTTGCTCAGTGGTTAAAAGCACTGGCTGGTTTTTTTTGTTTGTTTTGTTTTGTTTTTTAAAGATTTATTTATATACTACGTATACAGTGTTCTGTCTGCGTATGCCTGCAGGCCAGAAGAGGGCACCAGATCTCATCACAGATGGTTGTGGGCCACCATGTGGTTGCTGGGCATAGAACTCAGGACCTCTGGAAGAGCAGTCAGTGCTCTTAACCTCTGAGCCATCTCTCCAGCCCCAGCACTGTCTGTAACTCCACCTCCAGGGGATCTGAAACTTTCACCCAAACATACATTTAGGCAAAACACCAGTGCACATAAAGTAAGATTAAGTCATTAAAAAAAGTTAATTATGCCAGGCATGTTGGTGTAGGTCTGTAATCCAGCATTTAAGAAGCAGAGACATGTGGGTCTTTGAATTTGAGACCTAACATGGTCTACATAGTGAGTTCCAGGGCAGCCAGTACTACACAGTGAGACAGTTTTAAAAAACAAAAGAAAATTTACTATTATTTCTCACTGAATGACCTTGCTGATTTGGCAAGACTAGCTGGCTGGAGTCCCCAGCACTGGGCTTATAAACAGGTCCTACCAAATCCAGCTCTTTAACTAAGTGTAGGGGATCTGAACTCAGGTCCTCATAGTTGAATGGCAAACAATTTACCTACTGAGATATCTCCCTAGCTTCCCTAATTTTTGTTTTACCTAGGATTCATGTTATAGAAATGAACTCCTAGTTATTGTTCATTGTCTCATGGTTAATTTAGTATTTAATTTTATGAGGTATCTACTGCATTTAAGCAGATGCATTAATGAGGGCATAAAATTCCATGTTTTGTGATAATCTACAGCACTTCAATTTTTGTAGTTGAATACCAAGGAGATAATTTAGTTTTGTGTTCTAGATTTATTTTAGGATTCCTATGACTTTTTTTGTTTGTTTTCTGAGAGGGAGACTGATACTGTAGCTTACCCTGGCTTGGGACTTTCTGGGTTGAACCAGGCTGGCCTCAAAGGTACTATGATTCTCTTGCTGTAACCACCTGAGAGCTGAGTTTATAGTCATGGTACTGTGCCCTGACTTCTTTGGATTTTTAGAATCTTTTCTTTGGAAGACTTAATTTCCAGTGTGTGAACAAAAATAACACTTCCTTTTTTTCCTTTTTAAATTTCTTTCTTTCTTTCCTTTCTTCCTTCCTTCCTTCCTTCCTTCCTTCCTTCCTTCCTTCCTTCCTTCCTTCCTTCCTTCCTTCCTTCCTTCCTTCCTTCTTTCTTTTCTTTCTTGGTAGGGTTTCTCTTTGTAGCAGCCCTGGCTGTCTTGGAATTCACTCTGTATACCAGGCTGGCCTCAGACCTATAGAGATTTGACTGCCTATGCCTCCTGAGTGTTAGAATTAAAGGGTGCACCACCACCACGTGTCCCCTTTCCTCTTCTTGATAAGCTATTGATTATTGGAAGAGAGAGTATCATTTTCTTTAAATGATAGAGCCACTGGGAGATTGTAGGCAGACTTTTCTTTCCCACCCTCCAGTTCCCAAATAATTGACACAGAGACTTAATATTAATTGTAAATTCTTGGTCGATACCTCAGACTTGTTACTAGCTAACTCTTACGTTTTAAATTAACCCATATATTTTTTTAAGGATTTATTTATTATGTATGCTATGTTCTGCCTGTATGTGTCCCTGCAGGCCAGAAGTTGGCACCAGATTTTATTACAGGTGGTTGTGAGCCACCAGGTGGTTGCTGGGAATTGAACTCAGGACCTCTGGAAGAACGATCAGTGCTCTTAACCATTGAGCCATCTCTCCAACACCCTTAACCCATATTTCTTATCTACCCTCTGCTGTGTGGCTGGACCGACTTTCTTTTAACACAGCATGTTTCTTTTGCATCTGCTTGTGACTCCTGAGACTCTGCCCTTCTTTCCAGCATTTTCTCTGCCCTGAAAATCTTGCATAGCTATTGGCCAATCAGCTTTTTGTTAACAGTGAGAACACATCTTCACAGTGTACAGAAGGATTATTCCACAGCATATCTCCCTTTTTTCTCTAAATAAAAAAGGAAGCTTTAACTTTAACATAGTAAATTTATATACAACAAAAATATCCAGTTCATTTGTATTTGGCAAATTTAGAGAAAATATTCTATTATTTATCTTATCATTGTGAGTTCAAAAGTTTTATACCTAATTAACTTTTATCGTAGCTAAGGAAAACTTTAATTGTTCAGTCTTTAACTCCCTTAAAGACTCCAGAAGGATGAAATTTTACCTGAAAACAAGGGACAACTGACTGCCTGGACAGTCACTCAAAGTTCCCATAATGTTGGGGCATCCAACTTTGGCTTGCAGACCTAGTATATCTGACAGACGTTTCTGAAAAGCAAGAAATTTTGAAGGACTTTCCTACCTTGGGTTGGCAAAGTTCGGCAGATGCCTTTTTTACATCCTGTTAGTCCAGTTTGGACAGTGCACTGTCAGCAATTGAGGTAAGGGCAGTTTCTTTGCTGAGATTACTAACTTTTGCCATAAATAAAGCAAGCTCTGTATGGAGGTTCTTTAATGCCCATCATCTTCCTTTGAAATACATTGGTGGTGTCAGGAGCAGACATGTCTCACTGTTATTGAAAAGGTTTAGGTTATTAAACATATTAAATGCCATATTCTGTTTGTCATTGAAGTGTTCGAAGACTGTCTACCTGTCTATATCTCTTTAACCTTGACAGCATACCTAATGTTGCTATAAATTTGACTAAATGACTAGCTACTAACTGTTTTGCTTTTGTTTGGATTTTTTGTTCTTGTTTTTGTTTTTTTGAGACAGGGTTTCTCTGTAGCTTTGGAACCTATCCTGGAACTAGCTATTGTAGGTCTTCAGGCATGCTTGGCCACTCCCAACTTTTTACATCCTTGCTGAACTCAGGTCCTTATACTTGCATTATAAGCACTTTACCAACTGGACTATCCTCCAGCCTCTTTGTTTTCTTTGTTTTTTGGGTTGTTTGTTTAAGGTAGTTCAGAAACATTCTTGTATCCACCTCCAGGCAGCTTGGAACTTGAAAGCCTCTTGCCTCACCCTCCTAAGCGCTGAGATTTATGGATGTGTGCCTCCCTTAAAGTGGTAGGGGTTGAACCCAGAGCGTTTGTGCATATTAAACACATATTCTACCACCGATCTATATTCCCTTATGTTCTAACATTTTCATTATTTGTATGGTTGTTTTGAGGACAGTTTTAAATATTAGTGATTATAGGTAATTCCTGTCTTCAGTGGCTGTTTTTAGTACTAGATTTTACTGAAACTAGCAAACAAAAACCACTTCAATGAAAGTTCTGATTGTGTCAAACATACTGATTTTTATGATTTAAATTTAAACCTTTGTTTTGTTGGAGTAGAGTCTCTTGGGAGGCTAGCTTCCTATAATTCAAAAGAGTGCTGGGATCATACTAGGTAGAGGCAGGCGGATCTCTGTGAGTTCGAGACCAGCCTGGTCTACAAGAGCTAGTTCCAGGACAGGCTCCAAAACCACAGAGAAATCCTGTCTCGAAAAACCAAAAAAAAAAAAAAAAAAAGAATTAAGTAACTATATTAGTTAACTTGTTGCTGTGACAGTTCCTGTCAAAAACAATGTAAGGAAGGATTTAACTCACAATCTGAGACATAATACATCCGGGAAGGTGAGATAGTGAGTCACATTGTATCTGCAGCCACAGAGCAGAGAGGTGTGAATGGCAGCTGCTGCTTAGTCAAAGACACTAGCACATGAAGTGTGGCCACCTACATTTATAGTAGTTCTTTGCTGTTTGTTTAAACCTTTCCAAAAACAAAAATACACCCAAAAGGTGTGCTTCTGTGGTGATTCTAAATTCTGTTCAGTTGATGCTGAAAATTGACCATCATATTAGGTGATAATTGAGATATAAGAATGGATCATGTTTTTTGCTTGACTATTAAAAAGAATTTCAAGATGACATATACTTAGTGAATATTACTGCAGTTAGGAGGTGGAAGCTGGATTCAGTGTCAGAATCTTTAAAGTCCCTGGTATAGGCAGAAGTTTCTGTCTCTCCCACCACTTCCCAAATAGCTGATAAAGGCTTAATATTATAAATGCTTGATCGATAGCTGAGGCTTATTACTAACTAGCTCTTACGACTTAAATTAACCCATTTCTATTAATATATGTATTGCCACATGGCTTATGGCTTTACTTGACTCCAGCATGTGTTGCTCTCTCTGTGTTTCCTGGTGACTCCTCTGGTTCTGCCCTTCTTCAACCCAGCATCCTTAGTTTGGTTGTCTCACCTATACTTCCTGCCTAACTACTGTCGGGATCCAGTCCTAGCCCGGACCATAAATTATTTCTCTCTGGACCATACCCCAACATAAACTATCTCTGGACCGGCATGGACGCGCGGGAATAAAGACACAACTCGCATGGCTTTATCGGGAGGGAGATTCTCCATGGTCCCTCATGATATCCTGAGTTCACATGCTGAAGAATTCCTCCTGCTTTATTCTTCAAAAAGCCTTATATATCAAAACATAAACTTAGGGGTAAATATATTAGCATCCTGTCTCTTAGGTAACCAGGTAAATGACTTTTAGTCACGTCCACATCTACTTATCTGCTCTGTATGCTAGCTAGCACGAAGGCTTGAATCAGCATCTCTATCAGGTATCCTCCAAATTACAAAATAAGGAGCAAAACATCTTGACCTTTTGTTAGGTTAGTGACAGCCTGTCTGGAAAGTGACTTGACTGCTCTGGATACTAGCCATGGCCCAAGAACTTGGCTGTCACACCATGTAGAAATATGGGCCTACAAACTATGAGGCAATAAGCTTTTTATTAGATCAATCACAGTGACATATATTCACATAGTGGAAAGGAATATTGCACTGCTCCCAGGTCTCTGGTAATTGTAACTGTTTGTTCCATAGTGAAGGTGAAGGTTCATTTGCCCTTCATAGTAACCTCTCTGTGACTTGTATTCACCTTAACATTCAATAGTAGTTGAATTATGAACTGCGTTTTTGAATTAAATATTGTATGACATGAAGAATGACCTTATAACCCTTTTATCATAATTCTTAGGGCCTATTACGTTGGACTAGAATATAATAAACAGGCCAGAAACTTGCCACACCTGTGCTTCCCCTTCTCTAAGACTCAACGGAATGCTGTAACATATTTAAGAAAATATATAATTAGAGTGATGGCTCAGTGACTCAGTGCCTGTTGCATCACAGTGTTGAAAGTTCAGATCCCCCTGAACTGATAGAGAATCAACTCCCAAAAGTTGTCTTTTGATTTTCACCCACCTGATCTGACCCCCGCCATGTCCTCACCCCACATAGACAGATGATAGTAAAAAATAAGATGAAATAAGTTTCTTCATCTTCTCTGTTAATACATGTATGGAAATTGTCTTTGAGTCAAATAGTTCAGTCTCAGCATAATAACCCTAGGTCTTGTTGAGACAGTATCATGTTTTGAGCTACACTAAGCTTCATAGTGAGATCCTACTTCAAAGAAAAAAAACTTATTTCATTGATTGCATTTTAATTTGTCTTCATGTTGTCTCTCAAGGTTATGGAATTAGAATCAAAACTAAATTGAAGCAAAAAAAGAAGTTTCATCAAGTGATTCCAGGCCAGCTAGGTTTAACCTTGTCTTAAAAAAAAAAAGCATAGGTTTTAGGTAGATTATCTCAGGAAGAACATATAAAATACAGCAGTGGTTGCCTGTGATGGAATATTGGAGATCAATGGCAGATATGAATCTTTGGGGAGGGCTGGGGATATAGTATGCGTGAACCCTTGGATTTGATTTCCAGTGCCTTGAATTGGCCAGGTGACTGAGTCAAAAGTTCAGGGTCGCCGGGCGGTGGTGGCGCACGCCTTTAATCCCAGCACTTGGGAGGCAGAGGTAGGCGGATCTCTGTGAGTTCGAGACCAGCCTGGTCTACGAGAGCTAGTTCCAGGACAGGCTCCAAAGCCACAGAGAAACCCTGTCTCGAAAAACCAAAAAAAAAAAAAAAAAAAAAAAAAAGTTCAGGGTCATCCCACTTAGGTAGTTCCTGGCCAGCCTGAGATACACAAAACCCTGTTTTTTTTGTTTGTTTGTTTTTGATTTTTTAGTTTTTTTTTTTTTTTTTTTTGGTTGGTTTTTTGTTTTGTTTTTTAAAAGATTTATTTATTATGTATAGTGTTTTGTCTGCTTGTATGCCTGCAGGCCAGAAGAGGGCACCAGATCTTATTACAGATGGTTGTGAGGCATCATGTGGTTGCTGGGAATTTGAACTCAGGACTTCTGGAAAGAGCAGGCAGTGCTCTTAACCGCTGAGCCATCCCTCCAGCCCCCACAAACCCCTGTTTTATAAAAATAGGGAGGACCAGGCATAGTTGCACAAGTCTTTAATTCAGCCCGCAGAGACAGGCATACCTCTGTAAATTCAAGCCAAGACAAAGACCCATTTTCTTTTTTGGTTTTTTGAGACAGGGTTTCTCTGTGTAGCTTTGGTGCCTGTCCTGGAACTAGCTCTTGTAGACAAGGCTGGCCTTGAACTCACAGAGATCTGCTTGTCTCTCCTTCCTGAGTGTGTCATCACCACCTGACTTTAAGACCCAATTTCAAAAGAAAAGAATACATAGAACAAAATGGGGTACAGGATGTAATGATACTATTATTATATGTGTATATTTAATTTTTGCTTAAAACCATGGTAGTGACTTGGGGAGGGGGGTACTTTTGTAGACCAGGCTGACTTTAGACTCAAAGAGATCCACCTGCTTCTGCCTCCTGAGTGCTGGGATTAAAGGCTTGCACCACCCAGCTGGTATTAACTTTTTAATTATATGTGTTAGTTTAAAGTCTTAAAGAAGAATTCTAAATTACCCTTTTCTCTGATTTTGTGACTAAAGGCTCAGAATAATTGAGAAATGCTGAAGTAGGAGAGCAGGGATGTTTGCCTATATTCTGTCAGGACAGAATGAAAGAGAAGCATAAAAAGACATCATTTTAAGCCATTTCGGCTTTTCTGCCTTTGAATTATAATTCTATATTAGTCTCACTCTTAAGACAGTAGACTGTAGCTTGTGAAGTTTTAGTCCATTGCAATGGTTTAGAATTATTTCTAATACTACAACACTTTTGGGGGTGTGTGTTGTGCCTGAGATGTATGTTTATAATGTATGCATGAGTGTCTGCTGGAAACAGAAAAACTTTGCATGTCCTCCTCTTACTCTGTTTGTTTGAACAGCAAGGTCTTGTTCTGAACCTGGAGCTGTAATACTTCGGTTAGTCAGGAAGCCAGCAAGCCCTAGAGAGCCTCCTGCCTTCACCCACCTTAGTGCTAGGTCCACAGACTTGCCCAGAACATTCATCCTCATACATGAGTTCTGGGGACATAAACTACAGTCTCACGCTTGCACAGCAAAGCACTTGTAACCACTGAGCCATCTCTCCATATCCTTAACTATAGTTTTATCAAAACATTCTAAACCAGGCATGATGGAACATGCCTTTAATTCTAGTACTTGATAGGCAGAGACAGGTGTATCTCTGAGTATGAGGACAGCCTGGTCTACAAAGCAAGGTCAGGATATGCAGAGATACACAGAGAAGCTCAGTTCTAATCTCCAGTGCTTGAGCTTTGTATATCAAATATTAGGAGAAGGTGAATGTGAACAGTAGCAAAACTGAGGGTTACTTTTGCCAACTGATAGCTAGGTGTAGAAATATATCTTTAGCTGTGGAATGTCCACAATTTATAAGCTAAGCAGTAAGTTAGAAACTTATTAAATGTCAATGTCTGGGAATGTAGCTCAGAGGTACTTACCTAGTATGCACAGTGTCCTGAGTACAGTCCCTAGCATCTGGGGGGGGGACAAAAACAGAAATGTCCAAAAATAATACAAATTAATTGTGACCGTGGCTAATGATTCAGAACCTTTGGAGGTGATCCATTTTTCCCTCAGAAAGATGTGTATGATTTAGAAGGAAGTACTCTTTGTAATAGATTTTTTAATAGCCAGGTGGTCGTGACACAAGCCTTTAATCCCAGCACTTGAGAGAGGCAGAGGCAGGTGGATCTTTGTGAGTTTGAGGCCAGCCTGGTCTACATGAGGACAGCCAAGGCTAACAGGGAAACCCTGTCTGAAGAAACAAACAACAACAACAACAACAAAAAAAAACCCCCAAGATTTTATAAGTGTGTTTCCTCAAATAGAAGCAAAGTGTTTTTAGGACTCATTTGAATTTATTTTCTTTCAGAAATCGAGCTATAGCAGATTATCTTCGTTCAAATGGCTATGAAGAGGCATATTCTGTTTTTAAAAAGGAAGCTGAATTAGATATGGTATGCTTGACCTTTTGAACAGTCTTCTAATTATTCATAGTATAGTTAATGGGTGCGTTTTACTTAAGTTTGAGTAGTTAGGTCAACTCTTGCCATTTTTTTCTTAAGATCTACTTAGCATTGAACTTAATCTTCTTACTTTTATGTATGATAAGATATTTAATGTTTAGACTTAGATGTCATGGTTAAGCCATTTTTTTTTTTTAATAAAAATCTTGCTTTTTCTCCTAGAATGAAGAATTAGATAAAAAGTATGCTGGTCTTTTGGAAAAAAAATGGACATCTGTTATTAGATTACAAAAAAAGGTAACTAAATCTTCTTTAGTTTGTTGTGGTCAGTGTGCTATTACAAATTTTCTGAAAACATTACCATGAATTATTAATCTGTTGATACTCATATCTGAGCTTTAAAAAATACATTCCCTTTGCTTCATGAAAACTTTCATTTTAAGGTCATACAACCTATAGTAATGTGTTGGTTGAATCTGCATTGTCCTGACTGAGAAATTGATGCTTAAGAAATCATTTGTGCCCTTAGATGTACACTGGAAAAAAGAGTACTAAATGTGGTCATGTGGTCTCACATGAACCATTTTTACCTCCGAGGTGTTTTGTTTTGTTTTGCTGCCTGAAAGATAAGTAACATACTATTCCATTTTTAAAATATATATTCTTTTTTTTTTTTTTTTTTTAAGATTTATTTATTATGTATACAACATTCTGCCTCCATGTTCACCCGCAGGCCAGAAGAGGGCACCAGATCTCCTTACAGATGGTTATGAGCCACCATGTGGTTGCTGGGAATTGAACTCAGGACCTCTGGAAGAGCAGTCAGTGCTCTTAACCACTGAGCCATCTCTCCAGCCCTAAAATATATATTCTTCACATTAAAAGTTAGAATAATACAAGCCCAGCTATATTAAAGTCATTGACAAGTTATCAGTGCCTAGTTCAGTAAATGTTAGCTGTTGTTGTATTACTATCTTTAAACATAAATAATAAACTGGTGTAGGGGAAAAACACTAAAAATGATAGGTGTAAAGGGAGCAAGGCAAATACGTTGATCTACTCTGTTAATAAATATAAATAAAAACTGTCTTTGAATGAAATAGTTCAGGCTGGGCATAGTAACCCCAGCGCTTAGGAGCTGAGAAAGGAAAATTATAAGTTCTGGACTACCTTAAGCTTCCTAGTGAGAAATTACCTAAAAGCAAGTAAAACTCAATTATGTTATAGATTGCATTTTTTTTTTTAACTTCATGTTCCCTCACCAAGGTTATGGAATTAGAATCAAAACTAAATGAAGCAAAAGAAGAATTTACGTCGGGTGGTCCTCTTGGTCAGAAACGAGACCCAAAAGAATGGATTCCCCGTCCACCAGAGAAATATGCGTTGAGTGGTCATAGGAGTCCAGTCACTCGAGTTATTTTTCATCCTGTGTTCAGTGTTATGGTCTCTGCTTCAGAAGATGCTACAATTAAGGCAAGTTCTTTTTGTTTGTTCCTTTATGGGTTTTTTGTTTTGTTTTGAGAAACAGTTTTGGCTATCACACTTGCCTTGAACTCACAGATAGCCTCCTGCCTCATGGTCGCAACCTTGGGTCACCACACCCAGGTAAGAGAAATTCTGTGGGTTTTTGTTTATTTTTGTTTTTGTAGTTGTTTTTGTTTTTTGAGACAGGGTTTCTCTGTGTAGTTTTGGTGCCTGTCTTGGAACTAGCTCTTACAGACCAGGCTGGCCTTGAACTCACAGAGGTCGACTGTTCTCTGCCTCCCAGTGCCGGGATTAAAGGCGAGCCTTTTCTTAAAGGCCAACTTGAGGTAAATTAGGTGAAAGAAAAGATTTCACACAGGAAGCTCTCACTTTATCTCTGTGGTGCTGGGGAAATGACTCAGTGGTTAAAAGCACTGCCTGCTCTTCCAGAGGTCCTGAGTTCAATTCCCAGCAACCACATGATTGCTCATAACCATCTGTAATGAGATTTGTTGTCTTCTGGACTGTAGGCATACATAGATACAGAATATTGTGTACATAGTAGAGAAATAAATCTTCAAAAAAAAGAAACAGATGTGATAATAAAATCACTAAGTCCTCCTTTTATTTGCTTTCATAAGTTTTATTACCTGGGGTAACTACAGTCTAAAATACCAGTATAGTAGGATATTTTGTGAGAGAGAGCATATTTACATATTATACTGTATTATTATTATTATTATTATTATTTTTTTTTTTTTTTTTTGGTTTTTCGAGACAGGGTTCCTCTGTGGTTTTGGAGCCTGTCCTGGAACTAGCTCTTGTAGACCAGGCTGGTCTCGAACTCACAAAGATCCGCCTGCCTCTGCCTCCCGAGTGCTGGGATTAAAGGCGTGCGCCACCACCGCCCGGCTCTACACTGTATTATTATGATTACTTTTCAACTGGTTATTGATATTAAAATGTTACTTATAGCCAGGCAGTGGTGGTGCATGCCTTTAATCCCAGCACTTGGGAAGCAGAGGCAGATGGATCTCTGTGAGTTCGATGCCAGCCTGGTCTACAGGAGTTCCAGGACAGGCTCCAAAGCTACACAGAGAAACCCTGTCTTGAAAAGCAAACCAAAAAACAAAAAAAAACAAAAAAAAACAAAAAAAAAACCCCACTTTGTAATATAAATTCATAAGTACATCTGTATAGTAAAAATATAGTGTGTGTGTATATATATTTATATACACACACCTGTAGTTTTTAGGTTCACCTGTAGTCTTCAAAATGTGTCACTCATGAATAAGGGGAGACTACTATAATAGTCGTAGTCTCTGTGCTTTAAAAAAAAAAGTCAGAAGGAAAAACCACATCATTGGTAGTAGTTGTTTTTTTTTTTTAATATTTATAGCGAGTTTCAGGATTGACTCCAAAGCTACTGAGAAACCCTGTCTGGAAGAACCAAAAGAAAAGAAAAAAATGAGTTCCAGAACAGCCAGGACTTAAAAAACAGATTTTTAAAAAAAATCTTCAAAATTTAAAAACTGAGGCTGGCCGGTGGTAGTGCACACACCTTTAATTCCAGTACTTGGGAGGCAGAGGTGGGTGGAAATTTGTGAGTTTGAGGCCAGCCTGGTCTACAGGGCTACACAGAAAAACTCTGTATTGAAAAAAAAAAAAATGATTTCAAACTACAATTTGACCACCAAAACAAAGATTTAGTATGTTATTGAGTGATACCTCTTTGTAATATTGATTCTTGGTAACTCAATTTCTGTTTTAGAAAAAATGTCCTTTCAGAATGAGACTTTTCCACATGAAATGTTTCTGTTAATCATTAACATTTGATTGAGTAGTAGTTTGTGTATTTTATAAATTTTTCATTAGTTCCTTAAATATCTACACTCTACTGCTCTAGTTGAATTGAGAACTTAAATCAGTTCACTATTCTACATACAAATGCCTATCATTGTCCCAACATCTTTTCTGTAATTGAATTCCCTTACTTATTTCTACTGCTTACTCTTAGACTAGTGTGCTTTTACTCTCTGTACCTTCTCATTAGCATAATTAGGTGGTGGATTCCTAACAGATGTGACACTGAAGGTATACTTGGATAATTGGAGCTCAGTTTTCTCTATTGAGAAAGGCCAGTTTGTACTTGAAGATTTGATATTTCCAACAGATTATTAGTTATTTGTTAATTAGCCAGTAAGGTGCCAGACTAAGCTGCTGGGTGTAAATATAAAATGAAGACGTGATGGGTTGGTGTTGACCATTTTTCTCTTCATTTGGCAGGTGTGGGACTATGAGACTGGAGATTTTGAACGAACTCTCAAGGGGCACACAGACTCTGTACAGGACATTTCCTTTGACCACAGTGGCAAGCTTCTGGCTTCCTGTTCTGCAGACATGACAATTAAACTATGGGATTTTCAGGGCTTTGAATGCATTAAAACCATGCATGGTAAGGAGTAGAGGACGGTGCTTTAATTTCTGGCAGGGTACTTGAAAGAAGAAATAATTTGCTACCCGTGTATAGGTACCCTGCACTTAACTCCTAGTTGTTTGCGCTGATGGCAAGTTTGATGAATAAACTTTGATAATAGAGATTTTCTTGTTAGGAGGGCTTAAGTTTTATGTGAAATCCTAATTTGTATTTATAAGTATATTTGGATAAAAACTACAAGTCAGATTCGTCCAACAGAAAAGCGCAGTTAGGACAGTTATTTACTGAGGTTGATGGTTCTTTTGTTTTTCGAGAGAACAGCCAATGTGGAAGCTGGAAGCCAAAGCTGTGGTACCTTTAAGTGTTCATACGTTTTTTCATCTCAAAATGTCTATGTCATAGAATAATAAAGATGAAGTGAGTCATACTTAAATTGTCTGAATATATAGGAGATACTAACCTTTATCATTTTGGAGTTTTGGGGACAGAGTCTCACATTGTAGCCTTGGCTGGCCTGAACTCAGATATCTGTCTGTTTCTACCTACCTCAAGTACTGAGATCAAAGGTGTACATCACCATACCTGGCTCTTTGTTATACTCCCCACCCCCAGGCAGGGTTTCTCTGTGTAACCCAGGCTATTCCAGGCTGCCTTGAATTCAGAGATCCACCTGCGTCTGCCTCCCTTGTCCTGGGATTAAAGACGCCTGCCTTGATTCTGTTTCTTTAAAGAACATGGTTGTTTAGATATATGTAAGAACACATTATTAGTGACTTAGAAACAAGCCAGGTGTATTGGTGCCTATACATAGTTCCAGTAGACAGGAGGTCAAGGTGGGAGGACCACTAGCTTAAGGCTGGCCTTCATTACAAAACCCCAACTGAGCTGCACAGTATACTAGTCTCAAGAAAGCCAAACAAAAGAAAAAGATAAGCTGGTATTACTTAGTACACAGGCTTATTACAATGAGTGTATGATTGAAGTTTGTGGGTTTTTTTCACTCATTTAAATGTATTCCATAAATTCTACCGAAGGAGCCTTGGCAGATTCTTTTGTAAATAACGTTATCTAAAATTTTGTAAGTTGCCAGTATCTTACTGCTGTCAAAAGAGTTTGCTTGCAGAAAGCCCTTAGTTTGATCCTGATTGCTAGTAAAACTGTATAATTTTATTACTCAAGAAATAGAACCAGAAGGATGGAAAGTTCAAGGTTTCCTTGGCTACATAGCAAATTTGAGGTCAACATGGCATACATGAGATCCTGTTTCTAAAAAAAGAGTTTTGCTTGGCATGGTGACACCTTTGATCCCAGATTTAAAGACTGAGGAGAATTGGGCTTTGTGCTGAATTAAAGAAAAGAAAAAAAACAGGAAAGATTCTTTAAAAATATATGCCTTGAGCTTTTTCCAGAAAGCGTAGCTAATTTGGAATGTGAACAGTGTTTTATGAATATTTTCCCTATTGAACATCAATATCAAATAAAGATAAATTTCAACCACTATTTAAATAGAAGACCAAATCTTGCTTTTCCTATTCTCATTTTTCCCTTATAATCCTGTCTAATTTACATAAAGCTCAGTGTAAAAGTGCTTTCTGTAGTTTTTTAAAATAACTTAGTAAAATCCCACAGTTAACTGTTAAATACTTTGCTGTATTATGTGTTTTAGGCCATGACCACAATGTCTCTTCAGTAGCCATCATGCCTAATGGAGATCATATAGTGTCTGCCTCAAGGGATAAAAGTATAAAAATGTGGGAAGTGCAAACTGGGTAAGTAGATTTAGTTGGAAAGCAGTAGCCAAAAAGATTCTAAAAATAAAACAGAATTATTTTGAAAGTGCTTAGTAATTTCATCTTTACCCTGGAATGATCACTGTGACATACATATATAGTTGAAGGATGGAAATGTTGCATAGTTGTAGAGCACTTGCTTAACATGCACAAGGCCCTAGCTTTCATCCCCAGAACCAAATTAACAATTTATTCAGAGTTATACATCTGCATCTCAAAAAAATAACTTCCTATCTAAAAGAAACACGTATGCACTGTAAAAATGATTCTTAAAAGCCAATCTATGCAGTGTTCGTTTCCTATTTTTTTCGTTTTTTGGTTGTTGTTTTGTTTTTAATGTTTTTTTTTTTCCCCTGAAAGTGATCTCTGGGTCTAAGTTAGAATTTAAATAAGATTTATGCTGGTATACTTTTGTATATACCTTAGACTTGTAGATGTCTTAGACTTGAAGTTTTTAGTTTTATTGTATGTGTTTAGTTTTGAAAATTTTTGTTCCTTCTATATAGTTTACCTAAATTCTGTATTTTGTCAATTTGTGGTATTTCATGTCAGCCTATTTTAGCTAGTGTTGTTTGACTTCTGACTGGTGCCCATTATTTATTAACCAATATTTTACATTTATTTTGTTGTCAAGCTATAATTTCTCTAACTAATGCTATTTTCTTTATCCTGATTTGTAACTAATTTTGTATCACTTCTGAAAAGTTTCCTAATTACTATTTATTCACAATGTATATTATTACTTATATTAATAGCTACTGTGTGAAGACATTTACAGGACACAGAGAATGGGTACGTATGGTGCGGCCAAATCAAGATGGCACTCTGATAGCCAGCTGTTCCAATGACCAGACTGTGCGTGTATGGGTTGTAGCAACAAAGGAATGCAAGGCAGAGCTCCGAGAACATGAACATGTGGTAGAATGCATTTCCTGGGCTCCAGAAAGTTCATATTCTTCCATCTCTGAAGCAACAGGATCTGAGGTACTGTCTGATTTACATGTCTTTGTATGATTTTCTTACTGTGCCATAGGACAGAGCCTTAGGTAACTTTTCTGATTCTCAGTTTGAGATTTGCTAATGTACCTAAGACTGTAGCCTAGAATTCTGAATTTTGAATATTTGCTCTTTCCAGTTGTCTTTATATTTTTAAAGCAATTATTATTGAGCCAGTGAGTTTGCTCAGTAGGTAAAGGCGCTGGCCACTAAGCTTGGTGACCTGAGTTTTATCCCTGGAACTCACATTGTAGGAGGTGGGGTGGTTCCCTCAAGTTGTCCTCTGACCTCTATGAATTGTGTATATACACAAATAGACATAAAAATCTCACCGTTGATTTAATTATAGACATTGGAAATCATCTACTAAAGATTGATTATTTAAAGCCAGGTATGGTGGCCCTATAACCTCAGCACTTTGGGCCAAAGGCAAAGATCCTGTCACAAAAACAGAACAAAGGAAAAAAAAAATACACTCACACACCCAGAAAAAAATGGAAGAAAAATTGAAAAGCAACCAAACATAAACTATATATATTTTTGTTTGTTTTTCAAGACGGGGTTTCTCTGTGTAACTGTCCTGGAACAAGCTAAGTAGACCCCAGGATGGCCTTGAACTCACTTGTATCTGCCTTCCTCTGCCTTCTGAGTACTGGGATTAAAGGTGTGTGCCATCAGCCTGTGTCTTAATAAAGCTGTCCTAAATGATTTTTTTGGGGGGGATTAAAGGCATGCCCCACCACTGCCTGCTGAATTTTTTTTAGTGTTTTTTTTTTTTTTTTTTCCCCCAGGCAGGGTCTTATTATTTAGTCTTGGCTATCCTAGAACTCACTTTGTAGGCCAGGCTGGCCTTGGATTCACAAACATTTGAGTATTGGGATCAAAGGAGTGCACCACCACATCCGGCTCTAAATTAACTTTCTATTTCTAATTTCTTCATTTGGACAATTACAAATTCTAAATAAAATTCTTTATACTGCCCTCTGGTGGATACATACAATATATAATAAATTTGATGTTAACTGTGTGTCTGTGTGTGTGTGTGTGTGTGTGTGTCTAATTAGTTTAAAAATCCTTTTTGAGCATAGACTTGATACCAAGCCTGAAACTTAGGGCCTTCTTCATGCTAGGTGAGTACCCTGTCACTTAGCTAAATATACCTAATCATGATTGCAGAAGTCTTAAACAGTACATTTATCATGGTTAGTTTTTCTTTGTAGGCTAGGTGTAGTGTCAGAACAGCTGTGTATTTAAATAGATGCAAACAGCCTTTATGTAATATTTGGAATAAATATCATTATATAATAGAAGTTGTTCAAGTCCTTATTGTTTGCATGGGAAAAATAATTTTTATATTTTCTATAGACTAAAAAAAGTGGCAAGCCTGGACCCTTCTTGCTATCTGGTTCCAGAGACAAAACTATTAAGATGTGGGACGTCAGTACTGGCATGTGCCTTATGACTCTTGTAAGTTTGCATAATCTTAATACTTCTTTGACATCTTCATTGTGCTGCTTTTAACTTTGTGGATTACATACTCTGTGCTTTCCTACAAAATCTCCATTCTGGGACTTTAAAATAACTCCTGTATAGATTTATAAACCTAATTGTACTGATAGAGTGATGTTCTACAAAATGCAGTATTAAATAAATCTATGAAACCAGTCAGTACTGGAAGGGGGAGGGTCTTAGCACACTGTATAATATCTACTCTGTAGGAGAAAGATGTTCTTACAGACTTACTTTTTCAAGATATTTGCATCTTTACTCCATTTGTTCTAATTCTTTAGTTGTCATTTCTTTGTTGACATTTGTTAATTAGTTTATTTTCCTGTTGTGAAATTAATCTAACTTAATGAGTTAAAGGTACTCAAATCGTTGTAACAACATTGGAGATTCCGTATATGAAGGGGTGGGTATTGGACATTCTGGTTTGGCTAAGGAACTCCAAGTGGAACTGTGGATTTTGCTAACCTAGTAGCAAGTCTTATAATATATAATTCATGGTTTTAGAAAGTATTAACCAGGGGCCTGGAGAGATGGATCAGAGGTTAAGAGCACTGACTGTTCTTCCAGAGGTCCTGAGTTCAATTCCCAGCAACCACATGGTGGTTCACAACCATCTGTAGTGTGATCTGGTGCCCTCTTCTGGCCTGCAGGCATACATGGAGCCCAAATGTTGTATACATAATAAACAAACCTTTTTTTTTTTTAAAAAAAAGAAGTACTAACTAGATCTTTCTGTAGAGTATGACTGACACACATAATATAAAGAATTAAAGAATTGATGAGAAGGAAATACTGGAAGCAGAGGGGCACAATGGAGAAAGGTTAGAAGAAAGATGGGAAAGGAGCAGGGCAGGACCAACCAAAACTAAGTAAGTGTAAATACTGGAAAAGAAAGTCTACTAATACAAGCAAATGGTGACCACCTTTGAACCCAGCACTTTGAGACAGATCTCTGAGTTTGAGACCAGCCTGGTTTATAGATTGAGTTCCAGAACAACTAGGGTTACATAGAGAAACCCTGTCTTGAAAGATAGAGATAAAAAGAAATTTACAGCACTCAAGAGGCAGAGGCAAGAGATCTCTGTAAATTTGAGGTGAACCTGTTCTATGTAGAATTGCATAGTCCAGACCCATCTCAAAAAAAAAAAAAAAAAAAAGTAACTGTATTATGTTCTAGGTTCATTTGTACCATGTTAGAAAAGTGATCTAGTCAGTGGGATTAAAGTGTTGGGATTAACATGTGCCAGTTCCTGAGTAGGCAAAAAACATTGGAACCTCCTGAAGCAGGAGTTATACCCAATTGTGAACTGCCTGTCATGGGTGTTGTGAACCAAACTCCGGTCCTCTAAAAGTAGCAGTGCATGTGTTTAATTCCTTAGTCATCTCTTCAGCTCCTCTACATGCTCTTTGGGGGGGGGGGCTGTGGTGGGGGATTCAAGACAGGTTTCTCTGTGAAGCCCTGGCTTTGTCAGAACTTACCTCTCTGCCTCCGAGTGCAGGATTAAAGAAAGGTGTGAGCCACCACTGCCTGACTTCTTGACATGCTCTTAATTGTTCGGTTATCTCTTTGGCTCCTCGGTTTTTAATTAATTAATTGTTGTGTGATGTTTTACTTTTTTGGCTTTTTGGGGTCTACCATCCAGCTCCCAAATAAACACACACGGAAGCTTATTCTTAGTTATGAATGCCTGGCTTATTCTTAGTTATGAATGTTTCTATCCAGCTTTTCTTATGTTATCCTGACTACCTCTGGACTTTTATCTTTTTCTGTTTCTGTATACCTTCTTTCTCTGTGGCTTGCTGTGTAGCTGGGTGGCTGGCCCCTGATGTACTCCTCATTCTCCTTCTATTTCTCCTCTCTGCCTGCCAGCCCTGCCTGTTCTTGCTCCTGCCTCACTATTGACCATTCGGCTCTTTATTAGACCATCAGGTGTTTTAGACAGGCACAGAAACACAGCTTCACAGTTAACCAAATGCAGTATAAACAAAAGTCACACACCTGAAAATATTATTCCCTAACATATTTTAGTTTATCGAAAATAGAATCTAGGTTTTGTTTTTCGAGACAGGGTTTCTCTATGTAACAGCTCTGGCTATCCTGGAACTCACTTTGTAGACCAGTCTGACCTCATACTTGATAGTGTCTAGTTTTAATCTTAGCGTTGGGGAGGCAGAGACAGTACAGTACAGCCAGGGCTACACATAGAAACCCTATCTCAAAAAACCTCAAAAAATAAAAAGTATTATGTCCCAAATGATACTTAAATAAGTCAAATACCTTTTGTCTTTAAGGTGGGTCATGATAATTGGGTACGTGGAGTTCTGTTCCATTCTGGGGGGAAGTTTATTTTGAGTTGTGCTGATGACAAGACTCTCCGTGTATGGGATTACAAGAACAAGCGATGCATGAAGACCCTCAATGCGCATGAACACTTTGTTACCTCCTTGGGTATGTACACATTTTGAGGTTTCTGAGCATTTGAATTTTGGAGTGACAGATGTAACAGTTTATATAACCTTGTGAACTTTCCCAGGTAAGGAATGATCAAGTTCTTCGAGGGTAAAATAGAAAAGGAATATTTTAACCTTTTGGGTCCCAACCAGTGACTTTAACGTTTCCTTTCTAGAATTAAGCTTATAATAAAAATACTGCTTTCTCTGTTGTACATTGGTTTTAGAAACTAGACTTGTGAAAATGATATTTGGTGATCATACTCTTGATTGGTAACTTTTTATTTCCTATTAGTTTGTGAATTCATCAGAAGAAGTCTTGAGTGCTGTGGATGTTACTCAGTGGTATAACACTTCGCATATCTTGACTGGACACTATTTCAGTCACCATTACTGCAGAAGAAGAGCAAAAGAAATCTTAAATGGTAGCCTGGGGTACATAATAAGACCCTGTTTCAAGAAAAAACAAATAGGACTGGCAAGATAAGAGATAGGTAGAGCAGGTAGAGAAGCTTTGGGGCAGGCACAAAAACCTGTTTGATCCCCATATCCCAGACAAGGACAGGATAGAACTGAGAGTTGTCCTCTGACCTCTGTACTTGAGCCTACATACATACACACACACACACACACACACACACACACACACACACTCTGAATAAATACTTAAAATTAGGCATTGTGACACATGTGGGCAACAGAGATAGGATGATCATGTTCCAAATAGGATATATGGCAAGACCCTGTTTTTGAAGAAAAAAAACCTATAGGACTTTCTTGTGATGAGTAAATACTGTCGTGTACTAGAAACCTAGGGAATTGTATATATGTGTTACGTCCTTGGTATCATTTGGAATTCATAAGAATGAATTCATTATGTTATAGTATACTAGAGTATGGACCTTATGGTAACCACAATAAGGCTGTTGGTAAATTAGGCAGGAGAATCAGTTGTCAACATAAAGCATTAGTACTAAGCCTGGAGCACAGTATTCAGTAAGTGGGTATGCTAAGTGTGTCCCTGTTCATATTTCTAAGTACCGTTTGAGATGGTACTTGTGATACTGAGTTGAGTTTCAACTTTTCAGGGTTGGTTTTTTTGTTTGTTTTTTAGAATGTTTTTATTATGTATGCAGTATATTCTATTGAATTATTGATGGTTTTAAGCTACCTTATGGTTGCTGGAAATTGAGCAGCCAGTATTCTTAATCTCTGAGCCATCTCTCCAGCCCCAAGTTTCAACTTTCCTAACCCAACTGATAAGCTCAGTAATTTCTAGGAGTATGGTGTGTGTATAAAGGAAGTCATGTGGAGGCATATGCTCATAGAATTTCAGTGCATGGAAGCTGAACTGGAAGAAATCAAGTTTAAGGCCTGCCTGGGCTATATAAAATACTCTTGTCTCAAAAATGAGCAAAAAACTCTATTTTTCTTAGTATGGTTTGAAAGCACGCCTTTTCTTTTCTCTTTCAGATTTCCACAAGACGGCACCCTATGTGGTTACTGGCAGTGTAGATCAAACAGTAAAGGTGTGGGAGTGCCGTTGATTGAGTCTCATTTGGTTCTTCCTCCCTTTTTTTCCTCTGGATGCACTCTGATGATATACCATGGTTACCCCATTTGAGCTCTGTTTAAATAAATATTGTCCTTTCATGTAAATTATTCTGGATGTAGATTGAGCTTATTAAATGTTACACACAAAGTATTCATGCATGGTGAATCCAAATTGTATACTGTAAATTACATATGTTGTCTAGAAGTACCATAGGGTTTAAAAACCTGGGCTGGCATTGGTCACACCAGGCCTACAAGGGCAGAAGTTGAATAAATTGAACTAGGGCACTAAACTGAATAGTTGACAGTGTCGTTTTATGTTGGATTATTAATTATTGTTTTTCTTCCTGCTATCTGTTGGTGCCTGACTTGATGGCCTCATTTTGGGAAAAGTTGTGGTTATTAGGGCTTTTTCTGAAATGTGTATCTATGTAACATCACTTAAGTGTGCTTAATAAATCTTTAAGGGTGTTAGGTAAATAAGACTACAATTCAAAATCTTTTGCTCCATCTGTGTAATTAATGGGGATTACACATTGAAGTTTTTGTCATGACCCCTTTGCCAAATCAATAGGATATGTTTGTTTTGGCAGTCTATCAAGCAAAGGCTAGTGGTATATTTATGTAAGAAAATGATCGTAACTCTCAAGAAAAATCTCAGCAGCTAATAATAGTGAATCCTTTTTTCATTTGGGTCTTACTGCTTTGTAAACAGGTCAGGAGAACCTAAGCTTCTCTCCACACTAGACATACTTCGAGTTGTATTCTCCATACTGTTGGACTGTATAGTCATGTGACTCCCCAGTAGAATTTGATCTTCCCATTGAGTGTCATGGTACAAATAAATCACTGTGTTTATGATGTTTTTAGGGATGTGCAATGTGCATTTCAGAATGACAAATACTGACAAAGTTGTGTGCCCTTTTAAAGGAGCAAGAAAAACAGCAGTTTTCAACATGAACCTGAACTGCTTCACTTAAAGTTATATAAAGTGACAGGGTTTAATGAAGCGTGCATAAAAATAAACTGGGTTTTTTCATCTTTGTTTATATGTAAATGTTTAAGTATATGGACCTATCTGTAAGTGGATATGTCTATATATGTATATCACACATACAACCTCCATGTTGTTGGGTCTTGAATTTTTGAAGAAGTGCTAAATCATATGAGTAGAGTAAATCTTGCTGTGGATTACCAACCACAGCCATGCTTTTGATGCTTCTGGCTCTGAGGGGCTTTTCCAAGCTAAAAGAAAGCCACCTCCTTTATTCTCCACTCTAATGTGGCCATTCACCGTTTTATACATCCCTGATATGTTGTATATTTTGATCCAAAGTTACTACAGTAGAGAATTTTGCCCATGACTTTTGGAACACTGTTCCATTATCAGTTGTTAATAAAGAATTCCATTGCCTAGTTAACCAACTTTTTCTTCTTAAGAAAATCAGTTTCAAAAGTTAACAGAAACAATGAAATAACAGTGACAGTTTAACAATGATAATTTTTATTCATTTTTGTAATATATGATTTTTTAAAAAATGTCCCTTTAAGTATTTAAAGGAAATTTGATTCCTGAAAGGACAAAGATGAGAGTTAATGTCCCTGTAGATATACACAGAGGTTAGATCACTAGGAACAGCTTAATGTCTAGCATGTGTCCTTTTGTTCATTCACTTGTTTGCTCTTAATACTCCTCAGACGTGTCTCCAGAAAGGAAAAGTGTTTTGAGAATTAAATGGCTATTTTTGAGGACAAAAACTCAATCTTGATTCAGCAAACACTGTAGGTTCGTTTTAAGGGCAACATTGCCTCACACCCCTGCTTACATTGAAGTCTTTTTTTCCCTTAGGTGTTCCGACTGGATTTTTCTCCAAAAGCTATGGAAAATATCTTTGTTCTCATTTGCTGCTATTTCTTGTCCTATTTCAAGAATATAAATACATAGAAATGGTGCATCTTAACATTTGTGTTTAAATGTCTTGTCTTTTAATTCAGTTTTAGCATGTAGCAACATAAATTAAGGGTAAGCCACAACATCTAGACATCATTTATAGAAACAGTAAAGAATGGTACCAATGTAGAGGAGCAAAGCTGCTGTTCTGGGTTTCTTCCCCTGCAGCAGTGACTCACTGACAAGGGAGGAGGGAGTACTCTGTAACAAAGTTGTCCTTACTTGGGAGATCACCACAGCCTGCTGCTTAGCTGAGTTATTAGACATCCTCCACTTAAGCAGCAGCAAACAATGAATCTCAGGGATGGTCCACAGCTGGATCCAAACATAAGGAGCCCTGTTTGAGTAATGAAGGGGGTGGGGGGAGGGGGCAACATCCACATCTGGCATCAGATTTGCAAAGGTTTCTTGCACTGTTGACACTGCCCTGTTGATGCCCTTACTTTTATGTTACTGTTTTCTCTGCTGTCTACCCCTGTGCCTTGCCTGGGATAAGGACAATGATAAAATTACTGGTTTGGGTTATAAGTAGAGGACTTTATGAATTAGCGGTTCACTGCTGCTTTGTTACTTTCTCAGTCAGATTGGCCACTTACTAAGAAACAAAAAGCCGGTAGAATTGTGTCCTAGGATGATTGTTGACTGTGTGTAAACAGACATTCCAGTGCCACCTATAGCACAGCGTGCCCAAAAGTCCCAACCGCATGGAGAGTGCAAGCTGCAGAAGTTTGTGTAGACATGGCCTGGAGAATAGTTGCTTTTGACTTGGCATCTTGCACTTTAGGAAACAAGACCGTCCTGTCTGCATGTGGTGTGACCAATGGTGTGCCTAGAGCATTACCCACAATTGCTAGTGTTAGCAATCCGTCCTGGGCCATGGCGCACTGTAGTCCTTTGGAAGCTTTGACTATAGGCTCACCAAGCCCAGTATCCTGTTTGCCTCTTTCTGTTTCCATGTGAATTTCCAGATAATACCACTAACTAAAAAGTTTATTTTTATTTTTTTTTAATTTAAAGAAAAACTATTTAAAAATAAGGACATTTTGTTTGTTGGCAGTGGTGGCTTGATAATCCTTAAGCAACTGAAGTTGAAATAGAAGGAAAAGGCACTTAAAATGGTTACTCCTGCTGTCCAGCTGTATATAAATAAAGTCAATGTGTTGGTTAATCTAGATGGTGCACAGAATGTCCTGGTAGACAAGCAACATGGGCAAAATTGGAAGAAAGGTTTTGGGTTTTTCCAGTGGGCTGGGTGGGGTGGGCTGGGGACGCTGGACTCACAAGTCACGACTGGAACTGGCCTTTTTATCCTTCCACTGTATTATGTAAGTAGCTGCTTTCTCGCCTGCCTATCCTTCAGGCTCCCCAAAGCTCACTCTGAAGATGTTAGAAATAAACACAAACTCTACAAGGTAGAAATTGATCCTGACACTGACATGAAGGCAAGCGCTGATTTCATATGAACGTTGCGGAGGTGGTAATCGGAGGATACAGTTCCCCAGATTGTAAGAGTTCACTGAAGATATCGACACAATTTTAAAAATCAGTAAAGGAATGTATATAATATTGCTCTTGTGTTTTACAGTAAGATTTGTTGCTCTCAGACTGTGTAAAACAAAATTTATTCATGTTTTCTGCATATTAAAAATCTTATTGTACCAATTGGTAAACTATTAAATGCCTATAAAACTAGATGTGCTGGGGTTTTTTCAATGGGTATTGGGGATGGGACTGTGTTGTTTGTGCACAGATCTTAAGATCTTAGGAAGTGAGGCGCTTTTTTTCTTGGCACAGAACAAGATATAGTTGGCCATGCTTCGGAGCCTTTGGGAGCTTGGCTGGTACTATTTTGTCTACTGTCTATCTGGAGGAAGCAGCACACAGTAGGGGTCTTGTAGCAATAGGCTTGAACAAAGCTAGGACTGCATTGTGTAGCTAAGCCTTACCCTTCCCTTCTAGCTACCTGTTCCCTGTTAGACTCAATCCCAGAGTTGAGGTCTCTGCCCATTTTGTTTCTAGGTGAGCCTTTTATCTAGCATCTCTTTCCTTGGAGTTGTAATGTTTTAAGTTTATGAAATTACCAAAATACATTTTCATGCTTGTAACTGCTCTAGATGCCCTGACTCTTCCTGATAGTGCATATCCTTGGTTATCTTCAGGCTTTTAAGTACAACAGCACCACCTCCTGTTGGAAAGAGCCTTCCCAGCAAGAGAAGCTGAGCAAGAATGTATTTGCCAGCTTTTCTGCTTGACTGGTAAGAGCCTAACATTGGATTTGACCGCTTCTGATTTAGAGTTCTAAATTTAATATCATATGCTATTGTGGTGACTTTGAAAGCACACATTGGCCTCTTTCCAATTTTCCCTGCTCTCAAGGCAGGGAAAATAGCTTTGTGTCCACAATGCCACATCCATCCTTCTTGGTTAGTCTGGTGTAAACTGAAATGTGCGGGCATGAATTAACTGCTCACAGCAGTTCTGTTCCTGAGCCAGCATATCATCCCCAGGGAATTCATTAGACATGCAAATTGTAGCAACCCCCTTCCCCCCAGACCTACTGAGAGCCAGTACTGACCAGCCTTTTGAACATGTCCTCCCGATTAGCCTGAGACTTAAGTATAAAACAACTTCTGAATCAAAGCTTAGAACAAATGTCTCTCCACCCAGGGTCCCACAGCTAGGTTTTGAGTTCTGACACACACACACACACACACCCTGAACAATTTCCCTGCGCTTGTGCTATGCAGAGATTGTATCAGGATGCCACATTCTAGTTTCTGCCTGTTGTCATTTGTATGTGGTCACTTAGGTCACTCAATGAACATTAGCCACAGAATGAAAATAGCTGTTTGAATTTGAGAGGTGGGGGCTGAGAAAGGATTTCTTTGTATGGCTTTGTCCTAGAATTAGCTCTGTAGATCAGGCTGCATTCAGAAATTCACCAGCCTGTCTCTCGGAACAGTGGAATTAAAGGGACACTACCACCATTAAAAATTTTAATACTTGTCACCCTTAAATTTCTTTTTTAAATATTATGTATACAATATTCTGTGTCTATGCTTGCAGGCCAGAAGAGGGCACCAGACCCCATTACAGATGGTTGCGAGCCACCACATGGTTGCTGGGAATTGAACTCAGGACCTTTGGTAGAGCAGGCAATGCTCTTAACCACTGAGCCATCTCTCCAGCCCATCACCCTTAAATTTCTAAAATTAACTTATTTGTGTGCACTTGTACTACAGAATGTGAAGGTCAGATCATTTGGAATGGATTCTTCCACCAAACTGATTTTTGGCAATTTCTACTGAACCATCTCACTGGCAAGATGATGCCTTTTTAAAGGCAGGGTCTCTCTATGTAAGCTTGAAACTCAAGGCATCCACCTCTACTTTTTGTGCTGGGACCAAGAGCATGCACCACCACACCTGGCGGCTTTAACTTTTTGAGGGGGTAGGAGGTAGTTTTGAAATGGTCTTTGCCTACCTCTGGCTATCCTGGAATTCCAGTGATAGCTCTACCTCAACATGCACCACCACAACCCCAGCTTCCTGGTGTCAGTGGAGTACTTCACTGTTTTGAGATAGATCCAGGTGCAGAGCTGCTCTCGCTCACTTGAAAATACTTTATTCTCGCTGGGTAGTGGTGGCTCACACCGTTAATCCCAGTACTTGGGAGGCAGAGGCAGGTGGAGTTGGAGGCCAGCCTGGTTGGTCTACAAGAACCAGTGCCAGGACAGGCTCCAAAGCTACAGAGAAACCCTCTCTTCAAAAACAAAGTTTATTCCTCAGCTATAGACACACAGGAATTCCTGAGGTTATCTTGGAGGCTTCAACAATAGCTCCTTATTACTTGAGTTGTCAAAAGATCTTACTGGCCAGTGAAATGGCTAAGCAGGTTTAAGTACTTGCTGTCCAAGCCTGACCTGAATTTTGTCCCAAGTCATCCTCTGAGTTCACATATGCATTGTCTGTACTCAAATTATCTACACATAATTTAAGATTTTATTTTTTTTCCGAGAGGATTTCTCTGTGACAGTCCTGGAACTAGCTCTTGTAGACCACGGGGGCCTTGAACTCACAGATCTACCTATCTCTGCCGAGTGCTGGGAATAATGCCATGCACTGCCACCGCCTGGCTTTTTTTTTTTTTTTTTTTTTAAAGCCAGGAAGTGATGGAGCAACTTTAATTCCAGACCCAGAAGGCAAAGACAGGCCAGATTCTATATAGAGTGTGTTCCAGGACAGCAGAGACTGTAATACAGAGAAACTGTCTTGGAAAAAAAAACAAAAATCTCTGAGCAATCCTTTCCCTCCTCCCAATACTTTACAAAAAGTGCTTAACACTAACATGCTTGAGGGAACAACCAAGAAAAATGGGCCTCCATGGTTGACTAGTATGCACAAAGGTAATTAAACTCCTCTCAACTTTGTGTGATGTTCCTTTCCAGAAGTGATGTGCCCAATGTGTTCAGAACAAAAGGAACCAAGCACTTGGGAGGTAAAGGCATGATGATCAGATCGCAAGGGTCATACTCAGCTTTAAAGTGATTTCAAGGCCAGCCTGGGCTGTAAAAGACCTGTCTCAAATGATCAAATACAACCATTATAAAAGGCACTAGGGAACATGCACACTAGACTCAAATGACCACATCATTAGTGGGTACTTACGGATGTTACTTAGTATGGAGATCAGGGACATCTTTCTGACTGGCTTAAGAAAGAACCACAAATTAAGACAGATTTTTCAGAAAGTCTAAGAGATCAAAGACATCAAAATTAGACTCTAGGGTTTTGTAATTTCTGATTATCATTAAGCGGGAAAATGTTCAAGTCCTCAGGTCTGTCTAGTTGGCCACCTCTTCCCTCTACTTCACTGGCTTTAATTGCAAAAGCAGCACTCCTGTTCTCCAAACCCTGAGTGTTGCTCAGTCTACTGGCTGCAAGGGAAGGGAATGAGGCACAGATGTCCAGAGGACCACCAAGTCCTAGGAACCCAAAGCCTGTACCAATTCATCTTTTTTCTTGTGTAGGGACCAGCTGAATTGGAGTTCCACTTTCCACTCAGTGACTTGATAAACATAACCTTGAATTTGACCCAATATATACATAATTATCCCAATATATACATATATATATATATACATATATATATACCCAATATATACAACAGCATTTCTGACAACCTCACTGAGACATAGGAGCCTGGCTCACAGAGCACACAGGGTGAGCCTGGGGCAGCAGGTTTCAAAAACTCACTTTATTCCAATGTGAAATGAAGACGTGATGGTTTAAAAACAAGAAAACGATCTTGATAGCTGTGGGGATGCCTTGCTGGCTCATGCCCATTCCCTTTTAAACAAGGTCCCTGGACAGATACTATCCATCAGCAGCTCCAGCAAAACCCGAAGCAGGGGCTCTGCCTAGAACAGCTCCCTCGGGCTCAAAGGGTGGTCATCTCCTTCAGGGACAGCAGACAAACAGAAGCAACACAGGCGAACAGGGAGAGAGCAGCCAGGTAGGAGGAGCCTCATCACCCCTGAGCCTCTTTGTAGAAGTGCTTATATGGCAAAGACCAAGTAAGGAGCCTGGCTCCACAGAGGGGACAATCACTCCTGTGCATGTCACTTTCCCTGGGATCCATGATTCAGCTCTGACCCCTCACCCAACTACCCTCCACTGTGTTAGGCAGCTCAGGTTAAAATGGGGAGAAAGATACATTCACACTATTGGCCCCCAAGGTTATGCCCACCTGGGGTACAGAGAGCAGGGAGGCAAGTCAAAGCCTGTGGCAGTGCCTCCTCCTGCTTGGCCAAGGCCAGGCACATGGATGTATGGGGGTCTACCACTTCAGGCCCCTTCCCCTCACCCTGAGGCTACAGGTAGGCCAGGCCCAATCACAGTAAAGCCACTGCAGGTCTTACCTTGCACCCTACTAGGGATCTGGCTCCCTGCTCCCAGGACACAGGAAAGCCCCCATCTTTTTTTGGCTTAAACCTGGACTTTTTAAAGCCAGGCTGGGCCCAGGGGTAGTGGCAACAAAAGCAGCAGCCGTAATGTCAAACATACAAATGACCTGAGAAATTGCATCTGCACGTCATCCACTCAGAACCGACTGGGCCATGTACATCAGGAAGGCCGGAGCAAGACATCCACAGGCATGAACACACAAACACCTGCTTGAGGGCAGGAGGCTGGGGGGCACTTGCCCCCATGCTGGAGCTGATGCCTACACACTCATTCTCGTGTCTTCAATCAGGTCTCTGCATCAAATATTCACTGAACCAGTGCAAAACATCTTTTAGGAGCAGGTAGACCAGGCCAGGGCCCCAGGCAGATACTGGGGGTGGGGTGGGGGTAAAAAGTGGAGGACTAGCTTCCGCTCCCAATCTGCAGGGCATGCTCCCTGCTCCTGGAATCTGTCTGAATCACTGGGTAATAGGGCTGCTGATTGTCCGTGTTTCTCTCCTTTTTTATCCCTGTAAGCTCAAAGAAGGATCTTCCTTGGCAGTCTGAGGGAAGTCCATGTCCTCCAGGGTTCTCGCTGGCTCAGGATCAGTGGCCACAGTATCCCTGTTTCTGCTGGCCTCTTGGAGCTGGTGCCGCCGTGCTACCTCTGCCTTCAGGTTTTCCAAGTCTTTTTGGCTGAGTATTAGGAGGCAAAGGTAGAGTTAGAGTAGCCTGGGCCCTCTGCCACCCTGCAGCTTCCACCAGTGACACTTGGGACTTTACTGAGCTCTTTGCTTCAGCTAGTGGAAGATATGTGTGGATGTCCCTCCCAGAGGTGGAGTGCTCTCTGTTCTTTACAAAGCATCTGGTAGGTATGCCATCCCTACCCATAAGTTCACTCTGCCCTTAACGTCTGGCTTCTATAGCAGATCACATGCAGAAAACAGCCAGGGTGCTCCTATTGTTGGCTATCCCACCAACTTCATCTCCCACAGTCAGGAGCGAGGGACTCTCAAAGCAGTTTTCAAGAGCTGCAGGGAGTCTTCAAAAGGCTAGCTGACAGGGCACAGCCCTTCACTGAAAAAGAAGGTGGCTAGTATTCTAGCTACCTTTTATGTACTAGAGGTGAAAGATCACCAAGATAATGGAAAAGAAAGTGCCAGGTACAGTGACAGCCTGGGATCCCTCAGTACTTGGGAAACAGGAACAGGTCATTCTCAGCTACCTAGCAAGTTTGAGGTAAACCTGGGCTACCTAAAACCCAGTCTAAAACAACACAAAACAAATTTGAGCACGATATGTTAAAAACTAAAACCCAGGTAGCGGTACACAATTCAACTATGACCCTAACATTTGAAAAGATTGTGTGTGTGCCTGAGGCCAGCTCACTCTAATACTAGCACTTAGAAGCAGGGGAAGACTGTCACAGTATGAGGTTGGCTTGGGCAACATAGTCTGGGCTAGCACAACAGGAAAATAAAACAAAATAGAATGCTATAGCTATGTATTTCCTGGATTACAAAGTTTCTGGGAGGAATCACAAAAACTGCTGATCATACATGTGCTTTTAAAGTCTGAGCTTAATGTAACTTAAACAGAACCCAAGCCAGGTAATGGTGGAGCACGCCTTTAATCCCAACACTCAGGAGACAGAGGCAATTCAAAGCCAGCCTGGTCTAGGAAGCGAGTTCCAAGACAGCCAGGGCTATCCAGAGAAACCCTGTCTTGGGGGGGTGGGGGGGGGAGGAGACCTAAGGCTGATTGCAGATGGTCAGGAATGGTGGGGAGCTCACCTGAGAGGAATGAAGAGAATGCCGTTGATGACATTGAGCTGCTCCAGGACACTGGCCATGCTGGGAGCTGTGAACTGAGGGTGGCAGGGAAGGCAGGTTAGAGCAGCATGGTAGGAGGCCAGGGAACTGGACCCACCCACTCAGGCCAGGTCCATACCTTGAGGGGTGGGATGTTAGCACTGGAGCCATTGCGGTAGATCTCGTTCATGGTGCGTTGCAAGGCTACAGCCTGCTGGGTCAGGCACTTGAGGTACTCAGAGCTCTCCCTCGTCTTCTCATGGTCCTCACCTAGCTACGGAGGAAGAGGGCCAAAGCAAAGGGGGATCAGGACTGCACGGTCACAGGTGCAACCTTAACAGCCCCTGCTGAAGCCCACCTGTGTCTTGTAGATGGTGTAACCTTCCTTCTCATGCTGGAGGGCTGACCGGAACTCAGCTTTGCTCTCATAGACCCGGGCAACAAGGTGGTGGCTGAAAGGAGCAGAATATATGGGGCAAAGGAGGGACAAGAGGTGGAGACCTCCTGGGGACTAGATCCCATGCTGGAGCTCCTGAGGAACCACTCAAGATCAGGGCACAGAGCATAGGTAGAGAGCTTCGGAGAACCATTCTCAAAGGCAGAAGAAATAGCTAGGTCCCTTCCCCATGCCACCAAGAGTTTGCTGCGGGTCTCAGCTAGCACTGCCTCACCTGAGAGCCACCTTAAGGGCCTTGGGCCCATGGTACTTGGTAGTGACAGCCAGTGCATTCTCTAGGAAGCGCAGGGATAGGTCATACTCCATTACACCATGCAGCACTAGCCCAATGTTGTTCTGGGGGATAAGGAAGGAGCCGAGTCAGTCCCCCCACCACCCCTGCATAAAGTCTAGTGTCCACCTATGGACACCTGTTCACTCAATCCCCCTCTCCAACACTCACGTCCAACAACGCCATCTCAGGGTGGTCCTCCCCGAACACAAGCAGCATGAGGTAGCGGGCCCGGTACAGAAGGCTTAGGGCTGTGGACAGCTGGCTGCTGGCAAAGCAGTACAGGGCCAGGTGCATCTGTGGGTGGGGCCATGGGTTAGCGTGGCCCCAGGCACTCCCACACAAACACACACCAACCCCAAGGTGGCTACTCACGTATTCCTGGATGGTGTTGGGGTGCTCAATGCCCATCACCCGCTCACTCATCAGCACTGCCTTCTGTTGATTGCTGAGTGCCTGGAGAGAGGACATCAATCTCAGATGAGCACTGCCCCATACAGCACTGTCTACCCTACAGCGTGTACATAGGTGGCAGGAGGTCCAACCAGCTGCTCTGACTGTGGAGATCTTCAAAGCCTTGAACCATTTTAAATTCTATTTTTCTGTGTCTTCTTTCCTAACAAAATCTATGCAAATACAAACAGACACAAACTGCACTGAAATACATTAACTTCTGAATTTCTTAGGACAGCCTCTGATTGAAAGGAGGCCTAGTGACCCCCAAAACAGGCTTTCAAAGCCTAGGGGCCAATGAAACAGCTGGAATACAACCACAGAACATTGAAGAAAACAAAAGAAACCATCTATTGCTCTTCTCATGGTCACTCAAAGGCCGGGTACTGTGCCACAGCTCTTACTCACTGGCTCTCAGGATCTACCCTTGTCACTGTCCCCGAGTGGCCTGAGCCATGTCCACCTTAGCAGAGGCAACTACTGAGTTCTCCCAAGGACAGTGAGTATAGGGTGAACTGACTCACAGAACGAGAACTTTGGGGCTCTGAATGCCACTTACTCCCTACCTGAAAGCCCAAGAAAGAGCATTCTCAGCCGGGCGGTGGTGGCGCACGCCTTTAATCCCAGCACTTGGGAGGCAGAGGCAGGCGGATCTCTGTGAGTTCGAGGTCAGCCTGGTCTAGAAGAGCTAGTTCCAGGACAGGCACCAAAAGCTACGGAGAAACCCTGTCTCGAAAAATAAAAAAGAGCATTCTCCTCTCCCTGTGATGATGGAGGCCCTAGGCCTTTCATGGAGCCCCCAACTAATACTATGTCAGTCAAGAGATGCCCAACTTACACACCTCAGCATAGTCACCCATGATGTAGTGGAGGCGGGCCAGGAGACGCAAGCAGGCGCAGATCTCCACATGCATGGCTCCATACACATTATTGAACAGGTTCAGGGCCTCGTTGATGAGCTCACAGCCTTCCTTCAGGAAGCCTATGAGGCAGCCCAGGTGGCAAGGTCAGGGCTGGGCAAGAGACACTCCCATTTCCCCCAGCCCACAGTGCCACGCACCCTGCTGTACTTTGGCCTGCCCACTCTGGAAGAAGTGGAAGGCATCTGAGGCTTTGGGGTTGACATGCTTGACCACAGGAAAGATGTTGAGGACGTCTTCCTCTGTGAAGGCAGGCTTGTGGCGGCTGTCAAAGCTGTACTCCTTCAGCAGAATCTGGGAAAAGGACCCAACACCCAAAGCCTCAGTCTTGGACACAGAAAGACGGCACCTCCCAGTCTACCAGCACGTGTCCAGAGACTACTATCCCAAGAAAGCTCCCTTCCCCCTGCCCGGTGGTCCAGGCTGAAAATGAGGGCCCACCTGAATCCCGGTTTTCAGTGAGATCTCTCGCAGCAGCGTTATCTTCTGCAGCCCATAGGTCTCCACAGCCTGGTCCACAGAATCACTGGGGGTAGGAGCGGGGGCTGAGCAGCCCTGCAACCACCTTCTCTGTACAGCCGCTGAACTACAGAACCCCTAAGCTCTGCTCTCCACTGCTCAGCACTAACCCTCACAGCCCTGCTTCCCCATGCTGGTGCCAACTATGCCTGTTCACCTGCTGTCCTCACTCTACAGGCCCTAGATGCTGCCTGAACCCCAACCCCCAATCCCCTATGCCTGTGGTAACCCTTGTCCCCTGCGCCCGCACCACTCAAGGGTGAAGTCAAAGTAGTTCTTGGCTTCCTGGCAGATGTTCTTCCAGAGCTCTTGGGGGGTCATCACAGCCCAGGCAGTGTTGTCTGCAGTTCCTGGAGGCCGGTTTTTTCTCTTCTTGTTCCTTTTCTTGGAGAGCAGCTCATCAGCAGGGAGGTGGGCCACGGGGTTGGGGTAGGAGCTCAGGAAACAGTTCAGGAAGTGGCTGATGGCAGCTGAAAGGCCTGAGAGCTCCACTCCCTAAGCCAAGTTTTGACTGAAGTCAGGATGGCCCTAAGCCCCCACCCAGGGCTCTTCTCTAGGCCCCATGCCACCCAGGGAAGTCCCACCAACTTGGAGAAGAGTGGCAGCACCTGTAGATATGTCTTGAAGATATGCTTGGCAGAGCGTGTGATTAGTTCTCCAATACCGATTTTCTGAGGGGTCAAAAAAGGAATTCTTGGGCGGGTTCCAGGCCTCCAGATGCATCAATAACCACCTCCCAGTCTAAGGCCCACTCACATAAATGTGGTCCAGCTGGTCACGGGCCGGGCTCCGCAGCACCAGATCCAGCACCTTACCCAGGTAGCGCATGTTGATGCCACGCTGGCGCATCACCTCAGCCAGTGTGGCCCCGTCCATGGGCAATACAGCATGCTCTGTGCAATCTTTTACCTGTGGAGCTGCATAAGGTCAAGACCAGCCCCCAACCCTCTGCCCCTCCCAATCTGGGTTTTCCCTATTACCCTCAAGGAAGGAAGAACTAAGCCCTGGCTTCCATGCAGGAAGAGAAAAGGAGACAGGAAAAAAAAGTGTGAAAAGGGTACAGGAACCCATCCCTGCCTTCAACAAGAGCAAAGGGAACAGAAATAGGAAGCAGCCTAGTCCTTAAGGGCCCACAGGTGGCACAGGGACATCTAGTTATGTGGGGGAGGAGCCACAGTTTTACTCCAGTTATCCTGAGAGGCTTACAATATGAGACAAGAAAGTGAACCTGTCATTCAGGGGCCTAGACAGAAGAAAGCTAGTGGGACCAATTGGACAGGAAATCCTAGGCCTCTGGTATCTGAGGCTCCGAAGACCAGAATCCCAGCCTCAGCAGGACAGAGCCTATGGCCGATTGCTCCTGTGACTTCTTGGGCTCTGCCCTGCCAGCCCAGGAAGGGCTAAAGCAAAAGCTGTCTGAAGGTTCTGTGTGATAGAGACCAAGGAGCATGAGGCACTAAGGTCTCAACAGCCCTTCTGGCAGTCCCCATCCTCCAGCCCATCCCTCACCAAACCAGGGATCTGGCAGGAGAGCAAGAAGGCAGCTGCATCTTTCAATAGCTGCTTCTGGTCCCGAACTTCATCCTGACAGGACTCAGGAAAGCGAACCCCTAGGGAGGGAGAACAGGAAGGCCAAGTAGGTAAACACCAGGACCAAGACAGAAGCCACCTGGAGGCAGCTTTCTGCTGCCGAGGCCCCACACCTACCCCATGATGTTCTGCCCTTGCCTACAGGGTTCATTCACTATTACTCCCCACACACATACACAAATACTTGCCTGGGGAGAAGATGTCAGGGTTGAAGCGAATGTCGAAGGCTGTGCTGCTGATGGAGCCAACAGCTTTGCAGGCATTGCGGATCACCTCTCGGCTTCGGGGGTCTACTGTGGAGATGTGTGAGGACAGGAGGTAGAGCTGTGCTACCACGAGTCTCCTGTCCCACAGTCTTCTCAGATATCAGGAGCCACCCGTGGCTAAGCTGCAAGGACCAGCTTGGGCTGTCCCAAACAAGCATAGCAACCTCACCTGTGCCGTCATCAGAGGCGATAGTCTCTGCCAGCTCCTTCACCTTGGCGAGGCCACTCACACTGCTGCCCTCCTCCTCGCTTCCTGCCTCAGGTCCTATTGAGTCTTCAGACTCAGCCTCTGCTGAGGGAGGACCACCATTCTCCAGGGAGGTGGGGGTCTCAACCTTGCTGGCCTTCTGCTGCATCAACTGTAAGGCAGCCAGCTTCATGAAGAGAAGGTACCTAGAGCAAAGTAGAGCAGACACAATGAAGCAGGGAGCTGTATAGACAGTTCAGCAGTTAAGAGCACTTGCTGCTCTTACAGAGGACCCAGGTTCAATTCCCAGTACTGACATGTTGGCTCACAACCATCCGTAACTCCAGTTCCAGAGAATCCAATGCCCTCGTGACCACTCTTGTGACCTCTACAGGAAATAGGCACACATGTGGTACACATACATACATGTAGGCAAAACATTCATACATACTACTATAGCAAATAACTCTACAATTTAAAAACAGGCAAGCCCAGGCTCCAGACCTTTGGGGGCAAGAAAATGTTGGCACTAGGAACCCTGTAAGCAGTGTACATGTGAGTGAGTACGTGCATGCCTATGCCAGGGTAGCAACCCTGCCAGACTTCTGGCAGGTCAGAGCAGAACCAAAACGTGATGTGCATCTGTAAGTCAGCACCAGGGAGGCTAAGCCAGGACTGTGAGTTCCAGGCCAGCTTCTGCTACAGTGCAAGACCCTGCCTCAAACAAACAAAAGCCCTCAAACTCTCCTCAGTGAGGATAGCTGGGGCATATGGAGGAGGGGAAAGGCTCCAGAACAGGCTCACAAGAATGAGTGCACAGGAATGCCAGTGACATCTGGAAAGAGTTCATCGTGGTGTTGACACAGCAGACGGTGCGTTCATTGCCAGCTGCACCAACACCACTTCTAAGCTCCACTTCTCAGCCCTGCACCTGAGATTCTTCCTCAGAGTCCTTTTTTGTTTTGTTTTATTTTGCTTTTTAAGACATGGTTTCTCTGTTTAACCGTCCTGGCACTTGCTTTGTAGGCCAGGTTGGCTTCGAAGTCAGAGATCTGCCTGCCTCTGCCTCCAAAGTGCTGGGGAATTAAAGGGATGCACCAACAAACCTAGCTTTGTGTTTGTCTTTATATGGGTGTGCATGTGTACATGAAAGCCGTAAGAGGACATCGGGTCCTGCCATATTACTCTCCTCCCTATTCCGCGAGACAAGACAGGACCTCTCAATGAACTTGTACCTACCTAGCTGACAATCTCCTGTAACTATCCTGCGTGCACCCTCTCTCCACAGTGCTAGGGTTTCAAACACGTGTTACCATACAACCTTGTATGTTGCTGGTTTGGAGGATTTGAATATAGGTCGCCACGTTTGCACAGCAAGCACCCACTGAGCATCTCCCCAGCCCTGCACTGGCATTTAAAACTCCATTTTTGAATGTTCCTTAAGAGTCCAGGACCACTTTGCTGAATGGCAGTTTAGCCACTTGCTAGTTTCCAACTGGCCCTGCATTTCTGCAGCTGAAGATCCGAGGCAGGCAAAGGCTGGGGTGTATAACCCAGTTCTAGGGAGCAGGCCGGAGTCTCTCTCTTCCTCAGGACAGCCCACGGGCCTAGCTGTGCCAGTCATGCTGCCGGTGTAACCCAACCCGGGGTGGTGCAGCCACTTCTCACCTGTGCTCCACAAAGGCATCCACCAGCTCCTGGCGCAGACAGCACAGCTTGTGTCTATGGGCTCGGGGGAAGCCAGCACGAGTGCACTCCTCAGGCAGCTCCTCACCAGGCACAGGAAGGAAGTTAAGGTCCGGTGGGAAAGTCCGCAGCAGGTCAAGGATGTAGTGGCGCCCATCATTGCCAATGATGCCCTTACATTCCACTGAAGAGCAGAGCTCCACCTCCTCATCTCGGTCGTTAAGCACTCGGTGACCCAGAATCTTGAGGGGCCTGCTGGTGCGCTCCAGCAGCTCCAGATAGCGTGGGTGTGAGACCACTGTTTTGCCAAAGTCAATGGAGCCATAGATGACACTCTGCTCCTGGTCCCTCTCCAGGATGCCAGGGATGATGGACTGAGCTGTGACACGGTAGCCCCGGTAATCTACTACCACTGTCCCCAGCGTGTACAGCCCCTCCACATCCACAGCATTGTAAGTACGCACACCATTCAGGTCATTGGTGGGAGCTACATAGGCTGCCACATCCCCACCAAAGTCTTTGTAGTGGTCCCGGACATCAAAGCCCAGGCTAAAGAAGATGTTGTTCCAGATGAACATCTGCATCTTGGTCTCCTCGCTGGGGTTGATGGCCATCACATTACCATCAATAACTGCCATAGCACCCCTTGTGGCTGCTGCCGTGAAATCGCTGTGTACCTGTGGAGGCCAAGGTTGGGAAGGTGAGACAGACCCGAGGTACAAGAACACCAAGGTACATCCTATCTTGGCCCAGGTTACCTGGATGGTGAAGGCAGCCAGGCTCTGGGAGTCAAGGCACCCTAGCCTCAGTTTCTTCATATTTAGAAAAGGGCAACAGTATCATTTCTTAAAACCTTTTGAAACCTCAACACTTCTACTGGAAAAACACAGTTCAGGAACAACAGTGAGTACGCAGGTACGGCCAGTGAGATGGCTCAGCAGGGAACAGTGCCTACCGCCAAGTCTGACTACCTCACTTCATTCCCTGGAACTGCAGCGGAAGGAGAGAACTGACCTCACACTTACATACACACACACCCTCCTACTAATAAAAATTCTAAGTGTTATACTAATGTGTTGCTGCCCACAGAAGGGCCCCAGCAGTACAGCGAGTGGTTCAATGAAAGCACCATGTTTCAGGGACGGACATGAAGATAGCTGGAACTTACCATACCCAAGGAAAGATAAATCCTTCCCTTTCTATGGTCCCAAGAGTCTCAATGAAGCCAGAGAAAAGATCTGAGGAAGTCTCCTGAGGCTGAGACACCCTACAATGTTGCCAACAAAGCTGGGCCAGCCCAGCTTCCAGTTTCCCTTTACCTACAAGCCCAGTTAACAGGTAGGCTGGTGGCTGCGTTTCGGTCAAAAGGGGAATGCAGTCACCTTGAATATGGCTCTTTCTCGAAGCAGCCGCTCAGGCAGGTTCTTGCGGGGCAGCTCCCTTGTTGTCTGCAACTCTTCATTCCAGTCCCGGGTCTGTGGAGGGGCCAGGGAGGCAGATGCAGGCTCAGCATGTGTCCTGCCTGATCTGACTATCCCCTTCTCCTTCCACCTCCCAGCAGACAGGCCCACAGAGATTGGAGGGAGCCTCCTTCCTGGAGGTGCACAAAAGGAGCCTGGCACCAGGAGGGCTGGCTGGGAGGGCGGGGCCGGGTAGCACCTGTCCAGGAATGTGCTCCTCGTAGCCCAGCCTCGAGGTATAGGCGTCCTCAGCACGCACACAGTCCATGGCATGCTCCGCCTGGGGAGCTGTCCAGCTGTATACCTGGAACGGAGTGGCAATCCTCTCGAACGGATGGCGTTGGACCCTGCAGAAGTGGGGGAATGGGGGAATGGAGTATCCCTCCAAGCTTAGTGCCCAGTCATGAGCTCCTCTTCTCTGAGGCCCCGCTGTTCTGGAATTTCTTGCTCAGAGATGTCACCCTGAAGTCAGAAGCAAATGGGCACCTCTCCCAGAGCTGCTGCCCCCCTAAAGCAGGGCCTCTTGGGCACTGGGGTTCTGTCAGGCAGGGGTGCTAGTGTATGTCCAGCCTGTGCCTAGAGGCAGGGCAGGGCGTGGTGGTACACAGGTGCTACCTTTTCTTCTGCAGCACAGCAAAGTTCTTTTTAAAGGTTGGGCTGATCTGGTTGAGCAGTTCTACTAGGGAATGGCTGAGGAAGCGGGGGCTGGCAGGCTTGGGATTGAAGTGGTAGGCTGTGGACCTGCAAGGAGAAGGGTCACTGAGCAGGTACCCCAAGTATTTGTCCTTAAACCCAGAACAGGGGGACATGCCGTGGCACATGGGGGATCAGCAGACACTTACTGATTCAGGTAGAAGCCCCTTGTGGACGCAGTGATACTGACTTGCCGGTCCTCAGCAGTAATCACAAACAGGTACATGAGGTCCCCATGCATCTTGCGGTTCCCAGGAGGTGGGTTCCAGCCGCTCATGGTGAGCACTTTCAGACACTGCAGGGGCTGTAGAAATGACCACGCATGAGGAGACAAGCTTCGGGATCCCCCAGAGTCTTCCTTCCTTCATGTTTCTGTCTTACCTTCCAGTCACGGTTCTGGGGCTGCAGGGGACACAGTGGCCGCTCCCGGCTCCCTGGCAGGATATACTCAGGCGGTGTGCAGTCAATGGGGTCCATCTCCAGGCCCTTCTTCCGCTTCCCACTGTCTGAGGGACCCAAGGTTGGTGGTTAGCCAAGAATTAACTATTTCTCTGACTCAGTGTGGCCCTGGCTCGCTTTGACTCCCAGCGCCTTTTCCCAAACTCCCAAGTAGAGATGACTTGCAGACCTTTGTCCCTCTGTTCAAGTCCTAGTCCCAATTTTCCCCGCACCTCCTAAGTCACCATCAGTGAAGACACTCAGAAAGGACAAGGAGTTGCAGTCAACTCCATTGAAGGCATCAGATGGGTCCAAGCTCTTGAGGAGATCTCGAACATGGCGCACGTGGATGCGCGCCTCACGAACGGTGTAGGGCTCTGCCAGAACAAAGAGGCAGGGCATTACCAGAGCTCTCCCAGAACTGCCCGCCTTGAAAAGAGGACATACGCAGAGTACCATCGTTGCAAGGGGAGAGAAAGAGGTGGTTGGTTGAAATTCTGAGACAAGGTCTCTCTATATATAGTTTATGCTATCCCGCAGCTATGCAACCCAGACTACCCTTGAACTCAGTGCTAATGCTGCCTCAGCCTCCCAAGTACTGAGATCACAGGCAGAAAGTCACCATGCCCAGCTTTCTTTTCTTACTGTGCCAGAGTGGAGTTAAGAATAGTCTAGCACATTGCCGGGCGGTGGTGGCGCACGCCTTTAATCCCAGCACTTGGGAGGCAGAGGCAGGTGGATCTCTGTGAGTTCGAGACCAGCCTGGTCTACAGAGCTAGTTCCAGGACAGGCTCCAAAACCACAGAGAAACCCTGTCTCGAAAAACCAAAAAAAAAAAAAAAAAAGAATAGTCTAGCACGCTGGGCGGTGGTGGTGCACGCCTTTAATCCCAGCACTCGGGAGGCAGAGGCAGGCAGATCTCTGTGAGTTCAAGTCCAGCCTGGTCTACAAGAGCTAGTTCCAGGACAGGTTCCAAAACCACAGAGAAACCCTGTCTCGAAAAACCAAAAAAAAAAAAAAAAAAAAAAAAAAAAAAAAAAGTCTAGCACTAAGCTCAATCCGTAGCCCTGGGGTAGCTTAAAATTTGTTTTTGCAAGATGGGGGCAGAGTGACACAGCTTAAGACAGAGCGTCACATAGCTCTGGCTAGCCTAGACCTAATAAGTGATACTCGTCTGTCTCTAAGTGCCAATATCAGACAAAGACTACCAGGCCTGCTCAAGTTGGGTTTTTTGTTTTTCAAAAGATGTGTTTTTAGAGCCAGATGGTGGTGGCACACACCTTTAATCCTAGCACTCAAGAGGCAGAGGCAGGAGGATCTCTGTGAGTTTGAGACCAGCCTGGTCTACAGAGCTAGTTCCAGGACAGTCAGAACTGTTACACGGAGAAACCCTACCTTGAAAAACCACAAAGAAAGAAAAGAAAAGAAAAGAAAAGAAAAGAAAAGAAAAGAAAAGAAAAGAAAAGAAAGGTGTATTTTGATTCAAGTGTAGTTGCATATGTATGTTCATGTGTTACTATATGCCACATGTGTGGGAGTGCCTGTGGCGGCCAGAAGAGGGCATCGAAACCCCTAGAACTAGATGTAAGTACTGAGAACTAAACCCAGGTCTTCTGGAAGAACAGGAATACTGAACCATACTTAACTGCTGAAACATACCCTCCAGCCATGAATTTTTAATTAGGCTCCCCATTTTTTTTTTTGTTTTTTTTTTTTTTTGTTTTTCGACAGGGTTTCTCTGTGGTTTTTTTTTTTTTTTTTTTGGTTTTTCGAGACAGGGTTTCTCTGTGGCTTTGGAGCCTGTCCTGGAACTAGCTCTGTAGACCAGGCTGGTCTCGAACTCACAGAGATCCGCCTGCCTCTGCCTCCCGAGTGCTGGGATTAAAGGCGTGCGCCACCATCGCCCGGCTTCTCTGTGGTTTTGGAGCCTGTCCTGGAACTAGCTCTTGTAGACCAGGCTGGTCTTGAACTCACAGAGATCCGCCTGCCTCTGCCTCCCAAGTGCTGGGATTAAAGGCGTGTAGGCTCCCCATTTTTTAATTTTATTGTCAGATAGCTATGGTGACACCTAACTATATTTCCAACCATTGTGTGGTCTGGAGGATCAGGAGTTCAGCTATATATCAGGCTGAAAGCCAGACCGGGCTACATGACCCTGTCTGTCTGTCTGTCTGTCTGTCTGTCTGTCTGTCTGTCTGTCTCTCTCTCTCTCTCTCTCTCTCTCTCTCTCACACACACACACACAAATCCCAAAATTCCGCTAATGAACACGTAAGCTGAGTTTCTGATTTCCAAACACACATGCACCTGACTGTTAGCAGGATCCTTGATTGTAAAAAATATCCTACCACCTACCTCTTTTTTTTTTTTTTTTTAGTTTTTCGAGACAGGGTTTCTCTGTGGCTTTGGAGCCTGTCCTGGAACTAGCTCTTGTAGACCAGGCTGGTCTCGAACTCACAGAGATCCGCCTGCCTCTGCCTCCCGAGTGCTGGGATTAAAGGCGTGCGCCACCACCGCCCGGCCCTACCTCTTTTTTTTATTTCTTTTTTTTTTTTTGGTTTTTCGAGACAGGGTTTCTCTGTGGTTGTGGAGCCTGTCCTGGAACTAGCTCTTGTAGACCAGGCTGGTCTCGAACTCACAGAGATCCACCTGCCTCTGCCTCCCGAGTGCTGGGATTAAAGGCGTGCGCCACCACCACCCGGCTCACCTACCTCTTGAAGTCCACACAGCCCCCGGAGAACCCATTAGAGCCATGGCTTTTTGTTCAGATACCTCCAGTCCTGTGGAACTGTTGAATCTCCATAGCCCAAGACCCCCAGAGTCAATACTGCCCTATAGTGTGTGTTTTGTGACATTGTAATGGCTTTTCTGCAAGGACGAAAAGGGTCCTATGATCAAGTGCAGTCAGCTGAGGTATAGTCTTTCCTGACATTATTTACTTATTTCTTTTCCCTTTTGGTTTTTTGAGACAGGGTCTTGTTCTGTAGCCCACGTGCACTTCCAGTTCACAGCAATCCTCCTGCTTCAGCTGCCCAAGTCCTGGGATTAAGGCATGAGCACTGAGCCCTGCTTTCCACATCTGCTCTTCATAAGCTAGCAGTCCTGGGGATTCCCTGAGCTGCTACAGAAATTATTTTTTATTCTACAACCAAAGCAGCCTCACCACACCAAAGCAAGGAAGGGGCTGACTCCTGAGAGCTAGAAAATCTCAGCTTCTAGAGGCAGAGGCAGATATCTGTGATTTCAAGGCCATTCTAGTCTACTCAGGGGAGTTCCAGGACAGCCAACGCAACCAGAGAGAGACCTCACCTCAAAACAAAAACAAACAAAACAAAGAAGAGATGATGAAACTCTGTAGGTCCCTAAAGAGGCAACACTTATCTCTTCACAATCTGATGAGTTCATCTCAATCCTAGGACTGGCTGGATTTTTAAAAATGGAGACTCTTGGTCTTAAACTGTCCACTAGGCAGTAGTAGAAAAGAAAGGGTGACATCTGAGCAGCACACTTAGGTGCCAGTCCCACCTCCATGTGCTCAGATGGAACACAGAGACAGAGACACAGGTTAGGCTATCTGGCCTAAAGCTGGGCCCTCCTCTGCCAGCTACCAGCTTAATCTTGACCAACCTTCCACAACTCGGAGCACCGAGCCCTCCTGAAGCCCCTCCACACTGCGCAGCTCTGAGAAGTGGTCCAGCATGTTGCCATCCAGGTGTAGTGAAAAGCAGGTACGATGACAAGTGTCCTCACGGTCCATGAGCACCTGGTGGATCTCCTGCACCATCTCCTGGGGGGACACCTGCCAGAGAGAAGGCCACTCTGGTATTGTATGGCAGGGTGCATAAGCATCACTCCTTGCTACGAGGCCAAAGTACCTAGGACTCTAGAATATATACCCCAAATAGTCACTTTAACTTTTTGGGTTTTAAATTCTGAATTCTAAGCCCTATCCAAGAACACCATGTTCATCTGCATCTGTGTTTGTATACATGCTTATACACATATGATCTTACTAGACAGAACTTGGCCCCAGTGTCCCTAAACTACTTATAAATACCAAGAGCAATCTTTTAACTGGAGAACAGAAAAACAGGGGAAGCAACACTAAGGCAAATGGCTCTGGCCTTGCCAGTTGGGGCTGGTGGTTGCCTTCTAGCAATGGAGCAATGACTTGAACCTAGCCTAAACTATTGCGCGAGCCCAGACCCCAGGCAAAAGCCAGGACCAGCTTCCTGACCATAGGCCCAACACATGCAAAGACAAGGCTTTGCTTTCGGACATGCTCCTCTCCAGCAGCATACTAGAACTTGGTCCCTAGCATATCTTCCACCATCTTACCTGCAAGGAAAAGGGCTCGATGCCAGGGGCCAGGATCTTCACAGAAAAGCCTGTGTCCTGAATGACAATGACTTCCTGTCCAGTGGTCTCATCTCCAGGTTCACCTTCATCCAGCCCATTTTCCCTGGGAGACTCAGCTGTCCCTTCTTCCTTCTTCAAGGTCTCTGAGCAGTCACCATTCAACAGCATAACTGAGGGGGGCTCTGAGGAAGGTGAAGCCGAGTTAGATGGGCCTACCTGGGCAGGTGGGGCTTTTTACCTCACACACCCAGTTGCGTGTGCATCCCCATAGACCTACTAGAAACCCCCACTGGATACGTGCAGACACCACATCTCCTTTACACATTCTGTGCCCTCCTTTTCCATCCACTGTTCCTCAGTCCCACCAGTCAGGATTCCTCCCCAGGGCCACAATGCCACACATTACCTTCTCTAGCAGTAAGGCCACTGCTCCTCTATCTAAGGAAACACCCTCATCTTCCTCCTCCAACTCCATTCTCTCTAGCCATCCTGAGCTACGGGTTGACTTCAGCCCCTCCTAACCTCATTTCTCATATTGATTCAAATACTCTCCATCTGTAAGCTCACATGGCTAGTCTAAAGTATCTCAACAGAGACATTGCCACTGACATGTGATGTTCCCTTCGATACCACCAAAGGATCATTTTGTTAGAATGAAATTCAGTTCGCTTCCCCCACTACCTAATCACCTACCCTAAAGCTACAACCAACCCCTAGTATTGGACTCTGCGTAATGGCCTTGGTAGTTTTCCAACATCAATCAAGAGCACAGTTTGGAATCCTTCTGATAAACCACTGATGACTTAAGTATGAGCCAGTCTAAGGCAGCTGCCTAAAACTAAATTCAGCTCTGCCAGCTCCCTTCCCTCTCACCTCTGCACTCTTGATTACTCCCCCTCCACACACACAAAGACACATACTACCCAATCATAACTGTTGAGCTACTCTGAAGTTTCTGCGGGATCAAATCTAGCACTCGTGACTGGTTCATTGATCCTTTTTTTTTTTTTTTTTTTTGGTTTTTCAAGACAGGGTTTCTCTGTAGTTTTGGAGCCTCTCTGGGAGGCTGGCCTCACACTCAGAGATCTGCCTGCCTCTGCCTCCTAAGTGCTGGGATTCTTCTTTTTTTTTTTTTTGGTTTTTTCAAGACAGGGTTTCTCTGTGGCTTTGGAGCCTGTCCTGGAACTAGCTCTGTAGACCAGGCTGGTCTCGAACTCACAGAGATCCGCCTGCCTCTGCCTCCCGAGTGCTGGGATTAAAGGCGTGCGCCACCACCGCCCGGCTTAGTGCTGGGATTCTTTAATCCCACCGTCTGGCACTAAAAAAACAGTCAGAGTTCTTAACCACTGAGCAATCTCTCCAGTCCCTTCCAACTCATTCTTACGTCCCAGGTGAATAAACTCTCTTCCCCAGAACCTGCCCAAATGACCCTAACTGGTAGAAGCAGCAGCCCCACGGCTGCTAGAATATATGCAATGTCTTCAGGAGTAGCCATTTATGTTACACTGTGGATAGCTGTTCATACCAGCAGCCCTCTGTTCCACCTTCTGCCTTACCCTGGCTCAATGAAAAGATATCAAATTAATTAGTGCTAGCCTACATCAGAGCATACTACTTGTGAATAGCACCCAACTTAACATGCTGTGGGGAGAGAGAAGCAAATGACAGAATGTCTCATTCTTCCCCACCAGGCACTAAATAAAACAAAGAAAGGCCTCTCTACCCTTAGAAAGCCAAGGACCTCCTCAGAAATCCTCCAGCTAAACATAGGCCTGCCTGGATGTCCACTTGGCAAACAGAGACCTTGGCCCCAATATTGGTCTGTCACAGAGTGGCCCCCTTGGCTTGCAGCTCTGAGCAGGACTGTTCCAGACAGAACAGCTATGCTCTAGACGTCAGCACAGCCCATCCAGACCCCAGGAGTGGCAACAGGGTACATGATCCCAAAGCTGTACAGTATCTGTCTATAAATCAAGTGCCTCAAGGAGGAAGGCAGACACAAAACAGAGAGGCACACCAGAGGCCATGGAGAGAGGCCTCACCCCTTTCCTTTACCTTCAGGATTTTGGATATAGTACCTACTCCTTTAACCAAAACTGGGTGAGTAAAACCTAGAAAGCTTTAAAGTGAACCCGAGGTTTCACGCTGGGTCTCCAGTAATGCTATCAGTACCACAACACAGCACCTCCAACACAGGGCTGCCATCTAAGAACCAAAGGATACACAGAATGGCTCTTTCAGTGGCCCAGCAACCCCTGGCAGGGAGGCTTCAGCCCTTAGAAATGAATAACCCACCCAAAGTGAACCCTTGTCTGGTTCTAAGGACAGAGCAGACAAGGATAGGACAGTGGTAGCTAGGTTGCTAAGACCAACAAGGAGGGGTGTGGATAGGAGAAGCCTCTCCTTGCTGGGTCCCTATAGATGACCTTCCAGGTTGGCAATCCCCTAGAATGGAGACAGAAGCTACAAAGGCCCTCACTCAATAGAGACCCAGATTTTAGCTCTGAAGATACGGAAGTAGGCAGTTAAGCTTGGACTTTAACATACAACCTGTACTCCTCCTGTTTGGAATGGAGAGGACAAGAGAAGACAGCAGAAAAGGTAAGGTGACCCCAGCCCTATTTCCTAAGCCAGGGAGAGTCAGATTTAAGAGAATGCATCCCAGGACAGTTAGTCTTGGCCCTCTTCTTTCCTCCAAGGGGGCCTGAAGTCCTCTCCACCACAGGACTAATACCAAGTGATCTCTCTGGTCATTGGGTTCACAAAGTCCCACAGCCCACCTGGTACAGTCAGCAGCTGCGTTCTTCTTGGCTCTGTAGTCTCAGGACTGCCATGGCAGCAAGGCAGCCAGCTACCCTGACCAGGCCCAGGCCTGGTGCTGACTCTGTCCCCTGTTCCAGCCTCTGCTTCTACCCTTGTGGTGATGCAGCTGGTCGGCTCAGGGCTGGAGCTCCAACTGGCTTCAGGTTTCAGTGGGGCCAGGCCTGCTGGGGCAGCCCCAGGAAGGGCACATTCCCTGGGCCTCGCATTCTGCTCAAGGTCGGCCAGAAGGACGGCTGTGGGCCAGGAGGCCCCAGAGGCTCCAGGACCCTGAGAAGAACTGCTCTCAGCATTCAGGCCCACCTCTCTACACACCTCAGAAAAGGGATCATTGCCAGTGAAGCCATTAGGAGAGCAAAGGAACCCGGCATTTGGGATACCTGGGCCCCTTAGGATAGAAGGCGTAGAGGACTGGCTGGCAGAAGCAGGGCTCAGCAAGGGGGTCCTCTCCTCAGCTCCACCCACAGTGGTAGTGGGCAGAACCGCTTCAGCCAGCTGCTGACAACAGCTGGCACAAATCCGGGCCCAGGCCATGAGATAGCCAGCCACCCCTTGTCCACCAGCTGCCGACACAGCACACCCTGCCTTCTTCCTCCTAGGTCAAGGGACTGGCTGAGGCTTCTGGCTCCTGCTGCCCCCTGCAGGTGACCTGGCAGCTGGCCCCTTCCTGAGAGTCACTGGTTCTAGTGAAAGGGGGATGGGCCCTCAATCTCCCAGAGGACAACTGCACCCATGCCTCAGGACTCCACGCTGCACCAAGAAGCTGGCAGACTACCTCTTCCCTTCCCAGCAGTCTGTGCGCTGCCAGGAGAAAACCAAATGTCTCCCCCAGGGAAAACAGAGCTGCCAGCAAGAGGCTGAAGGCCATTGCACTGTGCAGAAGCAGCATGCCCAGCCTCACCAGGGAGCCTTCACAGGGCCTCTGACTTGTTGCCAGGGCCCAGTTAGAACTGCTCTGGCATCCATACTAACCAGAATGGGCGTGGGAAGGGCAGTCAGGCTCCCACCGCAGGTCCCTACAATCCCTGGAATGGCTAAGCAAACCTTTGGCTTCTCTTTAACCCATAGTGTGAGGCAGATTCTAAGCCTCACACTATGACCTGGGGCAAGAGGGGCTGGGTCCACTCCCTTACTTCTAACCCCTCTGCAAACACATCCTAACCCTGGGAGGGGAACAGGCAGACTGGTAATGATGTCAAAAGAAGTTAACAGTGTCACCATTCTAGTTCCCACTGGGGCCAGTGTTCCCTCCAGGCCCTCTCCCCAGAAGAACTATGTTCAGATCACCATTCCAACTCACTCAAGGAAACTGAAGTGCCACAAGACTAATAAGTGAGCTGTCCAAGGTCACAGAAGCAAAAGGCGATGCAGCTAAGTCTAGGAAAAGGTAGGTGTGTCAGAAGCACAAACCCAGGTCTCTGGGTACCACTTTTAGAGTACAATCTATTGTCATGCTCCCCAAGGGACCAGGCTGAAGCAGTGCCTTGCTCCTAGAAGCTGTTGTAAGATGGCCCCAGGTCTCTACTCCCAGGGCACCTCTGAGGACCTAGGATTCTGGGAAAGTAAAAAAAAGGCAGTTCCTCTGCAGAATGGGATCAGCGGCCTGAAGGGCACTTAGCACACATGCTAACTTACTCCAGACGGACAGATCAGGATGGCAAGAGTGCGTGCCCTCCCTGGGCCTGAAGTACAAGGACCCCACTGGCCAGAGATGATCATAGACAGGATTTAAAAAGAATCTTAGCCGGGCGGTGGTGGCGCACGCCTTTAATCCCAGCACTTGGGAGGCAGAGGCAGGCGGATCTCTGTGAGTTCGAGACCAGCCTGGTCTACAAGAGCTAGTTCTAGGACAGGCTCCAAAACCACAAAGAAACCCTGTCTCGAAAAACCAAAAAAAAAAAGAGTCTTAGCAACCACAAGCAGCCTGTGTGTACCTCCCCAGTCTAACAGAGTCTGCAGAGACCATGCCAGGGCCAGGCCACACCCTAGCTAAGGAATCAGCAGGTGAGGCTAGAGCAGGAAGTAGAACCCCAAAAGATACATCATCCCATTCTAGGGACCCAGGCCTTTAAGACAAGAGGATAGAGGCAGAAGACCCTGTTTGCCTCCTTCCTGTTTCCCCAGACCTTCAAGTTCAAGTGTGGTTCACTGTTTTCCCAGATACTATCCAAAAGAAGACCTTTAAGATTCTGCTGGAGGGCCAGGCAGTGGTGTTGCACATCTTTAATCCCAGCACTTGAGAGGCAGAGACAGGTGGATCTGTGAGTTTGAGGCCCAGCCTCGTCTACAGAGCAAGTTCCAGGATAGGTTACAAAGCTACACAGAAAACCTGTCTCAAAAAACCAACCAACCAAACAAAAAAGATCCTGCTGGAGAGCTTATAACCCCTTAGCTCTCCCCTAGTCTGCCATTCCCCTTCAGTTTCCACGCCCAATACAGGGAGCCCTCCCCTGTGCAGAAGGAACTTGACACACCACTATGAACTTGAAAAACCTGCCTGTTCTCTTAACCCCTAAAAGCTACTTTATTCCTAAGAAGGTAACTGACCCTTGCCTGTCTTGCTTGATCCCCTCCTCAAAGATACTGGAGAGCTTCCAGAAATAGCGGCTGAGGATCGCATAAAAGTCTGACCGGGGGAACACAATGGGAGGGAGCTCTATTAATGCTCCTTCCCTTTGAACAGATCCAAGATGGCGTAAAGTGTGTTGTGTCTCAGCCATCTAAACCAGCTTTTCTGGGGACACAGAAGCCAAGACCCTACACACTAGGAAGCCCTGTACCCCAAGCTGAAGAGCTATGACCTGACCCCAATCCAGCTCCCCTCATCCTGAGTACATTAACTAAGAAATGAACTTCATTATGGGTACTAAAAATCCTCCACCATTCCAGTTCCTAAGTTCCCTGAATCACACACATGATAAACCAGCACACCCGTCTCAGTTCCCTCTAGGTCAGACTGGGGTAGGTTTGGCCTGCTGGTCATAAACTGGAAATCCAAATGCTCCCTAGACAATGAAATCACTATGACCTTGGCCAAGCTGCTTCATATCTCTTCAGATCTCTTTGATGGTGGGGAAACCAGCCAGCCCTGACCACCTCCTGTCCAGCTTGCCCATGGATTAGAACCACATCAGCTGGTATGCTGATATTTTCAGCATTTCTTGTTCTGCCCAAGCCCTGGCCTTGTCTAGGCAAGGTAAATCCACTGTGATGGGAAAGAGTTTAGCAGGTGTTAGACCCATCCTTACTCCCAAGTCAGCCCTCCTCTGCTCACTGAAACGAGGAACAATGAGGATGATGAGCTGTGGAGAAGAGAGAAAGTGGGTCTGCAGTCCCACTGACAATCCTGGCTGGAAAGGACCAGTCTGGCCACGAGACGTGAGGAGGCCTATGAAAGGGCTTCCAGCTTCAAAACTGGGGTCTGAGACTGCGTGAAAATAACAGAAAGGACACAGGCAAAGTACAAGAGAAGTAGGCCCCACCCCTGGACAAGCCTCGGCCACTCCCAAAGCCAGTACAACACAGCCCCCACGGGGGAGAGCTGGGAGCTCCACTCCACACTAATGACCTTTGCCTTAAAAAAACAGCAGCTCTGGTCTGACCCACTTTTCGCAATAAGGCAGGTTAATGATCAAGTTCAGGCACAAACACACACAAACACCTCCCCTGCCAAAGAGCTAGGCTTTGCCCCCACACACAGGTAGGACCCTAGTACCCATATCAAGTGGCGGCCAATAACTGAAAGGATGGAGCCATAGCCGGACGACCTGAGAGTAAGCCCTTGTCTGTAAGAGTGTACGAGAGACACCCCCACAAAACACATAAACCCCAACTTGCGCTCTTCCCACAGTCCCAAGTTTGGGCAGCTCCAAACTGAACCTCACTCATTGGGCTGCAGTTCTGTCGCACAGGAACGTCCAGGACAAGAAGGACCAGAAAGAGGCTGGGCCGCAAGTGTCAGCGTCCCCAGCCCCGAGGGCTCCCCAAGCAGGGGCGCGGAGGGGGGTGGGGCCGCCGATTCCAATCCGCCTGCGGCGGCGGCGCACCCTGAAACCAAACCGCGTGTGCGCGCACGTGTCCCCACGATCTTGCGCGCGTGTGTCTGCCGTGACTGCCCTTCCACGGACCCCACGTGCAAAGTCCGGGCCGTAGCCGGGGGTGCAGTGAAGGTGACCTTCAGCGCGGGGGCGGCCCAGTGCACCGCCCACACAGACGCGGAGGGGAGGCGGCTGTCCACGCCGAGTCCCGAGCCCTCCGGCCCGACTCGGCCGGGGCCCCAGTCCAGCTGCCCCTGGCCCCGGCCCACTCACCGGCCGCGCTCGGTCGCCCCTTGCCGCCTGCCTGCGAGCCGTGCTCCCGGGCGCTGTCGGCCGGGGCGGCCGCCGGCAACTCGTCCGTCTTAATGACCATGGCGGGAGCGGGCGTCCGGCTCGCCTGTACGCGCCGCACGCCGCGCCACTAACCCAAGTGCCCTGCGCGCCGCGGCCGCTGCGGGAAGGACGGAGTCACCGGCCCACGTGGTGCGCGCTGTAGCCTTTGACCCCGCCGCCGCTCCCCTGCCCCGCCCTCGCGCCCGGCTGGCCCACGGCGGCCGACGAGGGACAAAACACACGGGGCACTCCGATGTCAGTCCACCGACGCAATGACTTTTCCAAAGCCTTAAAGGCAACGAGTCCGGGGCCCAAAGGAGAGAGGCCTCGGCCCCCTGGTGAGGCGGGGCTTCCGGGAGACGTCTCCTTGGTTCGCCGCACGCTGGGCGGGCGTCGTGACCTTGGGTGGAGACTCGCCCAGGACAGCCTTCGCCCACTGTTCCCCCTCCCCCAAGGACCCGCTGCTTCCCGTTGCGATTCTGCCAAAAGTCCGCGCTGCGTGTGTCAGCTTTGTTATCGCGACCCTCGGCGCCCTCCTCACCTAATGGGCTCTTTGCTACTGAAGGGAAGGAACGAGAGTGTTTGAATTATTCAGGAAGATATACAGGGTGATCACCAGCGGCAAGGTGAGGGTTGCAAATGAGCATAAAGTGTCACCAGACAATCAAAACTTGTACTGACCACCACGGACTCATTCCCTATCCGTATAACACACACACACACACAGAGTAAATGGTTTCTCACTTCCAGCTTCCCCCTCCACCCGACCCCCAACGCACAGTAGATGGGCTATCACTTCCAGGCCAATATCTTGGTTTACGGTGAAGGACGCTGAAGACCAAGGTCACAAAAGAGGCCGGGATCAATCTAAATCTACAGATCCGTCTTTACTATAATTCCGACTTTTCTGTCCGATTGTTTGGGTGGGAAAAAAGAGTGAGGTCAGAGTCGCTGAAGGGGTGCCTTCTGTGTACCTTGCTGAGGATTGAATTCAGGACCTCTAGCATCGTGAGGGTGTCTCTCAGAGACACCCCTAGTCCCAGAGGTGAAACTTGAGCCAGGTCTTGCCACACAGTTAAAGTTGTCCAGGCAGACAGGGAGGTGGGGGTAAACCTTGCGTGCACAGGGGATGGAAGGCTTTTATGAAGCGCTTAGGCACAGTTTTTACACTTGCTAGGATCTAATAGAACCTGGGAATCTGAAATGAGAAGGGTTTACATACACCCTTGTATAAACTGCAAAGGAAAGTAGATTTAGGGATCCAATGTGATGGCACAGGCCTGTTAATCCCACCTCTTGATGGGTTGAGGCAGGAGGAGCTGGAGTTTGAGACCATCTTGGGCTACATAGTAACACACTGTCAAAATAAAGTAAGTCGGAAGTCCACTTTGTTCTAGAGTGCAGGTTCTGAAAACCGGTAGTCAGGTCAGCGCCAATCAAGAGGAAGGGAGGAGGAAAATGTCAGACATAAGTGCCAGAAAGCTCCTTTTGGCTGTTATGTGAGGGCAAAGGGGAGTTAAACAGGAGTAGGAAGAAGTGATTTCAGGCTGTTGCACAAGAAAGTTGGAAAAGCGAGCAAGGCGGTATTGCTACATGCACACAGAAGGCAGGCAGGGAACCAGGCATAGCAGTGAGAGAAGTATAAAAAGTTTGAGCTTAGTCTATGCGAAATTAAGACCCTGTCTCAAGAAAACACACAAGCATGCAAAAACAAAAGAAAGCCAAGCAAGAGCAAGGTTGTATATAAATGTAACACTAAATTGGACTGGAAGTCAGTCCCTAGGAACCTCTACCTGTCTCTTTTGGTGAACTTGAATAAATCATTTCATTCTCATTCTACTGGATCTCAGGTGTTCTGCTGTGTGTTTGTGTGCTCTTTTCCAAGTGGAGATCAGGCGTCTTCCTCATTTCTCCAACTTAGCTTTTTTATTTTATTTTTATTTTTTATTTATTTATTTATTTATTTATTTTTTTTGGTTTTTCGAGACAGGGTTTCCCTGTGGTTTTGGAACCTGTCCTGGAACTAGCTCTTGTAGACCAGGCTGGTCTCGAACTCACAGAGATCTGCCTGCCTCTGCCTCCCGAGTGCTGGGATTAAAGGCCTGCGCCACCACCGCCCGGCCCAACTTAGCTTTTTAATAAACTTCTATTACTTTTTTTTTTTTTTTTTTGGTTTTTCGAGACAGGGTTTCTCTGTAGCTTTGGAGCCTGTACTGGAACTCCCTGCCTCTGCCTGCCTCTGCCTCTGCCTCCCTGCCTCTGCCTGCCTCTGCTTCCTGAGTGCTGGAATTAAAGGCATGCGCCACCACCGCCCGGCCTTCTATTACATTTTTATTTAGTATGTGTGACCCTCACCTACCTTTTTTTTTTTTTTTTTTTTTTTTTTTTTTTTTTTTTTTTTGAGATAAGGTCTCTCTCACTGAGCTTGGAGCTCAGTTGGCTAGTCAGCTGGTTAACAAGTCCTAGGGATTCTCCAGTTTCTTTCTCCCCAGTGCTGGCATTCTAAGGGATCACCCACTCTGCTGCTTTTTACTTTACTGACTGAGCCACCTCCCTGCCCTGTTTCTTTTGATTTTAAAGATTTATTTTTATTTTTAATTATATATGTATGTATATATGCCGTGTGTGTGTGTGTGTGTGTTTCCTCATGCCCATGGAGGTACGTGAGAGTATTGGGTCTCCTGAAGCTGGAGTTACAGTTGGTTATGAGCCACACACAGAGGTTATGGTCCTCTGAAAGAGCAGCAAGCACTCAACAGCAAACCATCTTTTTAGCTTACTCCCTTTTCCAGTCTTTTATTTGTTTGTTTTTCTAGTGTTGTGGGTCAAAATAGGACTTAATGTATTCTAGGAAAACACCCTACCTCTGAGTTACACTCCCAACCCAAAGGTGCTTTTTTTTATCAGATAAAAACACCCGTCTATCTGGCTTTATCTAACTGTTGGGAAACTGACACTGATTGGTTATCAATCAACACACTTTTTTTAAGGTTTACTTATTTAATGTGCACTGGTATTTTGCCTATATATACTCTGTGCGAGGGCTTCAGATCTCCTGGAACTGAAACTACAGACAGTTTTGAGCTGCCATGTGGGTACTGGGGAATTGAACCCCAAAGAACAGTCAGTGCTCTTAACCCCTGAGCCATCTCTCCAGTCCCCATCAACACACTTTGAAAAGTGCATAATACTAATAACTAATACTGGGAGCTGGACTGGGAGGTGGAGAGATGGCTCAGGGGTTAAGAGCATTGGTTGCTTTTCCAGAGGTCCCGGGTTCAATTCCCAGCACCCACATGGCAGCTCACAACTGTCTATAACTCCTGTTCCAGGGGATCAGACATGTTCACACAGACATTCATGCAGGAAAAATACCAGTGTACAAAAAATACAAATAAGTGAAATTTTAAAAAGTTAAAAAAAAAAAGTACTAACACTCATGATTTACTCATTCTTCCAAACACAGACTGCAAGAGTTTAGGAATGTAAATTGTTGACCCAGAAAGCTCCAAGCAATATCATGTGCAATGCTGCAGAAAGTGCCTCTGGGAGGAGGGGAGGAGGTTCTTCTTTGGGTTGAGAAGAGGTCTTATTCTGTAGCTTAGGCTGGCTTGGAATTCACTGCACAACCAAAGTTGACCTTGAACTTGCAGCAATCCTCCAGCAGCCTTCTGAGTGCTAGAATTAACAAGAATGCACCCCCACACTTGGCTTTACTTAGAAATTTAAATAGATAATACATCCACATAGTTCAAACTCCAAAAAGTAAAAAGAACAAGAGAACTAGGGATGCGGCTTAGCTGGTGAGTGCTTGCCTACACACACCAACCCCTGGCTTCTGTGCTGAAGCACCGAAGAAGAGTTAGCACAGTAATACAAGCCTGTAATCCCAGCACTCATATTTGGGAGGCAGAGCCAGGAGGGTCAGAAATTCAGCTACATAGTGAGTTAGGGATCAGCTGGGGCCTCAAGAAACCTTGCCTCAAAAGAAAAAAAAGCAGCACACACAAGTCAGGCATGGGGGGTGAACACCTGAAATCCCAGAAATCTTAGCAAGAGGCAAGAGGGAATACATGTATGTTGTATGTATGAATGCATATATACATATGCAAAGAATCAAGGAAAAAATATGATCTTGTTGGCATCCATCCAAACAGTCAAAGTTACTAATTTTTTATGCCTTTCTAGAGATATAGCATAGAAAGTGTGTATATATATACAATGCATATATATTTTTTTTCTTGTTTTCCTATAGTCTATTCCCCTTTTTAATTTTAAGGGTTTTTTTTTTTTTAGTTTTATTACTCATTTACTTATTTTATTTATTTATTTATTTATTTATTGTTTTGTTTTTTCGAGACAGGGTTTCTCTGTGGTTTTGGAGCCTGTCCTGGAACTAGCTCTTATAGACCAGGCTGGTCTTGAACTCACAGAGATCCACCTGCATCTGCCTCCCGAGTGCTGGGATTAAAGGCGTGCGCCACCACCGCCCGGCTACTTATTTATTTTATGTGTGTGGGTGTTTTGTGTAGGCTGGACTTATAGATGGTTGTAAACCACCATATGGGTACTGGGACAAGACACACAGTCCTCTGCAAGGCAGCCAGTGCAGTTAGACACCTTGGTACACACCTTTGCTCCCATGAGACAGAATCGGGTGGATCTCTGAGAGTTCCAGGCCAGCCAAGGCTGCATACTGAGACCCTGTCTCAAAACAAAAGCAGCTAGTACTCTTAGCTGCTGAGCTATCTCTCCTGTACCCCAGCATTCCTGATTAGATGAACCTAAGGCACCCAAATTGTTACATTTATTTATTCATTGTTGGGGGGCACTAGTGGATGTCAGAGAACAAATTGTAGGAGTGTATTCTCTTCTTCCACTATGTGGATCTGGGGGATCAAACTCAGGGCATCAGGTTTGATGGCAAACACTTTACCCACTGAGCCAGTTTACCAGCTGCACCCTGATTTTTTTTCTTTCTAGCAACATTCTGAAGATTGTTCCATATCAGTATGCAAAGAGATTTCTTGATCTACTTTATGCTGAGTAATAGCCCAATGTGTAGTTTTACCACAATCCTTTTAACTAACCTCAGATGAGTAGTTGGCTTATCCTAGGACGTTGAAGAACTATATCCCCTATACAACTGTGGATAGAAGCACACGTTCATAACATCAAGAGTCACATCTCATCATATAGACAGTTTGAGGCCAGCCTGGACTTTATGAGACCCTGTCTCAAACTAATAACAATAACAATAATAACTTTGCCACCAAAGGCATAAACTGAAACTGGCTTAGCCAAGGTGGCATGTCTAATTCTTGAGTGAGGAAAACAGGTTTCTCTTAACCGTTTTTTAAAATTTATTTATTTTATGCATATGGGTATTTTACCTGCATGTATGTGTTGTCGTTGTACCAACACATGCAGGAGCCAGAGTAGGTCAGAATTGCTATCTGAACCCCGGAACTGAAGTTACAGATGGCTGTGAGCCACCTTGTTAATGCTGGGAATCAAACCTGGGTCCCCTGCAAAAGCAACAAAAGATCTTGAGCTGTCTCTCCACTCTCAAACCAGAAGATTTCTGCCCTTGGAGACAGGATCTTGTGGTAGCCTCTGGGTGTCCCCAGCATACTCCCTGAGTTTGATGCAAATTAGGTGCTTAACATATGTGCTGGCCAAGTAGATGATCCAGGTATAGGGGGTGCTGAACAGTCCTTTTGAGGGCTCCACAAGACTCAGAGGGGGAAATTTTGCTGTTCTCTCAGAGTGCCACCTTTGATCCCTGCCATTGTTTATAATACCTGGCTTTCCTTACAGATATTTCCTCTGTGTACTGAGCGTTGTTGACCTTTGTCCAGAGCTTCTGATCATTTTCATAATGTCGGATTGAGGCCCACCAGCCTGAGCCCACACAGGCTGCCAACAGAAAGTCTCTTCCTACCCCAAGTGTCCAGGCGTGGAGAGGTACTGGAAGTAGAGGCAAGAGGGTCAGGAGTTCAGGATCTACCTCGGATACATAGGATACATAGTAAGTTCAAGGCCAGCTTTGACCACTTGAGACCCTGGCTCAGAGAAGGAGGAGGAGAAGCCCTCTGCCTAACCTTCTCCTGGCTAGTGTCTTGGGCCTACTGGTCAGCAGCCTGCGATCCACCTCTTGTCTTTGGTGACTCCCTTCCCCTGTCCCTCTCAATCCCAATGCACAACTCCTTCTTTGGGTTGTCTTAGGGATGCCTGGCTCCTCAATTTCCCTGTCTTTGGGGCCCCACATGAACATGCTGTAGAAATTTAGAGGGGGGGTCTATTGAAGATAAAGCCTGACCCCCATAATTAGTCTTTTCAAAGCCTCCCGCCTTCCTAAGTATTGCTAAGATGGATACACCTACTCAGCTGCTCCTGTCCACGCCTCCCCTTCTATCCCAGTGGCATTCCCCGGGTGGCTGGAGTGCTGAGATTGGACCCCAAAGTCCCTGGACTGCAAGATGAGCCTCTTAACTTCTGGGTCTGAACTTTGGGATCAAGAAGATGAGGAGCTGCCAGAAAAGAAGGGTGACAGCAGGTAGAAGGCCTAAGCCTCAGTTTCCCCTCCTGCAAAATGAGAGGGTTACATTTTATTTGATGATATCTGAAGTTATCCGATGCTGACTTTTCACATCTCCACCTCAAACTGGCTCTGAACAGGGCATGACCAAGTAGCCCCCGGCACCCGGCGGCAGCAGATGCCAACCCGAAAACCTCCTCTCCCCTTCCTTTTCTTTTTTTATCTTTTTTGTTCAACTCTAGACCCAAGAGTCTTGTGTAGATGTTTATCCAGGGTTGAGCCTTCTCTTCCTTCCAAGAGATGGGGCACCAGGAACAAACAGAGGCCTGGTCTATATGTTCTCAACATGCTGCAGATGCTTGTCCTGGGCCATCCCAGTCCTAGAGGCTGATGCAGAGAACTGAGCTCAAAAGAACAAGGAGAAGCTCAGCATGATGGCGCCCACCCCTTTGTCCCAGGTGCTTAGGAGACTGAAGTGGGCGAATCCAGAGCCTAAGAGTTTGAAAGCAACCCAGGCAGCCTTTTAATTCCCAAATCCAGTTCCAGGGGATTCAGGACCCTCTTCTGACCTCTGTGGGCACAAGGCATGCAGGTGTTGCACATATGTACATACAGACAAAACACTCATATTTGAAAAATAATTAAAACTCAAAAACCCAATTAACTAATTAAAGCACCTGGGTAGTGGTGGTACACATTTATAATCCCAGCATTTGTGAAGCAGAGGCAGAGGATTTGAGAGTTCCAGGCAGAGTTCCAGGATAGTTTGAGCTTCACAATGAGACCCAGATTCAAGACAAAAACAAAACAAAGCAAAACAAACAAACCCGACACCAAATAAATACTAATTAAAATTAATAGTAATAAAATTGTTAAGTTAAAATGGTGTGGTACCATAGTTCAATAGTAGAGCACCTATGCCAGTTCCTAGACTCAATTCCAAATACCACAAAAGATAAAGAAGCCGGGCATTGGTGATGCACACCTTTATTTCTAGCACTTGAGCGGCAGAGACAGACAGATCCTGTTTGAGGCCAGTCTGGTTTACAAAGTGAGTTCCAGGACAACCAGGACTGTTTTACAGAGAAAGTCTGTCTCAGAAAAAAAAGAAAGAGAGAGAGAGAGAGAGAGAGGAAGAAGAAGGAGGAGGAGGAGGAGGGGGAAACCCCACAAATCAATCTTGTTGACTTAAAAGCAAAATGATCTGGGTGTGGTGGCCACACCTTTAATCCCAGCACTGGGGACAGGCAGATCTTGGTAAATTCAAGGCAGGTCTGGTCTACTTAGTGAGTTCCAGGATTTGTAATGGGATCTTGTCTCAAAAAAGGTAAATGTGGTTAATCCCAGCAGTCCAGGCAGAGGCAGGGGGTTCCAGACCAGCCGTAACTACATAGTGAGATTCTGTTTTATAACAAGGAAAAAGCAAATGTGAACAGGGAGGGGACTTACCATATAGGAGATTTTATAGATCACTTCATTATCAGGTTTCTCTTCATTCCACCTTTAAAAAAAATATTATTTTATCATGTGTGTGTATGCTGTGTTTTTGCAGAGGCCAGAAAAAGGTGTCAGATCCCCAGGACCTACTGTGTAGCAGAGGGGTGTCAAACTCACTTTGTAGTAGAAGATGAGCTTGAACTTGTTACCAACTTAGTGCCTCCTGGGTACTAAAACTACAGGCATGGGTCACCTTTCCCAGTTTACACAGCTCTTCGGCTCCAACTCCAGGCTTTGTGTATGCTAGGCGAGCAATGTACAGGCTGAGCTGTATCCCCAACCACTTCCTCATTTGTCTGGACACCTTTCCCCTTGTGGTGGCAAATGACCCGCCATGCCTCCAAGTTCACAGATTACCATAGCTGCCCATGAGTTTGTCCTTGTCAACAGCACTATGTGCTTCCCTGCTGAGCCCTGCTGACCTAAGACGGAATGTTGAATGTTTGTATGTTCAACAACTCTAGTTGACTATTGGCTTTGGAGTGACTCCTGGGCCCATCTTCAACCCAGTGAATATGACTCACCTTACTTGGGCCACATGATGGGAGCAGTGGCCCCTCCCCCCAAGATGGGCTGGAGTGGCTTCAGTTATCAGGAGGGGAGGGTTGTACATAGGAACAATGCTCAGGATGCAGAGCTTGTTCTACTGTTCACAACATAGAGGTACAGTGAAAGCATGGTACCAGATGTGCTGAACTCTTGAAGCCGTGGTCATAGGATGACTCCCATTAGTAGAGGATGAGGATGGGCTTGTCTATAGGACGCTGGGCTTCTTGCACTTCTATCAGATCAGATGGAGGACAGCATGGGTGGCCAAACAGATCAAAACCTTGGAATTCTTTCTAGACCAGAACAGGGAACAATTCTAGGCACGAAATCCTTCCAACCTGTTCCTCTCTAGGACTGGCAGACCTTAGCAAGGGGCCAGGTCACCTCAGCAAGCCCTGAAGAGCATATTTGTGTGTGTGTGTGTGGGGGGGGCAGCTGGTTCACTTTACTCACTGATTTCTAAGCTACTCTTTCCCTCACAACCGAAACTCCCCATTCTACATTTGCTGGAACAGAGGTGGGTAAGCAACAGAACTTTCAGCAAGAGAACGGACTTATATGTTTTCCAAACATTTTATTAAGAATAAGGCATATGATAGTCACCCCTAAAGCACAGGGCTCTATTTCTGTAGGTGAGTGAATACACTCTGAAAAGCATTGGATTAAAAAGCGCAGCCAACAGAGAATTTGGAGCAGGATCCGTCTGCCCTGCACGTCTCCCATCAAGGCTGGCACATCACTGTGAAAGGATGCTTAAGAGACCCTTGGCCCCCTAAGTGAGAAGATGGTCCATACCATCTTTCCATCCACATCCAGAAAACTCTATCCTGCTGCTTGTAGAGAGATGAGCGTCCCATTTTGGCCCAGAACTAGTCCCTCAAAGAACAGGTTGCCCTGGCAAGGACCCAGGGACAAGGGGTACAGAGCCTCGTACTGCATTGCTTACTCATTCCCGGATGGTGTCTTGAGCGTAGGACTCCAGCGTAGTTCTTCCTCCTGGGTCTGTTTATACTCAGGTTGTGCAGGAATCCTCTTCCCTATGAGTGTCCGCATGAACCATCTCAGCCTCCCAGTGTGGATATGCACAGCAAAGAAAGGAAACGGGTCTTTCCCTTCTTGGCCATCGGGTCATTCCTGGTATTTTCCCTTGACCAGGTAGATTGCTATGGCCAAGTCCAGGAAGGGAATGGGTGCAAGTTAAGGGCAAGGTCTGTCCCAAACTGGGAAGGCAGAGGGTGCCCTTGCCTGTAGATCACTGAAGGGGCCTTTCATTACTTCCAGAAGAGGAAGCGCTAAGGGGTATCCTGTAAACACTGGAATCGCGTATCTGCCTAGGCCTCCTTATCACACCCTCACTGCAGGAAGAGCTGCATTACTTCCTTCCCCCACCTCAAGACCTCAAATGGGAGTCAGATCTTTCATCTGGGAAATCTTTAAGCACCCTGGGCGCAAGTATCATTATCTCTGGCTTTTGGAAGAGGAACAGGATTTTGAAGGTGTTGGCAGGGTCACTTGAGGAAAGACAGGCAGGAAACTCTCGGATCCCTGGGGACGGGGTGTGATGGAGCCAATTGAATATCCTGGGTGCCCAGAAGGGAAAACGAAGAGGGCTATTGCTATAGTTTAAAGGGGAGCTAGTCGGGGTGCTATGGCTTTTAGTGGATGGGTGGATGGATGGACGAGAAAGGGCTCAATAAAGTCACCCTGTTCACCCCAAAAGTATGGTCGTAGGAAATGTAGGTCTGTGTAGGCGCCCAGAGAAAGAGGCCTTTCCCCTCCCACTGTCCTTTGGACACCTCCAAGGGAGCAGAGTGAGTACCTCATACAGGCAGGTTCCAAGTGGGGAGGGTGGCAGGATAGGGCAGTGAGAGGATTAACAAGTGGTACAGGTACAGCTATTGCCACTGGAGCGAAGGGTAGCGGTCAGGACCTAGTGGGAACTCCAGGATTTTACTTCTGTCATCCAGCTCCCAGGAGTAGACAGCTCAGTCTTTGTTATCATTCAGTGGCCTCAGCTGTCTTTCAGGGAAGGGAGAACTGGGAGGGGTCTGTGTACAGAATCCGGTTGGCATGTGCTCACTGCCTTCTGCTTCCTGTAAAATTCCTGCTTCCTCTTCAAGTAGAGGGCATAAGCCAAGAGTTCATTTTCTTCTTGGTGGCCATCACTAGTTTGTCAACTACAGAGACTGACTCTGCTCACCTTAAGACCTTGGGTGACACATACAATGTGGTGCCTTAGCCAGGGCCAGGACATGCTAGGGCCCAGTGACTGAGTGGGAGAGGTATCCTCGCTCAGCAGCCCCAGGGAAGACCTCACAGGCACTTAGGACTCAATGCAGGTCAGACCAAGAATGATGGAGTGGGGGCTCTGGTACAGGGCCTATGGTGAGCTGCATTGAAGCTTCCTCCTGCCTTTGGTAGTGATGGGAATTGGGAAGAAGGAGAAGGCGCCAGCATTCTGCTCTCCTTGCAACTCCCTACTAAGAGGGAGAGCATAAGACCACCCCACCTTTTCAGGGGTGGGCACCGCCGAGGACTAGCCAGTCTCCACTTTCCTCCCCAGCAAAATCAAATTTATATGTATAGCTGTCACTTCCAAGAAGCCAGGACCTTCTTCCTGTTTCTGGATGTAGCCAGTTGCTTGGGAAAATGGACAAGATTATAGGATTAGCACCTATAACAGGACTGGGAAGTCTCTGAGGGAGCCTCAGGAACAGAAGGGCGAAAGACCCTCAGCCTTCGCCAAAATTTGAGCCCCAGCTTGTTATCTCCTGTACCCCTGCATGGTAGACCTGGGAAGAACCATTCAGTTCCTTTTCCACGACCCGCTTCAAGGGTTTATGCTTACTATTTTCTGGAAGTCAACTGCCACCAAGAACCCCGCAGCTCTGAGAGGACGTGACTTCTAAAATAGATCCTAAAGTGTTCCGTGCTCACCTTCAAGGACTTATCAGTGGGGTGGGGAGTAGCTACTTCCGAGTACACGAGCTAGCTCCTAAACTTGCCTCTCCCGAGCAAAAGGCTGGGCAGGGCTGGGGGTGAAAAAGCAGGAAAGGGGAGCTTGCAGGCCTAGCGGTGCCAAGTGCCACCGTGTTCCTTCCTTTAGGCAGACACAGCCTTCTCCCGCCCTGCAAGGGATTGTCAATTTTCCAGGGACCGACAAGACCCCAGCCCTCCCCCTCCCAGGGCCTGGGTGGGACCCAGATTAGGGTTAATACCACCAATCCGCCACAAAAAAAAGGTGCGATCCTTTGGCGCTCCCTCTACAAAGGAGCTCCCTCTCCGGAGGGGGCCGCTCATCTCGGGGAAACACACAAGCGGGGGGCAGCTCTAGTGGGTGGCGGAGCTGGGGCGGTTCTGCCGGCTTGACTCCGCCCCATTCCTGATCCCGCCCAGCCGGGCCTGCCCTGGCGGTCGCCACTGCCCGCCCTTCGCCTACTCAGGATCCCCTAGGGCGCTGGGCGTGGCATCTGGGCTCTCAACGGGCCCCCGGTGCGGACCGCCTTGGTCCGGGGACTCCTGGTGTGACACGGGGTGCGGGGCGTCTTGGTCCCGCAGCTCCTGACGTGGGAGAGGGCGCGGGCCGCGGGGGCTGGGTCGTGGCGGCCTCCGCGGGTATAAAAAGAGAGCGGGGTCCGGCATGGGATCGGCGTCGTCCCAGGTCGCCCAGTCCCGGCCCGGCCCCTTGGCGGCCGCCTCGGGAGGGCGGCGGGACCGTTGTGCGCGTCGGCGGGGCCGGATTTCGGCGGCAGCGGCGCCGGGGCGCGGAGCCTGCAGTCTCTGGCGCGCGGCGTGCAGCTGGCAGGAGAGGTAGGCGGCCGCTTCGGTGTGCTTCTGCAGCTCGGTGCCCAGCACGGTGGCGCGGTGGCTGCGGCGCCGCAGCTCCTCCAGAAAGCGGCGCTCCTCCGAGCGCAGGCTGCAGCGCAGCGCAGACACCAGCGCCTCCCGCTGCGCCACCTCCCGCCGCAGCTCGGCGTTGGCCGCAGCTCGCGCCTCCAGCTGCGACTCTAGCGCGCGGCACTTGTTCTCCAGCTCCCGGGACGCCTCTTCTGTAAAGGAGGGACAATAAGGGGAAGGGGGCGATGATGCCCCCAAGGGAGTGAAACGTAATTCAGTGGGCTCGGCGCGCCCCTCCCCTCTCCGCTTTTCCGCCTCAAACTTCAGTCACAGGGACTTTAGCCCTGACCTACCCTCCGCGTCAAATTCTTCAGCTTAAGCGCAAAACCCTTTCCTGATTGTTCATTTGTAAGCAATCGTTAATTTGTAAGCAATCTGTTGGGCTTTGAGTCTCCGCGCCCCGTGTTCTCAAGAAGCAGGCAGCGCAGTATAGTGAATAACCACAAAGGTCAGGTTGCCAGTGTGACATGTGTCAGAAAGACAAATTCTAATTAGAATCCTCTAACTAGAATCCTCTTATTCTAAGGGGGATGTGATGCCATCAGGGAAGGAGAGGCTTGAGAGCTAGGGTGAACAGCTCCTCCCCGCAAAGAAGGGTACTCCTGGAGGGGGCCCAGCTTGGGTGTGGAAAAGCCCTGTGACAGGAAGACATGTTAAGAGCAGGGGCTGAGAAGCACAGGAGGTGGTGGTGGGTGTCCTTTCCTTTACGGAACACATATCCCATTTTGTGAGTTTTTTTGCTGACTGGTCTAGTCTTTGCCATTGCCTTCACCAAAGGAGTTAGCCATAGACACACATCAGAACAATGCAAAGAGTTTAAACCCAAGCTGTTTCCCAGGCCCTATCAAAGACTTTAACTTGGAACCCCTGGAACTGGCCCTAGAAATGACACTGCTGAAATCTCCCTAGGTGATCATGCAGAGTCAGGGCTGAGGACCCCTCTTCCTGGACCTTACTAACCATCTACACCTGGGACTTGGCACACAGAGGCAAAAGGGGATATATTCCCATTTATTTATTTATTTATTTATTTATTTATTTATTTATTTATGACAGGTTTTCTCTATAGCTTTTTTGTTTTTTAAAAAATATTTATTTATTTATTATGTATACTATATTCTGTCTGTGTGTATGCCTGCAGGCCAGAAGAGGGCACCAGACCCCATTACAGATGGTTGTGAGCCACCATGTGGTTGCTGGGAATTGAACTCAGGACCTTTGGAAGAGCAGACAATGCTCTTAACCTGAGCCATCTCTCCAGCCCCTTTTGTTTGCTTTTTTTTGAGACAGGGTTTCTCCGTAGCTTTGGAGCCTGTCCTGGAACTTGCTCTGTAGACCGGGCTGGCCTCGAACTCACAGAGATCTGCATGCCTCTGCCTCCTGAGTTCTGGGATTACAAGCATGTCCCACCACCGCCCAGCAGGGATATGTTCCTTACAGCGCAGTGGCTTGAGCTCTGCTGACCCCAAAAGCCTTTTCAATGGAAAGTTAGTAGTGGTTATAGAACTCCTTGTCTAGTATCAGGGACGAGTAAGTGTCCCGTCTCTCCAAGCACGGAGGCACCAAGAAGTGTCCATGATTGCCATAGGAAGATGTGGACAATCAGCTCAAGTCTAAGTCCCCGTGTGTCCTAGCTGATCTTCAGCCGCACGCAGCAATCTACAGGACTTTAATGGTTTAGCTTAAAAGTTTCCAGCCTTCTTTGCTCTCGTGAGTTTTTGATGTGTAAGAACTGTGACACACCAGTATGGCGGGGAGCCAACTTTCTCCTTTCCTTTTTTTTTGGTTTTTCAAGACAGGGTTTCTCTGTGGTTTTGGAGCCTGTCCTGGAAGTAGCTCTTGTAGACCAGGCTGGTCTCGAACTCACAGAGATCCGCCTGCCTCTGCCTCCCAAGTGCTGGGATTAAAGGCGTGTGCCACCACCGCCCGGCTCTCCTTTCCTTTCTTCATCCCCACTCCCACCCCAACAATGGTCTCATGGTGTAGCACTGGCTGGCCTGTGCCACCATGTTCAGGTTTCTCTGTGTAGCCCTAGCTGTCCTGGGACTCACTCTGTAGACCAGGCTGGTCTTGAACTCACAGAGATCCACCAGCCTCTGCCTCCCTAGTGCTGGGATTAAAGGCATGGACCACCACCGCCTGGCCCTTTTCTCAGTTCTTTATTTATTATGTATACAGTATTCTGTATTGTGTGTATGCTGGCAGGCTAGAAGAAGGCACCAGACCTTATTACAGATGGTTGTGAGCCACCATGTGGTTGCTGGGAATTGAACTCAGGACCTTTGGAAGAGCAGGCAATGTTCTTAACCGCTGAGCCATCTCTCCAGCCCCCTTTTCTCAGTTCTTAAGAATTCTTCGGGCACTGGCTTAGTGGTTCATGTTTGTAATATCAGCACTTGGGAGGTTAAGACTGGCGGATGGCCACAAACTTGAGGCTAACCTGGTCTACATAGTGGGTTCTAAGTCATTTGGAACTACAGAATGAGGCAGTATCCCCACACAAAACAGTCTCCATGGCACCACTGTGTACTCTAGACTGGCCTTGGGTCTGATACACCATGGTGAAGAAACCTGCTGAAGACTGAGGCACCCTGCCTCTCCAGTGGTACCACTAGAATTCCCTGGACCTGCCAGACACAGGGGGGTAACTGGACCAGCTGGCCCCAGGCCGCCCAGCTGCTTCATCTTCCCTACATTAGGTTTTTTTTTTTTTTTTTTTTTTTGGTTTTTTGAGACAGGGTTTCCCTGTGGTTTTGGAGCCTGTCCTGGAACTAGCTCTTGTAGACCAGGCTGGTCTCGAACTCACAGAGATCCACCGGCCTCTGCCTCCCAAGTGCTGGGATTAAAGGCGTGCGCCATCACCGCCCGGCCCTACATTAGGTTTTGACCTGGTCTTGTCACTAAGTACTAGGGCTTCTGGTTTGGCACCCCTTGTTTTGGGACAGACTCTCTTACGTAGCCCCAAAAGTATTGAAACTTGTTATGTAGACCAGGCTAGCCTAGAAATTACAGATCTATCTGCCTGTCTCTGCTTCCCAAGTGCTGGGATTAAAGATGTGTGCCACAATGCTCTGCCCAAATGAGGCTTTAAAAAAGAAACTTTATTAATCCCAGCACTCGGGAGGCAGAGACAGGCGGATTTCTGTGAGTTCGAGACCAGCCTGGTCTACAAGAGCTAGTTCCAGGACAGGCTCCAAAACCACAGAGAAACCCTGTCTCGAAAAACCAAAAAAAAAAAATAAAAAAATAAAAAAAAAAAATAAAAAAGAAACTTTAATTTTAGATTTTTATGGTGGCATTCATTTCATGTGTGTGTACATGTGTTTGTGTGTATATATACCACTGTTGCGGGGAGCAGAAGTCTGTGTTGGGCATCTTCCTTTTTTGCTCTTGGAGGTAGAGGCAGAGGTTGAGGACTTCAAGGCCAGCCTTGACTACGTAGAGAATTAGAGGCCAGCTTCTGCTACACGAGGACTTAATCTTAAAAATCAAAATCTGGTCCAGCAAGATGGCTCAGCAGGTAAAGGTGCTTGCTGTCAAACCTGATGACCTGAGTTTGATCCCTGGAACCCACATGGTAGAAGTAGAGAACTGACTCCCCAAAAGTTTTCAGACTTCCACATGTGTGTGTCCCATTCCCATAATATATAAAACATTTAAAAGACAATTGGTGAAACTCAATATTCTGGGCTTCATGCACCTCCCTCCCAGCAGAGCTCAGAGCTATTTCTCTTACCTTGCTGGTGAGACTGGACCTCTCTCATCTCCAGGTCATGGGTCAGTTCTGGGGAAGAGAGAATAGAGGGGTTTGTGTGTGCACAAGTAAGTGTGCGTGTCAGGAAGTCACAACTGAGTTAGTGGAAGGGCAGACCCGCAGGCACCATCTCCACTCCTGCTACAGCTGCTTCACATCCCCGCGAAGGCAAGAGTCATGCTGAAGGCACACGGCCTGGGCCTGGGGATTCCAAGCCCAGAGATCTTTCTAGCAAAAGCTTTGTGCCTAGGCTTGGGTACAGAGACTACCTCTGTGGGCAGAAGAGCCTGGCTTGTTTAGGGGATGAGGGGGTGTTTGCCTTTTCCTAAGGGGTGATATGGTTGTAGAGAACTCTTGTGACCTATGCAAGCTTAGTTGCACTGGTGAATGCTGCAGTGCCCAGAGATACTTGGGGAAATGGACAGAAGCTATTTGCTAAGCTGAACACATGTGACACTAATCTCATAGCCAGTATTGTACCTGTATTACTGTCGGGAGATCCCAACTGTTTCCTAAACCCCATGTGACCACTATGCAAGAAGGGCTTAAGGAGGACAGCGCCACCTAGTGGTGGAAGATGTACCAGGCGTTGGTTTGGTGTTGGAAGGGGAGGGACTTCCAAGCTAGAGAATGCCACCACCAAGGTCACTGGCAAAGGACAAAGTTCTTCCTGGGTGCTGGTGGCCCAGCTACCTCCTTATCTCTGCTTATTTTTCTTCAACTCAATTTTGGTGCTCCCAATGCCCCCCCCATCTCTCAGGGCATCTGTTATTTCAGCCCCACCTCCTGTCCCCTATCTCCTAGAGTTCGGACCAGGCAGGAGTGTACAACTCAATGACACAGAAAATGCTTAGCACTCCTGGTTCTGGATGCTAATTCTCACAGCACTGGAGGTAGTGT